>NC_043007.1:10971951-10981951 GCF_006345805.1 Octopus sinensis
CACGAAATAAAACCCAACTGACAGCCAGACGCTGTATTGGCAGGAAATCTGTCAGAGTATCCAGTCAGCTGCCGCCAGGGGCGACACCCGTGGGATGTATGCCGGTTTGAAGAAGGCCCTCGGTCCATCCACAACCAAGTCAGCCCCTCTGAAATCAACTACTGGAGATCTCATCAGGGATCAAAGCAAGCAAATGGATAGATGGGTGGAGCACTACCAGGATCTCTACTCACGGGAGACTACAGTGGCTGAGGCTGCAGTCGAGAGTGTCAAGATCTTGCTAGTCATGTGCGAACTTGACAGTCTGCCATCTATAGCAGAGCTCATCAAGGCTGTTGACTCCCTAGCAAGAAAAGACGGCCGGGAAAAGATGGCATCCCCTCAGAGATCATCAAAGCCGGCAAAAACACCATCCTGCTTCGGCACCTTCATGAGCTTCTGTGTCAGTGCTGGGAAGAGGGTACAGTCCCTCAGGATATGCAGGATGCTAACATCATTACGCTTTACAAAAACAAAGGTGACCGTGGTGATTGTAACAATTACCGTGGAATATCTCTTCTAAGCACTGTTGGAAAGACCTTTGCCCGCATTATCCTGGCCAGGCTACAACTACTTGCTTCTCGAATCTATCCGGAATCGCAGTGTGACTTTAGAAGAAGCAGATCAACTATCGATATGATATTCTCCATACGCCAACTTCAGGAGAAGTCCAGAGAGCAGAGAATGCCATTATATATGGCTTTCATTGATCTAACAAAGGCCTTTGACTCGGTAAGCAGAACAGGCCTCTTCACCCTGCTCCAAAAAATCGGATGTCCACCAAAGCTGCTGAGGATCATCAAGTCTTTCCATGATGACATGCAAGGCACCATACAGCACAATGGTTCAACATCAGCCGCCTTCCAAATAAAAAACGGGGTAAAGCAAGGTTGTGTCCTCGCTCCTACATTGTTTGGCATTTTCTTCTCGTTCTTACTCTCACATGCCTTTCAGACATCAGATGATGGAGTGTTTCTGCACAGTAGAAGTGATGGGAAACTGTTCAATCTCTTGCGCCTGCATGCCAAGACCAAAATCAGAAACGTCCTGATCAAAGAGATGCTATCTGCTGATGATGCCACTCTGGTATCACACACAGAAGAAGCCCTCCAAAGGCTCATTAACTGTTTTGAGCAAGCATGTAACGACTTTGGCTTAGCTATCAGCCTTAAGAAGACCAACATCATGGGTCAGGCTACATCGGACATCCCAAACATACATATTGGAGACCACAGATTACAAGAGGGGGAGAAGTTACAACCTATCCCTTGATGCTGAGCTCAATATACGCATTGGCAAGGCAGCTGCTGCGATGGCCCAACTCTCCAAACGGGCTTGGGACAACAAAAAGCTGACCAAGACCACGAAAATGAAGATCTACCAGGCATGTGTACTTAGCACTCTACTGTATGGAAGTGAGACTTGGACGCTATACACACGCCAAGAGCGTCGCCTAAACATCTTTCACCTGCGCTGCCTCCAGAAAATCCTCCGCATCAAATGGCAGAACCATATCCCCAACAAAGATGTCCTCAGGCAAGCAGGAATACCAAGCGTGTTTGCACTCCTCACACAAAGACGTATGAGATGGCT
The DNA here is from genome assembly GCF_006345805.1 of Octopus sinensis. Taxonomy (NCBI): domain Eukaryota; kingdom Metazoa; phylum Mollusca; class Cephalopoda; order Octopoda; family Octopodidae; genus Octopus; species Octopus sinensis. The sequence continues at coordinate 10,973,584 of NC_043007.1, forward strand.
TGGGCATGTTAGCCGTATGAAAGATGGCAGAATCCCCAAGGACATACTCTACGGAGAGCTTGCTAGGGGTACTAGGTTTGTGGGTAGACCGCTCTTACGTTACAAGGATGTTTGCAAAAGGGACATGAAGGCCTGCAACATCAATATTAGCGGTTGGGAGGCAGTTGCCGGCAACCGTGGAAACTGGCGACGTACCGTAAGAGAGGGAATACAAAGGAGTGACAGAGAGAGAGAGGAGAAATGGAAAGACAAGAAAAGACGTCAACAAGAAACTATGACACTACAACCAGCCAGGAACAGTCTTCGCTCCATTTGCGGTACCTGCCAGAGGGAGTATTTGTCCAGGATAGGACTACACAGCCACAGCAGGAAATGTATCAGGACATGAAATGTAAAAGCTGGACTAGACTACTTTATGCACAACTCCATTGTCTCCCGAGACAAAAAGGATGCCAACCAATATATATACCGGAGTAAACACATAAATGTGAAACAAAGTGGAAAAAAGAGTACTCAAATACCAGTATATATATATATATTATGTGAAATAAAAAGATGAATAATCTTGTAGTAGATTAATCAAAAGTTAAACCGATACCTTAGTAGCAAAAATCACAGCAGTAAACAGCACGGTTGGAGGTACAACCATATGGTGTTGCAACCGTGCGTTGGTGCGGATAATTGAAATTAAAACATTATTGGTGAATTGAAGACCCGTTAAATTCTTCAGCCACCGGTTCTCAACATACACTGATAAACAGTTTCGCCATGGGCTCTTAGGAGCATAGTTCGATTTGTTTTTGCTCCGCCTCTGTTCTGTTTTTGTTTTTCCAACGGATTTCCTATTTTCTTCCTGAAGAGAAAGACACAATATGGTCCCATTATTCAATCGGATTTTGGTAATTTGTGCCTTTCGAAACACGTGTAGAATGAAATAAAACGATTTCTGTTCAATCTGCGTTCAGCTCCATTTCTTCAATTCACCAATAATGTTATATATATATATATATATATATCACCGTGATCACCGTGACCGACCAGGCTGTCAGATGTTGTTACACATCGCTGGTCACAATGCGCTTCACATTGACTTAGCCTTCAAATGACGCCACCCCGCTGGCTAAGCGAGCACGCCAATATAAATATATATATATATATATATATATGTCTGTGTGTGTCTGTGTTGCCCAGCATTCATCAGCCGTGTCTTTCATATATTTAAAATATATTCCCAAATACCATTCCTTTTCCTTGCTGATGTTCTTGAATCAGCAACTTGCTCTTTCTTGAATCAACACGTAAGTTTTTGTTATTATTATTCGTATGTGAATTACTCAATAATTTAGGATTCCTCCATTTCTTTCAATATTTAGTCCCTAAGGTCACATACAATTTTCTTTTCATTTCAATTTCAGCCAGACTCCCATTCTCGTTGCAAAATGCTTGAGATAGACATATCGATTAAAAAATGTACATGTATATTAATTTAGTATTAATATTTTAACGATAATAATAATAATTATTATTAAATACTACAGCTTCCCTTCCACGCCCGTACTAGCTATATGGTGTGTAAGCTTCGTTTACACAAGGGCTGCTCAAAATCCATTTTGCACACCTGTTATGAACACCCACCCTCATCTACCACCACAATTTTAATTTGTACATAAACATTTTCACCTAGCAACTCATATGCTTCATGTGCTGTGTATCATCATCATCATCATCATCGTTTAACGTCCGTTTTCCGCGCTAGCATGGGTTGGACGGCTCGACCGGGGTCTGGGAAGCCAGGAGGCTGCACTAGGCTCCAGTCTGATCTGGTAGTGTTTCTACAGCTGGATGCCCTTCCTAACGCCAACCACTCCATGAGTGTAGTGGGTGCTTTTTACGTGCCACCGGCACAAGTGCCAGGGGAGTCTGGCAGCGGCCACGATCGGTTGGTGCTTTTAACGTGCCACCGGCACGGAAGCCAGTCAAGGCGGCGCTGTGTATGTGGATACATATTTTTTAAGCACACCCTTATACCCGCTCCTTGTTACTCTCATACAAGGGCCCTGATGTGTGTAGTATACAGTTGAATATTTAGACATATAATACTTAAACTGCCCTATGTAGCCACTCTATTCTCATATCCACTTGTTGGTTCTTGCTCAGGATGTTGGACGAGGTGGGGAAGACTGTGGTTTATTGTAATTCACCGAATAAACCCTGTATCAAAGCTCTATGCAAACTTACCACAACTACCTTACCACAACCAATCCCAAGTATTCAATCTCAGGGACCCCTACCATCAATGTTGACACAATGAAAAGAAGGAGTGGGGAGAGTGTTGAAATGTTAGACGGATTCCATGTTAATGTATGTTGTGTACAAGAAGTTCAATTCCTTATGGGTAAGAGACAGAGATTCAAATTCTTCTGTGTCAGCAGGAATGATGGAGTGGATGGAGTAGGCATACTGTTAGCAGGGGGGTGGGAGAAGTGGGTAGATAAGATAATTGAAGTAGTCAGAGTATGTGATAGGATAATTAAGATGAGACTTATATGTAAATTAACAATTACATATATCTCTGTTTATGCCTCTCAGTCTGGGCTGACTGATGAGCAGAAGGACCGACTCCATGAGATCCTTTTGCAGACCACCTCAACAACAAATGACAGAGATTTTATCAATGTGGCTGGTGACTTCAAGGGACATGTTAGACAACACCCCCATGGATTCCAGGGTGTGCATGGAGGTTATGGTTTTGGGCCTAGAAATGAGGAGGGAACATGACTGCTGGAGTTCTGTGATACACATGAAATCATGATCTGCAAAACCAACTTCAGAAAACCAGCCAATCACTCAATCACTTATCAATCTGGTGAGCACATAAAGCCAGATTGACCACCTCCTCACCAGGAAACGAGATAGATGGATGCTTGAAAAGGCAAAGTTTTTCCCAGGTGAAGGGTGTACAACCCATCATAGATTACTAGTTAGTGACTTCAGAATTAGAGCTAGAAAAACCTGGAGAAATAAACCAATCTGGAAAAGAAGACTATGGAAGCTCAAAGATCCAGTGAACTTAGAGATTTAGAGATTTGCCAATGGAGGTTACTGATGAAAGAGAGGAAGAGTTGGGGACATGTAGATTAGAGGACAACTGGAAGTTCTTAAGGGACAACCTACTGAGAGCTACAGATGAAATCTGTGGTTGGTGCAGAGTCCCAGATAGACCAAAGGTAACATGGTGGTGGAGCAAGGAGGTTGACAGTGTTATATAAGCAAAGAGACAGGCCTGGAAAGAATGGAAAAATGGTGGAAGCAGAGAATTATATCAGGTAGCAAAAAGGGCAGCTAGATGTCAGGTATACATAAGTACCCTAGTTTATTTTTTTAATAAAAAAGGCATAGAAGCAGAAGTACTGGGTTTGATTTGTTCAACTAAACCCTCAAGGTAGTGCCCCAGCATGGCCACAGTCATATGACTAAAACAAATGTAAGAGCTATAACACTATGATACTCTCTGTATATTTCTTTATTGCCCACAAGGGGCTAAACACAGAAAGGACAAACAAAGGGATTAAATCGATTACATCGACTCCAGTGCATAACTGGTACTTATTTAATCGACCCCAAAAGGATGAAAGGCAAAGTTGACCTCGGCGGAATTTGAACTCAGAACATAAAGGCAGGCAAAATACTACTAAGCATTTCCCCCAGCATGCTAACGATTCTGCCAGCTCACTGACCCCACGGTACTCTATAACCCCATTTTTAGTATTGTTTTCAGCTTCATCATAATTTCTCTTCATCTTCCTTTCCCATCCCAACCAGCTGTTAGTGCAGCTTCTCTTTTGTATATATTGGTTTCTCAGAAAATGCAAAATTATATCTTGCATTGTATACATTCTGGAGCAATTTCAACATGTCGTTCATTAAAATCTTTGCTATAGACTTTTCTAATCCTACAGAGTATATTCTATAAAAGTTTATCATTTCGTAGACCGCTTCCTTTCTATACTCTTGGTTACCTACCACATTTTCCTATAAAATTTTGGGTTGTGTATTCAAAATACAGTCATCACTTTACATGCTTTTCTGCACAAGTCCGGGCAAGGTTGTTTATGGGAGACCAGCATACCAGCCTCTCCTCTCCACACCACCGATGTTATCCAATGGAAAGGCAAAGGCCGATACAACTTGGCACTTGTGATGTCGCAACTCATTTCTACAGCTGAGTGAACTGGAGCAATGTGAAATAAAGTGTCTTGCTCAAGAACACAACATGCAGCCCGGTCTGGGATTCGAACTCACAACCTCACGATCGTAAGCTCGACAGTCTAACCACTGAGCCATGCGCCTTCACAGAGAGTTGTATCATAAGTATATATTTTAGCCTAATCCCATTTTACTGCAGTCTCTGTAGGACTGTGGCCATGCTGTGGCACCCCCAGAAGAGTTTAGCTAAATACATTGAACCCAGGATTTACCTTTAAATCTGATACTTATTCTATCAGTTTCTTTTGTTGAACAGCTAAGTTACAAGTGTGCAAACAAACCAACAGAAGAAAAAGTGGACATTAACCCTTTAGCATTTAAACCGGTCATATCCGGCCAAAAGTATTCTGCCTGTTTTATGTTCAAACTGGCCAGATCTGGTCTCTTACACCAACCCTACAATATCGTTTTAAAAATTAACTCAGAATCTCATAGCTACAAGATAATGCATGATTAATTTAAAACAATGTGGATGAAGAAGCGTTAATTTTGGCAGTATACTGCGAACACTAAAGGGTTAATGTGATTATGAGGAGGAAAAGGATGATATCTATTTTTGATGGTGCTGCTATCACACATGCACACACACCAAAATTTCCTAAGCAACATGCAAAAATGGTAAAAATATTAACTCATTGGCATGCATTGGCTCACAGATGTTTCATTTCTATACATGTTTTTATCTTCTATTACAACAACATCTGTTCTTCTAAACTATAGGCCTGCATATCATCTTCATCCAAAAACACCTCTTCACATGTCTCTAACTCCTATCACTTGCACCGTGTCTCAGTTCTAATACTTCCTGATATATCTTGCCCGTTTGTTTTTCTTCATGCAGTAAACACTTCGGTTTAACTTATATCATATCTTTCATATCACAGGCAAAGTTCTGTTAAACATCCTTCATCCTGCTTAGCCTTTGCACTTGGTAAATTTGGTTTATCAATGTTGTTTATGTTGACCAGATTTCGCTTTTTTTTTTTCTTTTATAGTCAAATAGATGTAAAATAATCAAATTCATTGTCTTAATTCTGTAGCTTTGGTCATCATCATCACTGTCTCCTCCTGTTAATATTATGCATCAGCATTATAAAATTCCTACTAGAAAATTTTTAAAAGTATATATATATATATATATAAGAAAAAAGGTTTGAAAATGCAATTTAAACGATGTTTATTTACTTAACCGGTTTCACTCTTTGGTAAAAGATTGTCAAAAGTTACATTTAAGGAAACATTGAATAATATGGGTTCAAAAAAAGTTTTTTACATAATTGTCACATTGAGTATTATGCATTCAAAAAGGTTTTTACATAATTGTCACATTGAGTATTATGCATTCAAAAAGGTTTTTACATAATTGTCACATTGAGTATTATGCATTCAAAAAGGTTTTTACATAATTGTCACATTGGATATTATGAATTCAAAAATGTTTTTTATACATTTCAAAATGTTTTTTATACATAATTGTCACATTACATGTATAGATATAGTGTTTGGTAACAGAGAAGTTCAATAGTGTGATGAGAATATTTGGGAAAATTTGGCAGAAAGGATAAAACAAATATATTATTGGGAATTGGTTGCGTTAATTATTGGTTGTCGCAAATTGTCAATTACATGTATATATATACAATCTTCGGTATATATATACAGCCTTTTGACAGCAAAATTAGAATGGCTTTTTATACATCTCAGAATATTTTAAGTACAAGGCGAGAATATGTTTTTACTGACCTGTTGGGACTAGCAGAAAGGCTGAACTGAGAGAACAGAGGAAGTAGCCAATGTGGTGTATACTTCCCCTTTATGCATGAATGATTTTGGGGTTATCAGGAGGTTAGTATGCGGGTGTGAATAGATGTGTCCGTGCCCGCTGGTCAGATAGCGTCTGTTTGTCACACACATATATATACAACACACACACACACACACAACAACACAAACACATCCACAGTACAGTCAATAGCCTCCCTTATCTCTCAACACACAACCCAAGGAATGCAGAAGCTTACACTATTATATACAACAACATTCCACAACTAAATCAAGACCCACGCCTGAAAAAATACTGGCAGCTCATAAAATAATAAAAAGTAAGAGACAACCTAAATCCCTAAAAAAACCTCCTCACCAACGCAAAATACACAACAACAAACCCACCGCCCACCATCATAAAATGTGGTCGCCCCAACTGCAAGACCTGCATCCACCTCATTGAGGGATCATCGTACAAGTTCCACTCGGGACACACATTCATCATAAAAAATAATTTCACGTGCGCATCAAAAAATTTACTCTACGTCATAAGGTGTGAAGGATGCCACGAAGATTACATAGGGCAAACGAGCCTTACCCTCAGAGACAGAATGACAGTTCACCGACAACAACTGAGGGACCCCTCCACAAGACAGATACCACTAAGTGGACACTTAGACCTTTGTGCACACAATAAGTCCCCAAATTCTTAGTCTTCCCACTATACCAATGCTCGGACAACACCACAGACCAAACACGAATAAATAAGGAAAGTAATCTTATTCAAAAATACAGACCACAACTAAAACTACTCTAACATACCCCCTGGAAACACATCCAGAGCAACACACAGGGACGCGCGCACGCTCACAGCATATCGTGCGGGCGGGCACATGCGCGCATCGGCACGCATAGGACACACTAGCAGGCATTGACCACATACATACGTGGCATGCACACGCATGCATTATATATATGTAGGTGATGTATGTGTGTGAGTGTTGTGTGTTGTGTGTGTGTGTGTGTGTGTGTGTGTGTTGTGTGTGCACGTTGTGTGTGTGTGTGTGCGGCGGGTGTATATATATATATGTGTGTGTGTGTGGCACTGTGTGCGTGTGTGTGTATGTGTGTGCGGTGCGCGCACGTTGTGTGTATGTTGTGTGCACGTGTGTATATATGTGTGTGTGTGTGCACTGTGTACGGGTGTGTGTGTATGGGTGTGTGTGTGCGGCATGTAGAGATATATTTGAGTGTGTACGCTATAAGTTGTAATTGTGTGTGTGGGGGGGTGAATTTTATATATATATATATGTATGTGTATGTGTTGAAAAAAATATTATGTGCATGTATGTATGTATGTATGTATGTGTATATATATATATATATATTATATATATATATATATATGTGTATATATATGTGTATGTTGTATGTGTGTGTGTGTATATTTATTTGCTTGTTTATGTGTGTATAAACATGTACATTATTTGCATGCGCATTGTGTATATGTGTATTGTATGTATGTGTATTGTATATGTATGTGTACAATTAAGTGTATATATGTGTGTGTGTGTGCAGTGTATATATGTATATTGTAGGTGTGCTATATATGCGTGAATACATGTATGTGCATTGCGTGTATATATATGTATACATTGTGTATGTATGTTATGTGTGTGTGTGTGTATATATACATTATATGTATGCGTACGTGTATGTGTATGCGTTGTATGTATGTGTATGTGGGTATATGTGGTACATCTATGTATGTGTATGTAAACACTATTATATGTATATGTGTATATATGTATATGCATTGTCTATATATATATATTATATGTATGTACTGCGTATGTATAACTGCATGCATATATTGTGTATGTATATTGCTTACATGCTGTATGTGTATATTGTATGTGTGTATATATATGCTAGGTGTATTTGTGTGATATTTATATTATGTATGTTTGTGTGCGTGTGTTGTGTGTGGTGTGTGTGTGTGTGTGTGTGTTGTGTGTGTATGTGTGTTATATATCTGTGTATGTTATATATAGATACATATTATATTTGTGTGCTGTGTGTATATGTGATATATGTGGGTGCGTTGTGTGTGGGTGTGTGTGTTCTGTGTGTGTGTGTGTGTGTGTTGTTTGTATGTGGTGTGTGTTTGTTTACTATGTGTGTGTGTGTGTGTGTTGTGTGTTGTGTGTGTGTGTGTGTGTGGTATATATATGGTGTGACAAACAGCCGCTATCTGACCAGCGGGCACGGACACATCTATTCACACCCGCATACTAACCTCCTGATAACCCCAAAATCATTCATGCATAAAGGGGAA
>NC_043007.1:10984451-11034451 GCF_006345805.1 Octopus sinensis
CTGAGGATAATAATATGCAGTTTAATGCTGAAAAATTCCAGGCCCTGTGTTACCAGCATCCAAAACTGAATATTAAACTTACAGGATACACCGGTCCACAGGGAATTTCAATCCCAGAGCCTAAGTCTGTGAGGGACCTGGGTATTGACATGAGTGATGATACCTCTTTCCAAGTGCACATTACCAGGATGTCGACAAAGTGCAGACAACTGGCTGGATGGATCCTAAGAACATTCAGAACCAGAGATAAGGAAACCATGATGGTCCTCTGGTGGACATTCGTCCTCAGCCACCTGGATTACTGCTCACAGCTATGGTCACCCACCAGTGTAAAATTAACAGCGGACCTTGAAGCAATCCAGAGAATATTCATAAAGAAGATCGTCTCTTTGCAACAGCTCAGCTACTGGGAAAGGTTGAAACAGCTAAGACTCTACTCCCTGGAGCGAAGACGGGAGAGGTATGTAGTAATATATGTCTGGAAGACCGCAGCTCTAAGCTGAAACTAGAGAAACTGATAGTAGTAGGATTTTAAATGGTCAAGTGTCCTGAAAGTGACTTGTTGTGGATGGTAGTAGTGATTGAATTCTTGAGATATCTCTTTTGAATGTATTGTTTATAATATTTGCAGTTGTAGAAAAATAAGGAAGGAGGTGGCTGAGAAGAAGATGAAGAAGAAGGGAAAAAGAATAATAAAAGAATGCCGGATGGTTTGATAGTTGCAGGCTGTTAAATGGTCAAGTGACCTAAAAGTGACTCATTGTGGATTATAGCAGTAATTGGGACTGTTTTTAATGAATTCTTGGGTTTCTCTTTTGAATGTATCATTTTTAATATTTGCCTGTGTGTTATTCTAAGTTTGTGGTGGATATGTCATTTGTTGTAGAAGTGTTCAAAAGAGGGTATGTATTTTGTGATAAAGACTCTTTACTAATTCGTTGGCTACAGGTTGCATCGTCCCTGAATTGAAAGAAGGGAAAAATTCTGAAGCTTGGATTTTTTATTATTGGTGCAAATGTCGATGTGTTGGCTGAATGCTATTTTTCTGTTTTTTAAATTTTGATCTGGGATCTGTGCAGAGCATCCTTTGACATAGACTGTTTTTTGTTTGGCCTATGTATTGCTCTTGACACCCAGAGCAGGTTAGTGCATATATCAGGTTCTCCAAAGCACATGTGAAGCTGATTTTCACTGTGAAACGTCCCTGTTTGAAGGAGAAGTCTGATCCCTCAATTAAATTGACGCATATCCTATAGTTGGGTCTTCCGCATTTTTTTACTGCTGGCTTCATTGTTGTTGCTGAGCCTATTCGAGTTTGTGTTAGGAAACTTTTCATAGATTTGGGCTGTCTCTTGCTTTTTATGATGGTGTGTGTTTGGAGGATTGAGTTCATTCTGTGGTCCTTTCTTAGCAGGGGAATGTTTTGAAAGATGGTGTTGAAGGCTTCATTGTTAAGAGGGTTGTGTCTGGAGATGTATGGTAGGGCTTTTGGTTGTAAATCCTTCTTTAATTTGGAATGTCTGAAATCGTGGATGTTGTGTTGTAGGGCACATTGAAGGCATATGTCAATTAGTGAAGGTGGTTAGTTCCTGGTGATGAGTGTATCCTTTAGTTCCTGTAGTCATGTGTCCCTGGTGCTTGCGTTAGAAACTATAGTACAGACCCTTTTTGCTAGGTTGAAAGGGATATTCATTCTGGTGCATTTGGGGTGGCATGAGTTGTATGGTAGTTATTGCTTGGAGTCTGTGGGCTTATAGTATATATCTGATTCTATTACGTTGTTAGCTTTCTTAATGCGGATGTCAAAGAAGGGAAGTTGTTGATGGCTATATTCCATCGCGAATTGAATGTTTACATCAATTTCCATTTATAAGTGCTTGAAATTCTTTAAGTATCTCTATACCATATATGTGTGTGAGTGTGTGTGTGTATGTATATGTGTGTGTGCATGCATATAGCTATATATATATATATACATGGAAATATATATACATGAATATATATATACACACATATATATATGAAGGTACATGGCTCAGTGATTAGAGCGTTGAGCTTACAATCGCGAGGTTGTGAGTTCGAATCCTGGACCGGGCTGTATGTTGTGTTTTTGAGCAGGACACTTTATTTCACGTTGCTGCAATTCACTCAGCTGTAGAAATGAGTTGCGATGTTACAGGTGCCAAACTGTATTGGCCTTTGCCTATCCCTTGGATAACATCAGTGGCATGGAGGGGAGAGGCCAGTATGCATAGATGACTGCTGGTCTTCCATGAACAATCTTGCCAGGACATGTGCCTGGGAGGGTAACTTCCTAGGTGCAATCCCATGGTGAGTCATGACTGAAGTGGGTTTCAACAATCAACATATATATATATATATATATATATATCCAACAAACACCGACCAAAAGTCATCACAGTTACTCAAGGTAAAATCTAAAATGAATTCCTCGCTCTTTCAGGAACATCTATTTTTTATATTGAATGCATATCACCACTATGAACCACTGCATCATACTCTCTAAACATATAGCATGAACGAACTCACTTCACTATATATGAACTTTTGATGTCTGACTCTATTGTATATTATAAATGAATTTTTTATATTTGATAGCATGAACTATCTTTTTTTATATATAACTTTTTTTGATAAGGTTCATCATTTCAAGAACCGAAACATGTTAAATAAATAATGTATATATAAAAATTAAAAATTTGTCTAATATAACAGCATTTTCGAACTTCATTTTTTACAAATATATACCCACTCGTATACGAGCTAATCTTATTATAAATATATATATATATATATACATATGTAATTTTGGGGACAAATGGGTATATATCAATTAGTATGCTAATGTGTTGAGTAAAGCACTGGCACAGTTTGGGTTACCTAGTGTCATCCACAGTTGGGGTGTATTTCTGTTGGATCCACTTCAGGAATTCTGCAGGGGTGGTCGAGATGATAATCGATTAAGGAAACAGATGAATTTGGTATTAGCCTTTATTGTATAAGACAATCATTTCGACCCATCCTGCTGGCTTATGGGAAAAAATAAAAACATGACTACCTGAACTCAAGTTTTTCAGAGAGACACCATTTTATGTATGAATTTTATGTATGTCTGAAGGTGTGTGGCTTAGTGGTTAGGGGCATTCGGCTCATGATCGTAAGATTGTGAGTTCAATTCCTGGTGGCGTGTTGTGTTCTTGAGCAAGACACTTTATTCCACGTTGCTCCAGTCCACACAGCAGGCAAAAATGAGTAGTACCTGTATCTCAAAAGGGCCAGCCTTGTCACACTCTGTGTCACGCTAAGTCTCCCTGAGAGCTACGTTAAGGGTACGCGTGTCTGTGGAGTGCTCAGCCACTTGCACGTTAATTTCACGAGCAAGCTGTTCCGTCGATCGTATCAGCTGGGACCCTCGTCATCGCAACCGACGGAGTGCTCCTATGTATGAATAAAGAATAAACCTGATGTGAGCCAGATTGCAAAATTGATGCTATACAATATAAATGCACAGCATCCCATCTATAAGGGACAGTCACAGGATTGGTTGAAACAATCGTCATACGCAAATAAAGACTAATACCAGACCCATTTTCTGTTTCCTTAATAGATTATACACACACACACACATATCATCATCATCATCATCATCATCATCATCATCGCTTAATGTCCATTTCCCATGCTGGTTTGGTTACTGTTTGTGCAACACTACTTTTATATGTTTCCTATTTGGAAATAGATAATAAAAATATTTTATTTTTGAAGTAGGAATATATACTGATAAACACATCACTCATGAACTTACTTATAAGTTCTTTTATTATTATTATTATTATTATACATAAATCCTGACTCCAGCTGCAAGAAATATTTACTCTAAAATGCTAATGGACATTTTATGCATGCATGTATCTTTTTCTTTTTTCTTTTTTACTTGTTTCAGTCATTTGACTGCGGCCATGCTGGAGCACCGCCTTTAGTCGAGCAACTCGACCCCAGGACTTATTCTTTTGTAAGCCCAGTACTTATTCTATCGGTCTCTTTTTGCCGAACCGCTAAGTGACGGGGACATAAAAACACCAGCATCGGTTGTCAAGAAATGCTAGGGGAACAAACACAGACACAAACATACACACACACACACACACACATATATATATATATATAATTTTAATCCAAACGGGAAAACAGAAAAAACAACAACACGTGGAACAATTACAGTATTATTATTAATAGGCGCTCAGGAAAAGATGGAAGCAGGACATATATACGACAGGCTTCTTTCAGTTTCCGTCTACCAAATCCACTCACAAGGCATTGGTTGGCCCGGGGCTATAGCAGAAGACACTTGCCCAAGATGCCACGCAGTGAAGATAAATATACTCGTGTTCTTTTAACCGCTATAAAAAAACACATTTTCATAATTGCCGAAATAAATTTCAGTAACAAGTTGAAGAACGTGAAGAAAGAAAATAATTACTACATTAGTTTCTTTATGTACATTTAGCATTTCTAGTACAATCGGAAAGTAAAGTCATTTTGTCGTAGAGAATTACGACTTAAAATTCACACTAGCTAATCCTTCATACTAACTACTAGAGTTCACAACAATTCAAATAAGTCTTGTTGGATTTTTATCATAGACATGGGATAAAAAATAGCCAATATCTCAATGAGTAAGTGTAGTAGAATTCAGTACATCCAACTATCACTTTTGTGAGTGTTGTGGAGTTTAGTAACATCCTACGATTACTGAGTAATTTCCCAAAAAATCAGGGTTTTTATAACTACTCATATCTGAATTCTAAGAACCGTATTTCGTGAAAGATTTCTTTGACTAAAGTTTAGAATTCATATGTGAGTAGTAATTTTAACCAATGAGATACCAACAATAATGCTTGTTCGGGTAAATGACCATTACATCATATTGCTACCTTTTATGACTTGCTACACTGGCATCAGTTGGACGGTTTGACTGAGGACTGGCAAGCCAGGAGGCTGCGCCAGGCTCCAATCTGATCTGGCAGGGTTTCTACAGCTGGATGCCCTTCCTAACGCCAACCACTCCGAGAGTGTTGTGGGTGCTTTTTAAGTGCCACTGGCGTGAGAGCCAGTCAGGCGGGCCTGGCATCAATCATGTTTGGATAGTGCTTTTTATGTGTCACTGGCATGGGAACCAGTCAGGGGCCACTGGCGTCGACTGTGTTTGGATGATGCATTTTACATACCATTGGCATGGGGAGCCAGTCAGGGGGCACTGGCCACAGCTACGATTTTGGTTTTACTTGACTCAACAGGTCTTCTCAAACATATCATCAAAGGTACTCTTAAATGGGCTGGACATGCAGCAATGGCATTGACCATGGTTGCAATGGGTCTTCTCAATCACAGCATATCTCCAAAGGTATTGGTCTTTTGTCATTGCCTCTGTGAGGCTCTATGTTCAAAGGTCATGCTTTACTACCTCATCCCATGTCTTCCTGGGTCTACCTCTTCTGCAGGTTCCTTCCACAGTTAGGTTGTGGCACTTCCTCACACAGCTGTCCTCATCCATACGTAACACATGACCATACCAGTGCAGTCATCTCTCTTGCACATAACATTTGATGCTTTTTATACCTAACTTTTCTCTTGGGACACTCACACTCTGTCGTGTATGCACACTGACATTACACATCCAGCAGATCATACTAGCTTCATTTCTTTCAAGCCTCTGCATGTTCTCAGCATTCATGGCCCATGTTTCCCTGCCATGTAGTATATATATATATATTTTTTCAATCCAAACAGTTTCCTTTAAAGGGATAGAAAACACCAAATTTTCCACTGGTTCTTCAGTTAAATACCCAATATTGCAGAGAAAAACTTATCACAATTCAAAAGGGTGTATACACAATATAGAAAGATGAAAAGAAAATTTAGATATACAGTTGACATATTATAAATTCAATTTATTAACATTATAATATAATATAACAAATAAGAATACAAAAACAAATATTAATCCTACAATTTGTTTCGATTCATACCCAATAATGAATTTATAAAAAATTCATGTTTATAGGTATGAATCTCATCAGGGTAATATTTGCTAAAAATCAGACAAAATTCCATGCAAGGATTGCTGACTCATAGAATAAATTGAATTAAATATACTTTTGTTTGTAATCATGAGCGTTAATAATTTTAAGATATAATCATCATCATCATCATCATCATCATCATCATCATTATTTAACGTCTGTTTCCATGCTAGCATGGGTTGGACAGTTCGACCGGGTTCTGGGAAGCCAGGAGGCTGCACCAGGCTCCAGTCTGATCTGGCAGTCTCATGGTCGAGGGATCATGAGTTTGAATCTGAGACTGGGTGATGCATGTTTTTATGAGTGAAACACCTAAGCTCCACACATCTCTGGCAGAAGGTAATGGTGAACTTCTGCTGACTCTTTTGCCACAACTTTCTCTCACTCTTTCCTAGCAGCTCACCTGCGAGAGACTGGTGTCTCATCCAAGTGGGGAAACTATACACCAATGGAACCAGGAAACCGGCCCTTATGAGCCAGGCATGGCTCAAGAAGGAACAAACAGCAACTACATAATTACATTATCACCATCACACCCTGTGTCTTCCTGGATCTACCTCTACCACAGGTTCCCTCCACAGTTAGAGACTGGCACTTCTTTATACAGCTGTCCTCATCTATGTGCATTGCATGACTATAACAGCATAATCGTCTCTCTTGCACACCACATCCGTTGCCTCTTATGCCCAACTCTTCTCTCAAGATGTTGTACATGCACACTGACATTGCACATCCAGTGAAGCATACTGGTTTCATTTTTTTCAAGCCTACACATATCCTCGACTGTCACAGTCCATGTTTCACTGCCATGTAGCATAGCTGTTCACATACAGGCCTCATACAATCTTACAAACTCCTCTTACAAAGCTTAATATATTCTCCTCTCACCAAGCACAAGCACAACATTTTCGCCTCTCACACACTAGCTATTGGTATTTAGCATTGCAGCTTTTTATTTCTTTACTGCCCACAAGAGGCTACAGACAGAGAGGATAAACAAGGACAGACAAACGGATTAAGTCGATTATATCGATCCCAGTGCGTAACTGGTATGTATTTGATCGACCCCCGGCGGAATTTGAAATCAGAATTTAATGGCAGATGAAATACTATTTCTTTACTACCCACAAGGGGCTACACACAGAGAGGATAAACAAGGACAGACAAACGGATTAAGTCGATTATATCGATCCCAGTGTGTAACTGGTATGTATTTAATCGACCCCCGGCGGAATTTGAAATCAGAATTTAATGGCAGATGAAATATTATTTCTTTACTACCCACAAGGGGCTAAACACAGAGAGGATAAACAAGGACAGACAAACGGATTAAGTCGATTATATCGATCCCAGTGTGTAACTGGTATGTATTAATCGACCCCCGGCGGAATTTGAAATCAGAATTTAATGGCAGATGAAATACTATTTCTTTACTTCCCACAAGGGGCTAAACACAGAGAGGATAAACAAGGACAGACAAACGGATTAAGTCGGTTACATCGATCCCAGTGCGTAACTGGTATGTATTTAATCGACCCCCGGTGGAATTTGAAATCAGAATTTAATGGCAGATGAAATACTATTTCTTTACTACCCACAAGGGGCTAAACACAGAGAGGATAAACAAGGACAGACAAACGGATTAAGTTGACTACATCGACCCCAGTACGTAACTGGTACTTAATTTATCGACCCCAAATGGATAAAAGGCAAAGTCAACCTTGGCGGAATTTGAACCCAGAACGTAACGGCAGACGAAATATCGCTAAGCATTTCACCCGGCATGCTAACGTTTCTGCCAGCTGGCAGCATTGCAGCTTCTGCAAAAGTGAGTTTGTAACTGTGTCAGTGACACATAAAAGCACCCATGCAGTGCCACATAGAAGCACCCAGCACATTCTGTAAAGTGGTTGGCATTAGGAAGGGCATCCAGCTATAGAAACCATGCCAAATCAGACTGGAGCCTAGTGCAGTTGCTCCGCTTGCCAGGTCTGATCAAACTGTCCAACCCCTGCCAGCATGGAAGACAGACGTTAGATGATGATGATGGTATTGTTGTTGTTGGCGGCGGCGGCGGCGGTGGTGGTGGTGGTGGTGGTGATGGTGGTGGTGGTGGTGGTGGTGGTGACGACGATGGTGGTGGTGATGATGATGATGATGATGACGATGAGAATGACGATGAGGATGACGATGATGATGATGATGATGATGGTGGTGGTGTTGGTGGTGTTGGTGGTGGTGATGATGATGATGATGAGGAGGATCTGTAAATAATCATGTTACTATAATCTAAATAGTGTGATTGGTTTTATTTGAAAGCAGTACATAGCCAGACCAAATAATCTAGGTCCCAACTAGCTAAGACTGCAGCTGTGCCAGCACCTGCAATTAGAGTGAAGATATAACAGAGAGAAAATGGAAAAAAAGAAGAGGAATTGGTCTCCATACAGTACTTTCAGAGAGTCCTATATTGGACCCTGAAAAGATAAACTGTAAAGAATTAACCTTAGAAGGATTTGAACTCAGAACATAGAGAGCTGGCAAAATTGCCACAGGGCATTCAATTCGACCCCCTAATAACCCTGCCAAATGTATGTATGTATGTAGGTATATATGTATGTACGTATGTATGTATGTACATATGAACGTACATATGTATGTATGTATGTATGAATTCATGCATGTATGTACATACGTAGGTATGTACGCACATACGTATGTATATATGTATGTATGTTTATGTATGCATGTATGTAGGTATATATGTGTGGGCGTGTATGTGTATGCATGTATGTTTGTGTATGTATCTTATGTATGTGTATGTGTATGCATCTTATGCATGTGTATGCATGTATGAACGTGCTTGCATGTGTGTGTGTATGTATGTATGCATGGCTGGCTGGCTGGCTGGCTGGATAGCTATAATAAAACTGAAGTGTCTTTGTATAAATATTTTCATTTGTATATTTAATATTTATTACTGTAATATCTAATGACATTGGAGAGAAATCTGGATTTCCAGGAAACTGGTGAAGCTATCAGCAACAATGGTAATAAAATCCAAACGCATTTTTGCCATGTTAGTCTGACATTTGGAAAACATGTATTTCTCTCTCCCTTCCTCTCTATCTTTTCCTCTCATCCCCTTTCTTCCACATTTCTATATCCCATATTCACTGTAATTATCTCCTCATCCTCTCCCTACATTTTAACATAGTTGCTTCCTCTTCCTTCAGCTATTAATTGACAACTCTGACAAAGGACTACTATCCAAAATGTCAAAGCTTTTTCATTCCTTGTGGCAACCAAATTTATTGACACCTGCGAACTTTCCTTGATTTACTAACATATCCAATCATGCTAATGATTATGGATAGACTCAGTGGTACAACTAGAGTGCATGTTATCTGAGGCAACCCTTGAATTAGTTACAAAAT
This sequence comes from Octopus sinensis, assembly GCF_006345805.1. Taxonomy (NCBI): domain Eukaryota; kingdom Metazoa; phylum Mollusca; class Cephalopoda; order Octopoda; family Octopodidae; genus Octopus; species Octopus sinensis. The sequence continues at coordinate 10,993,993 of NC_043007.1, forward strand.
CTATTGAAGCCTCAGACTGTGTTGGAAAGAAGAACTGATGGTAGAAGTTCTAATGTTTATATTTATGGTACTACCCACCAGTATCCAAGCATACATTTCTTTTCATGTAGGCAGGATCAGAAAATTTCATTTTGATAGTTTAGGTAGGTATCCAGGAGAGAGTTCTGTAGTATAGTTCATTTCTCTGCCAAGCATAGCCTGCACTTTCTACTGCTATTAAAGTAAGGCTTGCACTTCACTACTCGCCACTTGATGCTGTGACAATTCTTTAGTCTGTAGTACAATCTGTAGTATTTTCTTTCAATGATTATATGTGACCTTTCCACTGAAAAGAATCACCTGGAATGGATTTCTCTACTATGGTCTTACCACTAAGAAAGGATTGTTCTCAAGAATATTTAGCAAACACCAGAACGTAAGCGAGCTAGACAAATGAAAAGATACAAAATAAAGATTAATCACAAACCCGATTTCGTTGTTACCACTTACGTAATTACTTACATAATTGTCCGCAACTCATCAGTGTAATTGTCAGAGCAAAAGTGCTAGTGTGTGTGTGGAGTGGTGTGGGATGGTGTGGGGTGGGGTGATGTGATGTGGTGGTGTGGTGTAGTTGTTTGGGGATGTGGGGGGTGGCAGTGAGTGTAGGGATGGGGTATGTGGAAGTAGGATGTGTGGGAGTGGGGTATGTGGGAGTGGCATGTGTGGGGGTGGGTGTAGATGGAAGGGGTATCAATGAAGAGAGAAGATGGATAGGATTGAGAGAGGAAGTAGGTGTCAAATGAAGAGAGGGGAAGAGTTGAGCCCATGTGGCCCAAAGGAGCAAAGTAAGAAGATTAATTCCTGTTCATTGTAAATGTGGGAATCCAGTTGGCTCCGTTGCAAAGACAATCCAAACACAGACAGGTGTAGAGAATGACCGGTAGAGCGGAAATGGTATGAGACCAGGGTGTCATAGTCACATCCGATGTCAGTCAAGCGGCGTCCCATTTTACTGATGTACAGAGAAGGGCCGAAAGAGCAGGAGGGGCAGTAAATGACATTGCTAGACGTGCATGTAAAGGAGTCAGTGATATGATAGGGACGATTATTGGTACCTGTGAGGATAGTGGTGTTGGAGAGGTAGGGGCATGTGCAGAAGCATGGGTGGGAGCAGGGGAACAAGCCAGGTTGGGAGGTGGGGTTAGGGAAGAAACTGCGGACCAGGTCATGCAGGTTGTGGGCTCGTTTGAAGGAGGGAAGGGGTGGGTTGGGGAAGATGTGCAAAGTGGAGGGGCTGGACTATATATATATAGGGTGCAATGGGTAAATTGCTGCTCTTTTATATTTTTAATTTCGTGCATGTACATTGTTTGTTTTTGATTTTGTCGACTACACAGTATAGTAGGGTCAGTTGAGCACTGCTAGTGGGAAAAAGAGCACCATGACACAATTCTCTCTGCCATAAATTTGGAAATGACATGCTGTACTGCTTGGCATTAGTATCAGAATCTCCAATACAAACATTTCAGAGTGTTTAGGTGTCAATCTGAGGATAGTGCAGAGGATTTGGAAAGAGCTGGATGAGTCTAACGGTGATTACCAAGTTATAACAGCTCAGAAAACTCACTCTGATTGTTCTAAGAAAAGAACTCCTGAATTTGTTTATGAGATCCAAGCCATAATTGACAACGATCTCTTCAAGTCAATCAGGTCTATTACCAAGGACATGGGAGTGTCTGAGGTCCTTATCAGGCAGGTATACTCTTTACTCTTTTACTCTTTTACTCTATTCAGTCATTTGACTGCAGCCATGCTGGAGCACCGCCTTTAGTCGAGCAAATCGACCCCGGGACTTATTTTTTCTAAGCCTAGTACTTGTTCTATCGGTCTCTTTTGCCGAACCACTAAGTGACGGGGACATAAACACACCAGCATCAGTTGTCAAGCAATGCTAGGGGACAAACACAGACACACAATCACACACACACACATATATATATATATACATACGACAGGCTTCTTTCAGTTTCCGTCTACCAAATTCACTCACAAGGCATTGGTCGGCCCGGGGCTAAAGCAGAAGACACTTGCCCAAGATGCAACGCAATGGGACTGAACCCACAACCATGTGGTTTGTAAACAAGCTACTTACCACACAGCCACTCCTGCGCCTATGCATGAAGGTAATGCATGAAGACATTTGGTATTCCTCATACAAGATGAGAAAGGGCCAATTTTTACCCCAAGCCATCTAGGACAAGAGGAAAGACCGTGCTACAAAGCTTTTAAACAAGCTCAAGCATCCTTTCCAACCAAATATGCTTTGTTATTTCTCAGACGAGAAAAATTTCAGCCAGAATCAGATGGTGAACACACAGAACAACTATTGGCTTGTCGTGTCCCCAAAAACATGTACCGAGAGAGATAAAAATCAAACATCCTGTCAACATCATTGTATTTGGAGTGATCACTAGTGGTGGTGACATTATGCCTGCATTTATTTTTCCCATGGGGCCTGAGACTCAACACTGAGGCCTATATCAAGTGCCTGGAGGAGGTAGTGCTGCCCTGGGTTAAGAGTGGCTGATCGAAGACCCTATGTAAAGCAACAGGACTCTGCACCATGCCACACAAGCAGGAGAACCCAGTCATGGCTGTCAGACAATTTCTGTGACCACATCACCCTAACATCTGGCCACCTAACTCCCCAGACTGCAGCTCCCTTGATTATTATGTGTAGGCACAGTTGAGGGAGAGATTAACAAAACTCCTCATAACACTAAAGATGAATTAAAGGCAAAAATTATGGCAGCATTCACCAACTTAAACAAGGAGACCATCCAGAAGAGTTCCTGGAGATTCTGAATTCATCTGGGGGCCGTGGTTGAAGCCAATGGTGATTTTATTGAATAAATTTCCTCTTTAGTATTTGAAGATATTTTAATGTAATTTTGGTAAATATATCTGTTAAAATGAGAAGTCAATGTTATTTTCATTTTTGCATAATGTAGATGACAGTTTATTCACCGCACCCTGTATACACACACACATACATGCACACAGTACAAACACACAGAGGCACACACGTATACACACACACACACACACACACATTCACTCACACACACAAGCACATATGTACACACACACATAATTAGATAGAAAAATAAGATTAAAAAATCCAGGTAGATATCAATTAAGCAATCAATAGAAAAGAATATAGTTAAATTTCCAATGCCAGTAAATCTAAGCAGAATGCAAATCCCAGGTAAATCCTCATTAACGACAGGTAAATCTGACAATCCTTTTGTGGAATTTCAAAAAATTCAGAGTATTTAACAACATCAAATAATGAATGAAGAAAATCATATCTTTATTTTAGATCTCACCTTAAAAATGGTTTCAATTGTTATATATATATATTATATATATATATATATATATATAAATATATATATATATAATATATAATATATATATATATATATACATATATATATATATATATATATATAGATTATAATATATATATATATATATGTATGTATGTATGTATGTATGTATGTATGTATGTATGTTACCTGCCACTCTTTGGGTCTTCTAGACACCTCTCATGCATATATATATATATATATACATATATAAAAGACAGAGATCATGGGCCAGGACGTCGGAGGGGTCCCCAGCATCAGTGTCGGCGACCACAGCTTGCAGGTGGTGAACGAGTCCACTTACCTGGGATCGATGGTCTCCAGCAGCCTGTCCCTCGAGCCAGAGCTGAACAGACAGATTGGGAAGGCTGCTGCTGCCATGGCTAAGCTCTCCAGGAGAGTGTGGGAAAACAACATGCTCACAATAACCACCAAGATTGCAGTGTACCGAGCCTGCGTGCTGAGCACCCTACTCTACGGCAGCGAGAGCTGGACAACATACACCCGGCAAGAATGCCGCCTTAGCGGCTTCCACATGCGGTGTCTTCGATGGATCCTTGGCATCTCCTGGAAGGACCGAGTACAAAACGGAGTCATCCTAGAACAGACTAATATGCCAAGCATGCATGCCCTCCTCGTGCGGAGACGACTGCACTGGCTCGGACACGTCTGCTGCATGCAGGACGGTTGCATGCCTAAAGACATCCTGTACAGCAAACTCACTACGGGATCCCGACCCAAGGGACGTCCACAGCTACGATACAGGGATGTGTGCAAGCGCGACCTGAGGACTGCCAACATCTGTGTGGACACGTTGGAGGTAACAGCTGCTGACCGCTCTGCCTGGCGTCGGACAGTGAGGAAAGGGCGTTCCATGGCTGAGGAAAAGAGAGCACAGCTGTGCCGGACAGGCGGGACAGGAGGAGGACAACTGCAGCAACACCCCACACGTACCCATCGATGTTCGTGTGCACAGCAACTGTACCAGGGACTGCCACTCTAGAATTGGACTGTTCAGTCACAGCAGACGCTGCTCATCATCAAAGTAGGCCCCACCCTTGGCGCGACCCATTGTCTATCAAGACAGACGGGGGAAAAAAGAAGAGATATACATATATACATACATATATATACATATATATATATACATATATATATACATATATATATACACACATAAATATACATACATATCCATACACACATATACATACATACATAGATATATATATATATATAGATATACGAATATACATACATATATATATATATATATACACACATATATACACATATATACATAAATATATATGTGTATATATAATGTGTAAAATTTGAATGGAATCAGTTGGATACTTCTCAAGTTTTAGTGATGCACACATACAGACAAACACACACATTCAAAGCGTTATATATTATATATGTGTTATATATTATATATATTAGGCGGCGAGCTGGCAGAGACGTTAGCACGCCGGGCGAAGTGCTTCGCGGTATTTTGCCCATCGCTATGTTCTGAGTTCAAATTCCGCCGAGGTCGACTTTGCCTTTCATCCTTTCGGGGTCGATAAATTAAGTACCAGTTACGCACTGGGGTCGATGTAATCGACTTAATCCGTGTGTCTGTCCTTGTTTGTCCCCTCTATGTTTAGCCCCTTGTGGGTAGTAAAGAAATACGTATTTCGTCTGCTGCTACGTTCTGAGTTCAAATTCCGCCGAGGTCGACTTTGCCTTTCATCCTTTCGGGGTCGATAAATTAAGTACCAGTTACACACTGGGGTCGATGTAATCGACTTAATCTGTGTCTGTCCTTGTTTGTCCCCTCTATGTTTAGCCCCTTGTGGGTAGTAAAGAAACGTATATTATATATGTGTGTGTGTGTGTGTGTATGTATATATATATATATATATATATACACTATTACCACAGCGCCAGAACTATAAAAAAAAAAACATCACTACACCACTCGTATGCCAATCATAATACTACAATGCCTACCACCACCACCACCACCACCACCACCATAATCAGCACCATCACTATCCCCCATCATGTTCACCACCACCACAATCGCTGTTGCAGCATTCTGACCCATTAATGAGAAAAAGCAAGACAGATGAAATATTATAACAGACTTCTATGTAATTGTATACAGCGTTGGTTGTTTGTAAAATGTCTACATCAAAGCATGTTGCGAACTGTGTATGTGTATGTGTATGTATGTGTGTGTGTGTGTGTGTGTGTGTGTGTGTGTTGTGTGTGTGTGTGCATATGAGTATATCATAAGATTTGAACATGCAGTAGCATATACATATGTGTGTGTGTGTATTACATACAGTTTTGTGATATATATATATATTTTTTTTCTAGTTTCAGCTCAGAGCTGCGGCCATGCTGATGCACTGCCGTTTTGTGCTACACTGTTATTGCGACGAACCTCGTCTAATATGTGGCACTTGGTGGAGAATGGAGTTTGATAGAGCTACTCTCATTTGCACCTTTTGCCGTGAGGTAGGTTCATTTGGGACTCTTGAGAGGAAGATGTCCAGCTTTGATTTAAAAACCGCTACATCTATTTTGTGCAAGTTCCTCAGACTCTTTGGGAGAATATTAAAAAGCTGTGGGCCCTGTTGCAGAAGCTGGTCCTGAAGCGTGATGGCATTGCTGGGTTTCTTTGGCACTATGCAGTGTCGTCCCGTTCTAGCATTGGTGTAGCTTACAATGCCAAAATTTGGCACAATTCCTTCCAGGATCTTCCAGACATATATTACTGCATACCTCTCCCGTCTTCTCTCCAGGGAGTAGAGTCTTAGCTGTTTCAACCTTTCCCAGTAGCTGAGCTGTTGCAAAGAGACGATCTTCTTTGTGAACCTTCTCTGGATTGCTTCAAGGTCCGCTGTTAATTTTACACTGGTGGGTAACCATAGCTGTGAGCAGTAATCCAGGCGACTGAGGACGAATGTCCACCAGAGGACCATCATAGTTTCCTTGTATATATATATATATATATATTCACTGCTTGGAATCGAATTCAGAATCTTGGGGTTAGTAGTCCTCACTCTTAACCACTACACCATATGCCCACGGGCATATGGTATAGTGGTTAAGAGTATGAGCTACTAACCCCAAGATTTCAAGTTCGATTCCAAGCAGGGACCTGAATATAATAATAATAATAATAATAATAATAAAATAATAATAATAATAATAATAATAATAATAATAGTAGTAATAATTATAATAATAACAACCTCGAAAAATACCTTAGGAATGAGAACCCAGGTTCGAAATTCCCCCAAGAAGTGGAAGGTATATCAGTCAAAACGTTGTGTTAACAACAAACAAGATGAAGACAAATATCGATCAAATGTAAGTAATGTAAATAATGTATGTAAATATTGTGTCTGGGGAGGGTCATTCTCTTTCAGTTCCTTCTTATTTAACACACTCACAGGTAAAGTTTCAACTCGTTTACTTACTTATTTTTCTAAAATTTTCATTTTGTCTTGCAACCTTTTCAATAATCATTGACTCTGTCCATTATCCAAGGACTTCCCTCTGCAAATACTGATAGGGCACAGATAATGCGTCAATAGCCAGCTGGAGGAGATGTCTTCCTGGAGCTACAAGCTACAGTGACATCGACCCTTTAGGGTTAGCAACATTTAGGTGGCAAATATACTTCACGATGTCATGCTGCTGCTGTTTATATCTTGCTCAGAGATTTATTATTGCTATATATGTATGTAAGTATGTATATATATATAATATATACGGGTGTTGGACAAGATAATGGAAACACCTGGCATCATAGCATCATAATTTTGAAATATCTATAAAACCGTCAAAAGCTTGTTTAATTTTATGTTTTTTGATTTATTATTAGCGTTGCTTAATGTGTTTTGCTAAAATTGCTGCTTCTTTTCAGATATCATCAGAAATAGGTAATTAAAATTCATTAAAATGACAGATCATGAAGGGAAAGAAAATTAAAAACATTTTTAAAAATTTATTTACTGAAATAAGTCAGAAACCATGGCCTAGGAACTAAATTAGATGGTAAATGTTTTTAATTTTCTTTCCCTTCGTGAATTTATTCCTAATTAATGGTTTGAATTGTTTACTGCTCTTTCTAGCACAAAGCTTTCCTATGATGGAAGCCTCTTACTGTGTTTTAATTTACATGATATTTTTATATGAATAATATATGGTTTATTGACTAATTTTTTTTGCGCTAGGCCACTGGAAATAAAAATTTCTATAATTCTTATTACCCTGATATTACTTATCATGTTTAAATGATTTTTGATAAATTTATTTGAGGTTTTACCGGCATCCTCTCTGTTGCCGGAAATGAGCCGCGTCTGCACGGTGGATTTGAAAAGTTAGAATATACAGAGAATGAGTTTACATGCGGAATCAATCTCGTTGGGTGTGTATTTAAAATCTAAAGGCTACCTACTGATGAAGACTGGTCTCAGTAAATTTTTTTACTGAAATAAGTCAGAAACCATGGTCTAGGAACTACATTAGATGGTAAATGTGTTTAATTTTCTCTCCCTTCGTGAATTTATCCCTAATTAGTGGTTTGAGTTGTTTACTGCTCTTTCTAGCACAAGGCCTTCCTGTGATGGACGCCTCTTAATGTGTTTTAATGTACACGATATTTATATATATATATTATATATATAGTATGTATATGTATATATATATATATATATATATTGTATGTGTATATATATATATATATAATATAATATATATTATAATATATGTATGTATATGTATATATATATTATATATATTATATATATATATATATATATATATATATATAACCAATTAAGGACTGAACACGAAAAGTGGACAGTCAACATGCTAGATATAGACGTCAAATCGCCATTCACCACAAAAGATTATGTTCTCAGATCAAACTCAACACAAAACCATAGCAATAAACAAGTGAAAAATATACGAAATAAAATAATTACCCATGTACTAAATTAGTTTCAGCTGTTATTTTCCGCAAGGAAACTGCAGCCATCATCAGCATGGTCCGTTATAATGTAATTTGCTGGACTAGATGCAAACACGATACCGAAATATCGCGTGCATGAGTTCAGCCTATTACATTTGAATATATCTTTCAAATGCCTCTACTTTGGCGCGTTGGAACCCGAGAAAACCGAAAACCAGCCTGCAGCTAATAATTAGCAGCAGTTAATTTATCGGTTAGAGAAACATATTTATTTATATAATTAATTAAGGGTAGAAATTGATATTTATCAATTAAGACCAGTGGTCTAGCATATTAAAAAAAAAAAGAATCCGAAGATTAAAATTTATATATACAATTAGGACTGAACACGAAAAGTGGACAGTCAACATTTTAATCTTCGGATTCTTTTTTTAATATGCTAGACCACTGGTCTTAATGATAAATATCAATTTCTACCCTTAATTAATTTATATAAATAAATATGTTCTCTAACCGATAAATTAACTGCTGCTAATTATTAGCTGGAGGCTGGTTTTCTCGGGTTCCACAAACGCCAAAGTAGAGGCATTTGAAAGATATATTCAAATGTAATAGGCTGAACTCCATGCACACGATATTTCGGTATCGTGTTGCATCTAGTCCAGCAAATTACATTTATAACGGACCATGCTGATGATGGCTGCAGTTTTCCTTGCGGAAAATAACAGCTGAACAATTTAGTACATGGGTATTATTTTAATTTCGTATATTTTTCACTTGTTATTGCTATGGTTTGTGTTGAGTTTGATCTGAGAACATAATTCTTTGGTGAATGGCGATTTGACGTCTATATCTAGCATGTTGACTGTCCACTTTTCGTGTTCAGTCCTTAATTGGTATATATAAATATTTTAATCTTCAGATTCTTTTAATATGCTTAGACCACTGGTCTTAATTTATATATATATATATATATATATGTGTTGGACAAAATAATGGAAACACCTGGCATCATAGCATCATAATTTTGAAATATCTATAAAACCATCAAAAGCTTGTTTAGTTTTATGTTTTTTTCCTTTATTATTAGTGTTGCTTAATGTGTTTTGCTAAAATTGCTATTTCTTTTCAGATATCATCAGAAATAGGTAATTAAAATTCATTAAAATGACAGATCTATTTGACTTTCAAAGCGATCAAATTGTTGGTGTTCGTATGGAAGGACCTAGCATAATGATACAGCCGAAATGTTTGGTGTATCAAAAATTACTGTCTTGAAAGTAATGACAGCCCTTGAGAAAGAGGGGAAAAACCTCCTTGTCGAAACAAAACTCTAGAAGAAAACCAAAACTTTCAGAGAGGGACCATCGGACTCTTACGCAAATTGTTAGAAAATATCACAAAAGTACAGCTCCCAGAATTACTGCAGAGCTTAATGACCACCTTGAGAACCCAGTTTCCACTGAAACTGTTTGCTGGGAGATGCACAAAGCCAGATTTCATGGGAGGGCGGCAATTAGAAAACCACTACTTTCTAAAACAAACGTTACAAAACATTTAGAGTGGAGTAAAAAGCTGCAGAATTGGTCCTTAGAGTAGTGGAAAAATGTTATTTTCCTGGATGGGTCATCCTTTATCTTATTTCTGACCACTGGCTGAATATATGTGTGGAGACAGACAAAAGAAGCATTTGACCCAGACTGCCTTCTTCCAACTGTTAAACATGGATGAGGATCTGTGATGATCTGGGTGGGGCAATATCTTGGAAATCCGCTGGCCCAGTGGTTTCACTTCATGGCAGAATTAATAGTCAAGACTATTTAAGTATTTTATCTGATCAAATTCATCCTATGGTTGCGGAACTGTTTCCGGAGGGAAATGCAATCTTTCAGGATGATAATGCATTAATTCACACAGCTAAAGTTGTTACTGAATGGCACGAGGAACATTCTAGTAAAGCTAAACGTTCTAACTGGCCACTACAGTCCTCAGATCTCAATATCATTGAACATTTATGGGGCATTTTGGAAAAACAAGTAAGTAGTCAATATCCTCCACCATCATCACTACAAGAACTGGAGACTGTTTTAGCTGAAGAATGGACAAAAATTCCTTTGGAAACAATTCAAACTTTGTACGAGTCCATACTTCTTAGATTTCAAGTTGTAATTACTGCCATATTAAAATAAATTTGTTTGAAATTTTAAGGTGTTTCTATTATTTTGACCAATCCCTGTATATATATTATATATATTACAACACACATACATATACATACATACATATACATACATATATATATTATATATATATATATATCTATATATATATATAATATATATATATATATAATTAATTAATAAGGTGAGAGAATTAGATACTAATTTAATAGTATATCTATTCAACACCAAGTGGCCCTAGTGCTCGAGAGAAACCTGGACTATTATAATATTTTATAATATATTATAATATTTTTACAAAATAAATATAAGAGAGTGGTCACTAGATGCTCGAGCTACAAGTGGATTTTTTGTAAGTAAAATTACATTTAATTCATTAATAGCGAAACAATTGTCCCAAAATAATCTGTATTTTTGTTATTTTTTATTTGCCCTGTCCGTGTGAGCTAACAATCATACTGACTTTCATGGAAACATGTATTTTTGTGGTTGAAACCTTTTGGATTAACTGGTGCTAGAGTGAGCCATATAGTGACCACTCTCTTATATTTATTTTGTAAAAATATTATAATATATTATAAAAATATAATAATCCAGGTTTCTCGGAGCACTAGGCCACTTGGTGTTGAATAGATATACTATTAAATTAGTATCTAATTCTCTCACCCTTATTAATTAATTATAATTATGCTACATTTATTTCTAATGCAGTCTTTGTTTTCCGTGAAAGTTTGGCGCGCTGTTAGTTGGGGCATTTGAATTATAACGTCGGATGTAATCAATTGAACCACACGCGTATTTATCGTTATGGTAAATCTGGCGTGTGATTGAGTGGATTTCATCCAGATAGTTTTGGGCTGACGAGCTACAAGTGGATTTTTTTGTAAGTAAAATTACATTTAATTCATTAATAGCGAAACAATTGTCCCAAAATAATCTGTATTTTTGTTATTTTTTATTTGCCCTGTCCGTGTGAGCTAACAATCGTACTGACTTTCATGGGAAACGTATTTTTGTGGTTGAAACCTTTTGGATTAACTGGTGCTAGAGTGAGCCATATAGTGACCACTCTCTTATATTTATTTTATATATATATATATATATATATATATTATATATATATATATATATATATATACACATATGTATGTATATGTTGTTGTGTCTGGGGAGAGTCATTCTCTTTTAGTGCCTTCTTATTTACCACACACACTCACTGGTAAAGTTTCCATTCATTTACTTATATATTTTTCTAAACTTTTCATTGCGTCTTGCAACCTTTTCAATAGTTGTTGACTCTGTCCGTTATCCGAGCTGCGTTCTTTTTGTTTGTTTGTGCACATATGTATGTGTCAGTGTGTGTGTGTGCACATACACATGTATGTATGCATGCATGTATGTATGTATATGTATATCTGTATATATTGTACATGCAGCACAAATGCATATATATTAGTCAATATACCAACATGTACTCACTGCATTTGTCTGTGTATATAATACATCATAATCACTATAAATCTATCTATCTATATATATAAACAAACTTTGATTTAGTTTTCACGTACATATATGTAGGTTTAAACATATATATACAGAAACTTAAGGTTAGTTTACATAAGCTTGTGCCCTATTCTAAAAACACTAACTGTTTCTAGCCAGAGAATTTTATCATGTGAGAATGTCTTATAGTAGCCAATGCTTTCAGTTTTAGCTTCAGACAAATTCAAAAGCCATTATTCACTATATTCATTGAGATGTAAGCATTCATTTCAAGGTGTTATATCAAATTATCAACCATTCTGTCCTTGTTTGTTCTCTCTGTGTTTAGCACCTTGTGGGTAGTAAAGAAATTGATATGCATTTTATGGAGTGCTCAGCCATTTGCATGTAAATTTCATGATCTGGCTTTTCCGTTCATCGGATCAATTAGAACCCTTATCAGCATAACTAATGGAGTGCCTGTAGCAGTTACTGTCTGGAAGAAATTCATAGAATGTGTACCTTTGTTTTTCCTCTTTCAGTACATAACATTAGCAGTTTAGGAATTAGGAATTAAGAGAGAAAATTCTTAACGCTTACATCATCATCATCATCATCGTTTAATGTCCGTTTTCCATGCTAGCATGGGTTGGATGATTTGACTGAAGTCTGGCGAACCAGATGGCTGCACCAGACTCCAATCTGATCTGGCAGAGTTTCTACAGCTGGATGCCCTTCCTAACGCCAACCACTCCGAGAGTGTAGAGAGTGCTTTTACGTGCCCCCGGCACGAGGGCCAGTCAGGCGGTACTGGCAATGGCCATGCTCAAATGGTGCTTTTTATGTGCCACCTGTACAGGAGCCAGTCCAGTGGCACTGGCAATGATCTTGCTCAAATGTTTTTTCATGTGCTACCAGCACAAGTGCCAGTAAGGCGACGCAGGTAATGATCATGCTTGAATGGTGTTTTTAACATGCCACCGGCACAGAGGCCAGTTTATTTCTCTGGCAACGATCATGCTCATATCGTACTCTTAGCGCTCCACTAGCACGGATGCCAGACCTCGAATTTGATTTCGTTTTTTATTTCGATTTCACTTGCCTCAAAAGGTCTTCACATGTAGAGTTTAGTGTCCAATGAAGGAAAAGTACACATAAGTGAGCTGGTTACACCCCTGGCATAGGCCACAAGGTTATGGAAGATAATAACTGCTTCCAAGGAATTTCACTTTGTCAAATACCTGTCTTATGGCATCCAATAACTTTCAGTTTTAGCAACTGACAAATTCACAAGATGGCAAAAGGGACCACCAGAATAAGTACCAGACTTGAAAACCAAAATAAGTGCTGGGGGTCAGTTTGGTTAACAAAATTTTTCTTGGTAGTGCTCCAGCATGGCCACAGTCAAAAGATAAAAGAAAGCTGATGTGTCTCTAGGAGATAGAACTTGCAGCATTGTATTTGCAAAATGATAGGGATACGTATACATGTGTATACACAAAGACATACACAACATGCACACACAGACAGCAGAAAACATATGGAATTTATAACACACACACACAATGCACAACACACTTACACGTGTGTGTGTGTGTTGGTATATTTGATGACAGTGATCTATTTGGTAGTGGTGGTAGTAGTAGTGCTGCTGGTAGAAGTGGTGGTGTTGGTAGCGGTGATAGTGATAGTGGTACTGGTAGTAGCAGTAGTGGTTGTAGTAGTGGTGATAGTGATAGCTATAGTGGTGGTGGGGTTTATGATGTGACAGTGGTAGTGGTGGTAGTTGTGACTGTGATAGTAATAGTGGTGGTGGTGTTTGTGATGTGACGGTGGTAGTGGTGGCAATATGATGGTGGTGTTGGTAGTGGTGGTAGTTGTGACTGTGATAATAATAGTGGTGGTGGTAGTGGTAGTAATATGATAGTAGTGTTGGTAGTGGTAGTAGTTGTGACTGTGATAGTAATAGTGGTGGTGGTGTTTGTGATGTGGTGGTGGTAGTGGTGGCAATATGAATTGTGGTGTTGGTAGTGGTAGTAGTTGTGACTGTGATAGTAATAGTGGTGGTGGTGTTTGTGATGTGGTGGTGGTAGTGGTGGCAATATGAATTGTGGTGTTGGTAGTGGTGGTAGTTGTGACTGTGATAGTAATAGTGGTGGCAGTGTTTGTGATGTGATGGTGGTAGTGGTAGCAATATGATGGTGGTGTTGGTAGTGGTGGTAGTTGTGACTGTGATAGTAATAGTGGTGGCAGTGTTTGTGATGTGATGGTGGTAGTGGTAGCAATATGATAGTGGTGTTGGTAGTGGTGGTAGTTGTGACTGTGATAGTAATAGTGGTGGCAGTGTTTGTGATGTGATGGTGGTAGTGGTAGCAATATGATGGTGGTGTTGGTAGTGGTGGTAGTTGTGACTGTGATAGTAATAGTGGTGGCAGTGTTTGTGATGTGATGGTGGTAGTGGTAGCAATATGATAGTGGTGTTGGTAGTGGTGGTAGTTGTGACTGTGATAGTAATAGTGGTGGCAGTGTTTGTGATGTGGATGGTGGTAGTGGTAGCAATATGATGGTGGGTGTGGTAGTGGTGGTAGTTGTGACTGTGATAGTAATAGTGGTTGGTGTTTGGTGATGTGGTGGTGGTAGTGGTGGCAATATGATGGTGGTGTTGGTAGTGGTGGTAGTTGTGACTGTGATAGTAATAGTGGTGGCAGTGTTTTGTGATGTGATGGTGGTAGTGGTGGCAATATGATGGTGGTGTTGGTAGTGGTGGTAGTTGTGACTGTGATAGTAATAGTGTGGTGGTGGTGTTTGTGATGTGTGGTGGTAGTGGTGGCAATATGATGGTGGGTGTTGGTAGTGGTGGTAGTTGTGACTGTGATAGTAATAGTGGTGGCAGTGTTTGTGATGTGACGGTGCTAGTGGTAGCAACATGATAGTGGTGGTGGTAGTGGTAGCAATATGATAGTGGTGTTGGTAGTGGTGGTAGTTGTGACTGTGATAGTAATAGTGGTGGCAGTGTTTGTGATGTGGTGGTGGTAGTGGTAGCAATATGATAGTGGTGTTGGTAGTGGTGGTAGTTGTGACTGTGATAGTAATAGTGGTGGCAGTGTTTGTGATGTGATGGTGGTAGTGGTAGCAATATGATGGTGGTGTTGGTAGTGGTGGTAGTTGTGACTGTGATAGTAATAGTGGTGGCAGTGTTTGTGATGTGATGGTGGTAGTGGTAGCAATATGATAGTGGTGTTGGTAGTGGTGGTAGTTGTGACTGTGTGATAGTAATAGTGGTGGCAGTGTTTTGTGATGTGATGGTGGTAGTTGGTAGCAATATGATGGTGGTGTTGGTAGTGGTGGTAGTTGTGACTGTGATAGTAATAGTGGTGGCAGTGTTTGTGATGTGGTGGTGGTAGTGGTAGCAATATGATAGTGGTGTTGGTAGTGGTGGTAGTTGTGACTGTGATAGTAATAGTGGTGGCAGTGTTTGTGATGTGGTGGTGGTAGTGGTAGCAATATGATAGTGGTGTTGGTAGTGGTGGTAGTTGTGACTGTGATAGTAATAGTGGTGGCAGTGTTTGTGATGTGATGGTGGTAGTGGTAGCATATGATGTTGGTGGTGGTAGTGGTGGTAGTTGTGACTGTGATAGTAATAGTGGTGGCAGTGTTTGTGATGTGATGGTGGTAGTGTGGCAATATGATGGTGGTGTTGGTAGTGGTGGTAGTTGTGACTGTGATAGTATAGTGGTGGTTGGGTGTTTGTGATGTTGGTGGTGGTAGTGGTGGCAATATGATGGTGGTGTTGGTAGTGGTGGTAGTTTGGTGACTGTGATAGTAATAGTGGTGGTGGTGGTTTGTGATGTGATGGTGGTAGTGGTGGCAATATGATGGTGGTTTTGGTAGTGGTGGTAGTTGTGGACTGTGATAGTATATAGTGGTGGCAGTGTTTGTGATGTGACGGTGCTAGTGGTAGCAATATGATAGTGGTGTTGGTTGGTGGTAGTTGTGACTGTGATAGTAATAGTGGTGGCAGTGTTTGTGATGTGGTGGTGGTAGTGGTAGCAATATGATAGTGGTGTTGGTAGTGGTGGTAGTTGTGACTGTGATAGTAATAGTGGTGGCAGTGTTTGTGATGTGGTGGTGGTAGTGGTAGCATATGATAGTGGTGTTGGTAGTGGTGGTAGTTGTGACTGTGATAGTAATAGTGGTGGCAGTGTTTTGTGATGTGGTGGTGGTAGTGGTAGCAATATGATAGTGGTGTTGGTAGTTGTGGAGTTGTGACTGTGATAGTAATAGTGGTGGCAGTGTTTGTGATGTGGTGTGGTAGTGGTGTAGCAATATGATAGTGGTGTTGGTAGTGGTGGTAGTTGTGACTGTGATAGTAATAGTGGTGGCAGTGTTTGTGATGTGACGGTGCTAGTGTGTAGCAATATGATAGTGGTGTTGGTAGTGGTGGTTAGTTGTGACTGTGATAGTAATAGTGATGGCAGTGTTTGTGATGTGATGGTGGTAGTGGTAGCAATATGATGGTGGTGTTGGTAGTGTGGGTTTGTGACTGTGATAGTAATAGTGGTGGTGGTGTTTGTGATGTGACGGTGTAGTGGTGAATATGATGGTGGTGTTGGTAGTGGTGGTAGTTGTGACTGTGATAGTAATGTGGTGGTGGTGTTTGTGATGTGGTGGTGGTAGTGGTGGCAATATGATGGTGGTGTTGGTAGTGGTGGTAGTTGTGGACTGGGATAGTAATAGTGGTGTGGTGTTTGTGATGTGACGGTGCTAGTGGTAGCAATATGATAGTGGTGTTGGTAGTGGTGGTAGTTGTGACTGTGATAGTAATAGTGGTGACAGTGTTTGTGATGTGACGGTGGTAGTGGTGGCAATATGATAGTGGTGTTGGTAGGGTGGTAGTTGTGGACTGTGATAGTAATAGTGGTGGTGTGTTTGGGATGTTGTGGTGGTAGTGGTGGCAATATGATAGTGGTGTTGGTAGTTGTGGTTTGTTGACTGTGATAGTAATAGTGGTGGCAGTGTTTGTGATGTGACGGGGGTGGTATGTGGTAGCAATATGATAGTGGTGTTGGTAGTTGTGGTTAGTTGTGACTGTGTGATAGTAATAGTGGTGGTGGTGTTTGTGTGTGGATGTGGTGGTGTGTAGTGGTGCAATATGATAGTGGTGTTGGTAGTGGTGGTAGTTGTGACTGTGATAGTAATAGTGGTGACAGTGTTTGTGATGTGACGGTGGTAGTGGTAGCAATATGATAGTGGTGTTGGTAGTGGTGGTAGTTGTGACTGTGATAGTAATAGTGGTGACAGTGTTTGTGATGTGATGGTGGTAGTGGTAGCAATATGATAGTGGTGTTGGTAGTGGTGGTAGTTGTGTGACTGTGATAGTAATAGTGGTGGCAAGTGTTTGTGATGTGATGGTGGTAGTGGTAGCAATATGATGGTGGTGGTGGTAGTGGTGGTAGTTGTGACTGTGATAGTAATAGTGGTGGGGCAGTGTTTTGATGTGATGGTGGTAGTGGTAGCAATATGATGGTGGTGTTGGTAGTGGTGGTAGTTGTGACTGTGATAGTAATAGTGGTGGTGGTGTTTGGTGATGTGACGGTGGTAGTGGTGAAATATGATGGTGTGTTGTTTAGTGGTGGTAGTTGTGATGTGATAGTAATAGTGGTGGTGGTGTTGTGATGTGGTGGTGGTAGTGGTGGCAATATGATGGTGTGTGTGTAGTGGTGGTAGTTGTGACTGTGATAGTAATAGTGGTGGCAGTGTTTGTGATGTGATGGTGGTAGTGGTGGCAATATGATGGTGGTGTTGGTAGTGGTGGTAGTTGTGACTGTGATAGTAATAGTGGTGGTGGTGTTTGTGATGTGGTGGTGGTAGTGGTGGCAATATGATGGTGGTGTTGGTAGTGGTGGTAGTTGTGACTGTGATAGTAATAGTGGTGGTGGTGTTTGTGATGTGATGGTGGTAGTGGTGGCAATATGATGGTGGTGTTGGTAGTGGTGGTAGTTGTGACTGTGATAGTAATAGTGGTGGCAGTGTTTGTGATGTGACGGTGCTAGTGGTAGCAATATGATAGTGGTGTTGGTAGTGGTGGTAGTTGTGACTGTGATAGTAATAGTGGTGGCAGTGTTTGTGATGTGGTGGTGGTAGTGGTAGCAATATGATAGTGGTGTTGGTAGTGGTGGTAGTTGTGACTGTGATAGTAATAGTGGTGGCAGTGTTTGTGATGTGGTGGTGGTAGTGGTAGCAATATGATAGTGGTGTTGGTAGTGGTGGTAGTTGTGACTGTGATAGTAATAGTGGTGGCAGTGTTTGTGATGTGGTGGTGGTAGTGGTAGCAATATGATAGTGGTGTTGGTAGTGGTGGTAGTTGTGACTGTGATAGTAATAGTGGTGGCAGTGTTTGTGATGTGGTGGTGGTAGTGGTAGCAATATGATAGTGGTGTTGGTAGTGGTGGTAGTTGTGACTGTGATAGTAATAGTGGTGGCAGTTGTGACTGTGATAGTAATAGTGGTGGCAGTGTTTGTGATGTGACGGTGCTAGTGGTAGCAATATGATAGTGGTGTTGGTAGTGGTGGTAGTTGTGACTGTGATAGTAATAGTGATGGCAGTGTTTGTGATGTGATGGTGGTAGTGGTAGCAATATGATGGTGGTGTTGGTAGTGGTGGTAGTTGTGACTGTGATAGTAATAGTGGTGGTGGTGTTTGTGATGTGACGGTGGTAGTGGTGGCAATATGATGGTGGTGTTGGTAGTGGTGGTAGTTGTGACTGTGATAGTAATAGTGGTGGTGGTGTTTGTGATGTGGTGGTGGTGTTTGTGATGTGGTGGTGGTAGTGGTGGCAATATGATGGTGGTGTTGGTAGTGGTGGTAGTTGTGACTGTGATAGTAATAGTGGTGGTGGTGTTTGTGATGTGACGGTGCTAGTGGTAGCAATATGATAGTGGTGTTGGTAGTGGTGGTAGTTGTGACTGTGATAGTAATAGTGGTGACAGTGTTTGTGATGTGACGGTGGTAGTGGTGGCAATATGATAGTGGTGTTGGTAGGGGTGGTAGTTGTGACTGTGATAGTAATAGTGGTGGCAGTGTTTGTGATGTGACGGTGGTAGTGGTAGCAATATGATAGTGGTGTTGGTAGTTGTGGTAGTTGTGACTGTGATAGTAATAGTGGTGGTGGTGTTTGTGATGTGATGTGGTAGTGGTAGCAATGATAGTGCTGTTGGTAGTGGTGGTAGTTGTGACTGTGATAGTAATAGTTGGTGGCAGTGTTTGTGATGTGATGGTTGGTGGTAGTGGTAGCAATATGATAGTGGTGTTGGTAGTGGGGTAGTTGTGACTGTGATAGTAATAGTGGTGGCAGTGTTTGTGATGTTGTGGTGGTGGTAGTGGTAGCAATATGATAGTGGTGTTGGTAGTGGTGGTAGTTGTGACTGTGATAGTATTAGTGGTGGCAGTGTTTGTGATGTGATGGTGGTAGTGGTCGCAATACGATGGTGGTGTTGGTAGTTGTGGTAGTTGTGACGGTGATAATAATAGTGGTGGTGGTAGTGGTAGTAATAAGATGGTGGTGTTGGTAGTGGTGATAGTTGTGATGGTGACAGCTATAGTGGTGGTGGTGGTGGTTTTGTGATGTGATGGTGGTAGTCGTAGTGGTTGTGGTGTGTACGTGCAATGGTTGATGACATTAACTACATCACCACCAATTCACATTTCGCATGTCCATTTTCCCAACATTTTTTTCCTTACATTTTCTATTTAATTCTTGTTTTATGTTATATCTCCTGTCAGGACAATTAATTCTATATAATTTAGTTTCCCAAGCTACAACTGGTGAGAAACTATCATGCAAAAGATAAACATGCAACAAGCTACAAAACATCTGCTGCATCTCCTGTCGTTGGTTGGGAACCTGATATCCTATTATTTTAAACTGACCTGCATCTGTGCAGCAAGACGCAAATTACCCACCACTGAACTCATTTCAAAGGCTGAAACAATGAAGTTGTCTCTAACAGAATGCTGCTTCACAAAATTTAGTTACCTGCTTTAGAAGCCACAGCTCAAATCCAGCCAAAATCAACATGTGTCTGTTTATAATTCTGGACTTGTTAAAACAAATACCTGTTATGAACTGGGGTAGACATAATCAACTGTACCGTTCTTGATACAGTTTGTAGTCTTGCACCTATCATTTGTCTTTGGCTTCTTTCAGTCATTGGATTGCAGCCATACTCGGAGGCGCAATGGCCCAGTGGTTAGGGCAGCAGACTCGCGGTCGTAGGATCGCGGTTTCGATTCCCAGACCGGGCGTTGTGAGTGTTTATTGAGCGAAAACACTAAAGCTCCACGAGGCTCCGGCAGGGATGGTGGTGATCCCTGCTATATATATATATATATATATATATATTACCACATACATACACACACACACAATGTATATATATATATATATAATATATATATATATACATATAACACATATATATATACACCACACATATATATGTGTATATATATATATTATAACATATATACACACATATATATGTGTGTATATATATATATATATAAAGTTAATCCAAACAGGAAAACACAAAGAAAAAACACAACATGAGGTCGTGGAACAAGTATAGTGTTATTGGACGCTTGAGAAAGGAAAGAAAGAAGGAGGATTTAACGTTTCGAGCGGAGCTCTTCGTCAGTAACATAGGAAAAGGAAAGATCCAAGGAAAATTGCTAATGATACACACGTGGTCACATATTGAATATATATATATATATATATATACCAATTAAGGACTGAACACGAAAAGTGGACAGTCAACATGCTAGATATAGACGTCAAATCACCATTCTCCACAAAGATTATGTTCTCAAATAAAATAAAATTCAGCACAAACCAAAGCAATGGTTTTAATTGACTAATATCAATTTCTACCCTTAATTAATTTTAATATAAAATATGTTGTTAAACCAATACATTGACTGCTGCTAATTATTAGCTGCTGGCTGGTTTTTCGAGTCTCAGCACGCCAAAAGTAAAGGCATTTGAAAGATACATTCAAACTTAATCGGTTGTACTTTATGCATGCGGCACTTCGGTATCGTTTTTTGCATGTAGTCCAGCTTATTATGTTCATAACAGTACTTTCAGAGAACAGGCTATGCTGACGAAGTTACAGATATCCTTGCGGATATTAATAACTGAAACTGATCGGTACATAGGTGATTATTTCATTTCGTATATTTTCATTTGTCTTATTTATTGCTTTGGTTTGTGCTGAATTTTATTTTATTTGAGAACATAATCTTTGTGGAGAATGGCGATTTGATGTCTATATCTAGCATGTTGACTGTCCACTTTTCGTGTTCAGTCCTTAATTGGTATATATAAATATTTTAATCTTCGGATTCTTTTTAATATGCTAGTCCACTGGTTTTAATTGACTAATATCAATTTCTACCCTTAATTAATTTTATATATATATATACACACAGACATCTGTATCTCAATGCTTCTAAAGCAAATTTTGTTTGTTGACTTTCAACATAAGCTGAATTTAACGTATGATAGCGTCTTATAAAGCTAAATTTGCAGAAAAAATTGTCGTTCAGACAGTTTAGCTTAATGGTGAAACACTAGGCGCATAATCACAGGGATGTGAGTTTGAGTCTCATGGCTGACCACTGAAAGATTTTTCTGCAAAATATGGATAGTTTATCCTGTACATGCTTTATTATTAGCATTATCCTGCGTTTGGGAATAAAATTATTTACTAATCTGTATCTTTCAGTACATCTCAACGCTTCTAAAGCAAGCTTTGTCAAGTTTCAATGTAAGTTGAATTCAACGTACATATATGTATATATATATATATATAAATTAAATTAGAGATAAAACCACTATTAGGCAAATCAAACAGTGAAAAACATAAACCAAAACATAGAAATAAAATTAATTAATATAATATACAAAATATATAAAATATAAAATTCAAAATTTAAATTATTTAAATTTAAAGTTAAAAATTTAAAATTATTAATTTATATTTATAAATTTTTATATATATATATTTTTATTTTTACTTTTATTTTTTATTTATTTATTTATTCATTTATTTTATTTATTTTCAAATTTTTAAAAATTTTTTATTTTTTAAGATTTTATTTTATTTTAAAAAATCAAAAAAATTTTTTTAATTTTTAATTTTTTTATTTATTAAATATATACAACTATCAAAAGGTATTAAAAAGTTTAATATAAGATATATATATGTGTGTGTGTGTGCTTGAGGAGACCTATTGAGTCAAGTACATCAACACCAGAATAAAAATCAAATGGAAATTGTAGTTGTGTTACCTGTGACGGTGGCATGTAAGAAGCACCATTCGAACGTGGCTGATGCCAGCCTCCCCTGGCTTCCGTGCCGGTAGCACGTAAAAAGCACCAACCTATTGTGACCACTGCCAGCCTCCCCTGGCACCTGTGCCAGTGGCATGTAAAAAGCACCCACTACACTCACGGAATGGTTGGCGTTAAGAAGGGCATCCAGCTGTAGAAACACTGCCAGATCAGACTGGAGCCTGGTGCAGCCTCTTGGCTTCCCAGACCCCAGTCAAACTGTCCAACCCGTGCTAGCACAGAAAACGGACATTGAACGATGATGATATATGCTTTTATGCATTTGTAGTATGTATGCTTTAGTTTCCTTTATATTTTTGGAATGCTTCCCAGAGTATGGAAGCTGGTTTCTAGCAAAGAAGCAAAAGCCTTGTTGCTGGAATTTAGATTACAAAAGCACTAATTGTTACTTTTTGAACATTAGAAAAATCTTGCGTATTTTTACTGTTCCACTTGTTGATTGTTTCTGCATGGTGTGCAAATATGATGAACAAAACACTCTGCATTTCGGATGCTAGCAATTTTATGGAGTCATCAGGAATGAATACGTGCCATTTCAGGCCCTACCTCTTGATGGCATCATTGCGCACTGGTCCCTCTCACTGAAATGAGGCCCCACTTGCTAGATCAACTGGTATATATCTTTGTGTGTGTGTGTGTGTGTGTGTGTGGTGTGTGTGTGTGTGTGTGTGGTGTGTGTGTGTGTGCGCGCATGTGTGTTTGTGTGCGTGCGTGTGTGTGTGCATCTGTGTGTGTGTGTGTGTGCATGCATGTGTGTGTGCGTGTGTGTGTTTTCCAGCCACTTAGCATTGCTTGGCAACCAGTGTTGGTGTGTTTTTGTCCCTGTGACTTAGCAGTTCAGCAAAAAAGAACGATAGAATAAATTCTACGCTTAAAAATAAAAATTAAAATCCCAGAGTTGTTCGTTCAACTAAAAACCTTTAAGGCAGTGCTCCAGCTTGGCTATAGTTAAATGACTGAAACAAATAAAAGAATAAAACAATAGAGACTGGAGAAATTTGATAGCTCGTTATTTGTAAATAATTTATGTAATCAACTAATTGGTCGAAGCTAAACTCTTGCTTCATGGCTTCTAAACATTTCTTATGTCAAATTTCATCAATGAGAACATGGCAGATGTTTATAACAGGTCGACTTTGCCTTTCATCCTTTCAGAGTTGATAAATTAAGTACCAGTTATGCACTGGTGTTGATGTAATCGACTTAATCTGTTTGTCTGTCCTTGTTTGTCCCTTCTGTGTTTAGCCCCTTGTGGGTAGTAAAGAAATAGGTATTTCACCTGTTTATACATTCTGAGTTCAAATTCCACCGAGGTCGACTTTGCCTTTCATCCTTTCGGAGTTGATAAATTAAGTACCAGTTACGCACTGGGGTTGATGTAATCGACTTAATCCGTTTGTCTGTCCTTGTTTGTCCCTTCTGTGTTTAGCCCCTTGTGGGCAATAAAGAAATAAGATGTTTATAACATTATTTTTATGGGAATTCAGTGAGTTCTCCTCTCAATTATTGATTCAGAACATTTGTTTTCAATTGAAACATTAAGTCAAGGGATTCTTGCATTATGTTATATTCTTTTCTACTCTAGGCACAAGGCCCGAAATTTTTGCGGAGAGGGCCAATCGATTAAGTCGACCCCAGTATGCAACTCCTGCTTAATTTATCAACTCTGAAAGGATGAAAGGCAAAGTCGACCTTGACGGAATTTGAACTCAGAATGTAAAGACAGACGAAATACCTATTTCTTTACTACCCACAAGGGGCCAAACACAGAGAGGACAAAAAAGGACAGACAAATGGATTAAGTCGATTATATCGACCCCAGTGCGTAACTGGTACTTAATTTATTGACCCGAAAGGATGAAAGGCAAAGTCAACCTCGGCAGAATTTGAACACAGACTGTAGCGGCAGACGAAATACGGCTACGCATTTCACCCAGCGTGAAAATGTTTCTGGCAGCTCGCCGCCTTTGCGACATGCTATATTCTTTTCTACTCTATGCACAAAGCCCGAAATTTTTGGGGAGGTGGGGGCAATCGAATAGATTGACCTCAGTATGCAACTGGTACTTAATTTATCAACCCCAAAAGGATGAAAGGCAAAGTCAACCTTGGCGGAATTTGAACTCAGAACGGAAAGATGGACGAAATACCACTAAGCATTTTGAACGGTGTGCTAATGGTTCTGCAAGAACTCTCCCTTTGCATCATGTTATATTATACTAGCAGTATCGCCCGGCGTTGCTCGGGCTTGTAAGGGAAATAACTATGTAAGCATTTTTAGAGAGTTACTTCCCTTATATAATAGCAAAAGAATGCATTAAAATGGAAAAAAATTATGGTAAATTTTTTTTTAAATCGTAGACTCATCGTAGACGTGCGCTAATACCCAGAAGGGCTCGATATGAATCACGATTATAAGATACCCAGTTTTGGTTAAACTGCACCGCAAAATGTGGGAGTAGTTAGGAATCTAAATCGTAGGAGACAGACACACAACTTGACTTTTATATATAGAGATGTATGTGTGTGTGTATGTGCTTGTTGATGTGTGTGTGTGTATATATGTGTATCTATCTAATTATCTATCAATCTATCAATCTACCTATCTATCTATCTGCTCGGCCACTTGCATGTTAATTTCACAAGCAGGTTGTAACCGTTGATCAGATCAACCGGAACCATCATCATCATAACCAGATGGACTGCCAGAATACATACATTTACACACGCACACACCCTGAGATATCCTGGATGTCTGTTTTATTTTTTGTGACAGACAATCAAATGTGAAGAATGAAGGAAATAAAAACAGAGGAGAGGGGAAGAGAGAGAGAGAGAGAAAGAGAGAGAGTGAGTGAGAAACAGAGTGAAGAAACTGAGAGAGAGAGAGAGAGAGAGAGAGAGAGAAAGAAATAAAAAGACAGGGAGTCAGTCAGAGGCAGAGAAAGTGAGAGAAAAATAGATAGATAGATAGATAGATAGATGATAGATAGATAGAGAAGGGGGTACAGATCTCTTTAATCTTTTCAGATTAACCTTTTCATTTAACCAACTAAGTATGTAAGAAAGTTGTTTTCATAATCCTTTATTAAGCTTATATGTCACAAAATGGGCCAATGTGAGGTAACCTTAAACATCGTAAACAAAATTTAGATACACACACACAAATAGGTGCATCCACGACTAGATTCACCCACACATGCACTCATACATATATTCATATATAAGAACATTATGTACATACATACAAGTATGTATGTATACGTACATCCATCTATCTGTCCATCTATCTATCAATCTATCTATCTGTCTATCTGTCTATCTATATCTATCTATTTTGTTTCTCTTGTCTTCTTTTTCTTTTTGTTCACTTCCTTCTGTCTGTCTGTCTCCCTTTTATATATATATATATATATACCTACACAAACACACACACACGCACACACATATATATTACGACGGGCTTCTTTCAGTTTCCGTCTACCAAATCCATTCACAAGGCTTTGGTTGACCTGAGGCTATAGACATATTTTAAACCGCTGTTATGGCAAGAATCATGGCACCCCTTGTGAAAATGGACTAGCCGAACTCATATAAGTAGCAACATGTTTGACAGAGCAAGAGATGAGAAATCACAGCAAGTCAAAAGGTGTCATTCGTGAGTTTGTGGAGTCGTGGGAAATTGTTGAGAGGTTGTTATAAGTTCATTGAGAGTTGTTTTGGATTGGTTACAGTTGTTGGCAGAGTATTTGGGAATACATCAAGGGGAAACAGTTGTTATCTACCCCGTTCCATGATACTATATATCACACTGCATTAGTTGTGGAGGCACATGGCCTAGTGGTTAGAGCAGTGGACTCACGGTCGAGGGATCGCAGGTTTGAATCTCAGAGCAGGCGACATGTGTGTTTATCAGTGAAACACCTAAGCTCCATGCGGCTCCGGCAGAAGGTAATGGCGAACTTCTGCTGACTCTTTCGCCACAACTTTCTCTCACTCTTTCCTCTTGCATCTAGCTGCTCACCTGTGACAGACCGGCGTCCCGTCCAAGTGGGGAACAACCTATGCGCCAAGAAAACCGGGAAACCAGCCCTTATGAGCCAGACATGGCTCGAGAAGGAGCAAACAAACAAACAAACAAGCAACGCTGTATTAGTGCATGACATTAAGGTGACATATACAGAAACTATGGTATAGAAACCACTCAGACAATCTGGACAATAACTTCCACAAGATGGTAAATTAAGCTGTAAGAATTTTAGTGGTTGCTTCAACTTACCCTTATACTTAGGGAGAAGTCTTCCTTTGCCATGGAATCCCTCTACATACTCTTTTACTCTTTTACTTGTTTCAGTCATTTGACTGTGGCCATGCTTGTGCACCGCCTTTTTGTCAAGCAAATCGTCCCCAGGACTTATTCTTTGTAAGCCTAATACTTATTCTATCGGTCACTTTTGCCGAACCGCTAAGTTACAGGGATGTAAACACACCAGCATCGGTTGTCAAGCGATGTTGGGGGACAAACACAAACACACAAACACACACATGCATGCACACACATACATATATACGACGGGCTTCTTTCAGTTTCCGTCTACCAAATCCACTCACAAGGCTTTGGTCGGCCCGAGGCTATAGTAGAAGACACTTGCTCAAGGTGCCATGCAGTGGGACTGAACCCGGAACCATGTGGTTCGTAAAGAAGCTACTTACCACACAGCCACTCCTGCGCCTACGTGAAAAGTACTTTTGAAATGCAATCATCTTGCATTCAAGCAACATGTCCTACCCATCCATAACACCAGTATCTGTCACAACTGTGACTTTACTTGCCCTGATGGGTATATTGGGCTTTGTATATTTGTGCCCCAGTGTCACTTTTATAGCATGTACTGCTCCTTTCTAATGCCAACCACTTTACACCCTGAACTGGGCCCTTTATATCATGCCACCAGCAACAGTGAAGTCACAATACAACTTGCAATGCTACAAACCTACAAAATCCTAGTGATTGCTTCATGATGAAAATATATATGTGCATGTGAGTGTGTGTATGCTTGTATTACCTATTTCTTTATTACCCACAAGGGGCTAAACACAGAGGGGACAAACAAGGACAGACATAGTTATCAAGTCGATTACATTGACCCCAGTGCGTAACTGGTACTTAATTTATCAACCCCGAAAGGATGAAAGGCAAAGTCGACCTCGGCAGAATTTGAACTCACAACGTAATGGCAGACGAAATACCGCTAAGCATTTCGCCCGGCCTGCTAACGTTTCTGCCAGCTCGCCGCCTTTATGCTTGTATTACCATTTAGTGGCACAAGCAGTCAACACCATATTGGATGAGATCTCGTGGCAGCCATTGCCATCTCCGAGACTGTATCAAGACCTCACCTGCATCCATTTGTCTTGCACGATATCACAGTGAGGCTCACGATGGCAAACTGTATATAAGGGCAAAACAGAAACAGATTCATTCTCCCTTTCCGCTTCTGTGCAGCAGTGCTTCCTGAGCACGCTTCACTGGCTGGGCCTGTCGGCATGTTGTACCTCCAGAGGTAATGTGCCCACACTAATGGAGATACAACACTACACACACAGCTCGAGATGGTTGCTGAGAGCAGTACACTTCACCTGTTCTGTGAGACTTGTAAATAATGGAAGCACTCCGTCGGTTACGACGACGAGGGTTCCGGTTGATCCGAATCAACGGAACAGCCTGCTCGTGAAATTAACGTGTAAGTGACTGAGCACTCCACAGACACGTGTACCCTTAACGTAGTTCTCGGGGATATTCAGCGTGACACAGAGAGTGACAAGGCCGGCCCTTTGAAATACAGGTACAACAGAAACAGGAAGTAAGAGTGAGAGAAAGTTGTGGTGAAAGAGTACAGCAGGGATCACCACCATCCCCTGCCGGAGCCTCGTGGAGCTTTAGGTGTTTTCGCTCAATAAACACTCACGACGCCCGGTCTGGGAATCGAAACCGCGATCCTATGACCGCGAGTCCGCTGCCCTAACCACTGGGCCATTGCGCCTCCACACTTGTAAATAAACCGGTTGTAAATTGCATTTGTGCTTAAAGACTTCTTTCTTCGCCCGCTGGAGCCTGAACTACACGGAGAACAAGATATAATGGGAGAAGGTGATATTCTCCTACCTTCCATAAAACAATGGTGACCCTGATGTAGAAAAGGATTTTCGGCAGCTGCAAGCTTTATTGTGTTGATGCCTCGACCGAATCACAGACTGGTGGTTTTCACTCACTCACAACTGATAAACACATCAATAGCCACAACTCCAGCCGTCCATTCCATGATAGTTGTAGATGAGTGTCACTGTTATATAAGCAGCATCATTAATTTCCTCTCTTCTGTGAAAACATGTCTTAGTCTGATCATGAGGAATTATATCACCTCACTTGGATTCAGGTTGAGGGCTGGTAACAGGAAGGGTACCGGGTCATAGAAAATCTGCCTCAAAATATTTTGCCCTATTCATGGAAGCATTGAACAAGCAGTCATTCAAGTGGTGAGGATGACGATGATGTTGATGACAATGATGATGATGACATTGACAATGACGATGATAATGATGATGACGACGACAATGGTGATGACAAAGGTGATGATGACGATAAAGATGACGATGACGACAAATATGATGATGATGTTGACGACAATGATAATGATGGGGTGTGTAAGGAAGAGGGGAGGGAGGAGGATGTTGAGGTGAAGGATGTGGAGGTGGAGGATGATGAGGAGGATGTGAAGGAAAAAGATATGGGGAGTAGGAGGATGCGGAGGGGAGGAGGAGGAGGAGAAAAAGGAGGATACATGCTTTTCTAGAGATGATATATGTTTGATTTTAGTATTGTCATTGCTGTAGAATGGTGGTGGTGGTGGTGGTGGTGGTAGTAGTAGTGGGGGGTGTTGCTGTTGGCAGTATTTTAGCTGATTAGAATGTATTTTTTTTGTCTTTTGTTACTTTTTATTTTCTTGACGAGAGATTCTTTATCTCCACCCACCCCTCTCTCTCTCTCTCTCTCTCTCCTCTCTCTCTCTCTCTCACTTGGGAGCCTGCCTGTATTTTTGCTCACCACTCAAGTAACGGATGCGATGTGATTTGAGCATGTGTTGGTATCACTATATTCTAAAATAGCTGCTAAAAAATGCTTTGATGTGAGGGGAAGAGAGTTGAAAAAAGCCAGTGAACAAGCGATAGGTCATGGATAATTGCAGCCCATTTTGCTTTGTACGGATCCACATTGTCAAACGGGGTGTGCTAGAGTGGAGGTGGTTGGTTTAATTTTCAAATGCTGAAAACTGAGTTTACAAAGTACCGTATCATAGGCCCGGGAGGAAATTTTGGCTTTTATTTTTTTGACTGAGATATCATGGCTAGTGGTAGGCCGATAGGTGCAGGTGTAGCAGTGTGGTCAAGAAAGGCTGCTTCTCAAACACATGGTTTCGGGTTCAGACCCACTTTATGACACCTTGGACAAATGTTCTCTACTATAGCCCTGAGCCAACCAGTACTCTGGTTGATGGAAGCCGTGTGGAATTCTGTTGTGTGTGTGTGTGTGTGTGTGTGTGTGAGATCATCATCATCACCACCACCACCACCACCACCACCATCATCATCATCATTTAGTGTCCGTTTTCCATGCTGACATGGAGACAGTTTGATTGTGGTGACCCCGATGTAGAAAAGGATTTTCGGCAGCCGCAAGCTTTATCGTGTCAATGCCTCAACCGAATCACAGACTGGTGGTTTTCACATCAATGGCAATAACTCCAGCCATCCATTCCATGACAGTTGTAGATGAGTGTCACTGTTATTTAAGCAGTGTTATTAATTTCCTATCTTCTGTGAAAACCTAGTACAGCCAAGAGCTGTACTAGGTTCCAGTCTGATTATGGCTTGTTTTCTACTTCTGGATATCCTAACGCCAAACACTCCAAGAGTGTATATGTACATAAGAATAAGTACACACACACTTATATATATAAATATATATATACATATATACACACACATGTATGTATATATATATATACTCATATATACATACATATATACACATGCATAAATAATATATGTGTATATATACACACACACACACAAGTAAATAGACACCCTTATAATCATTAACATTTATTTAAATCTGATATTATTCATTCAAATTATTTATTACTGTAAATCCTCGAGTATAGTCCACCCATGAGAATAATACACAGGGAATTTTTTAGGGGCTGTACCTCTAAAAAACCTAAACCTTGTGTATAATACGCACCCCTTCTCTAACTTGAGTCAAGTAGGTCTTTATAACATCCTTGGTTTGTAAAAATGTATATTGTAACATCCTTTATTATTATTGTATCATCATCATCATCGTTTAACGTCTGTGATGATATATAACATAATGTATATATAACATAATGCAAACGTATAGATTTTTTGTGCATTTTGTTTTCAGAAAATAAAGAAATAACAGTGAAAAATAAATATTATGTAAATTGCCTTTACATATTTATAACTATCAGTTACAAAAGCAAAAATATTTATTCAAATCCTTCAAATTCAACGTCACTTTCAGCATCAAATAACTGTTCCATTTGTTCCTCCATAAACATGTCAGCATCATTGTAGTGTAAATCTCTGTCATCATCAGATGATTCCCTTTCATTTATTTCATCTTTCCATACAACGTCATTCTGAGTACCAATGCAAACAGCAGGATGAACTATTTAGTGCTAAACTATTAAGCACAATTTGTGTGTAATTAAGCCAGCAGCACCTAGTCGAACAAACACTTCCGCGAATGCGTAATACAATAATGGTGATGTTCTTAACTGTTATATGGGAATGTAAATATGTTTGCAAATTGTTTTGCTACAAAATGCGTCTGAATAAACATTTTTAACCTCGTATATAGTACGTATTAGGGATTTTGACCTTTAAATTTGGGGAAAAAAATGTGAATTATACTCGAGGATTTACGGTAATTGTTATAATGTGAATATTTAATATTTAGTAGGCATGCCCTTTGCATTTTTCAATGCAAGGACCCTGATCAGATAACGAATATTCTCTTGCAGAATTTCTTGCCAAGTTTCATGCAATAATCTCAAAAGATCTGGCTTTGAAGATGCTTTCTTGTTCTTTTTATGAAGTGTCCTCTCCATTATGTCCCAGAGGTATTCAATAGAGTTCATATCTGGTGACTGGCTTGGCCATGGAAGCTTTTTAATGCTATTCCCATCTAACAAGTCTTGGGTCATTTTAGCTGTGAGACAAGGAGACCCATCTTCCGTAAATACAGAGTCTTCTTTAATCATTTCACCACTGGAGAAGATTGGAAGGAGTCCCTTCTGCAATATGGACATATATTTATCTGAGTTTATATTTCCCTCACACTCCACCAGCTCTGATCAACCATTGCTCAAAATTGCGCTTCAGACCATCACAGAATAGCTACCATGTTTCATTGTTGGCTGCAGTCTTTGCACATCAAATTCTTGATCACAAAGTCTCCAGATCCACACTCAGCCACTGTCAGAAAATACAGCAAATCTGAATTCATCAGAGAATATGACAATGATAGTAGCCTCTCCACCATCTCTCTGGCCCAATCTTTTCTCGACTTGATGCTGGCTGATTGAAGAAGTGGCTTCCTTCTTGCTGCTCTGCCATAGTAGCCAAGTTTGTGGAGATACCTGACAGTTGCTCTGGGATTGACATCAACTTGTTCTGCTATGTCAGAAGCCTTGCAACACGGATTATCCTCCATACTTCTCTTAGCAAATAGAAGGGTCCTGTCACAGGGCCCTGGTTGATCTGGGCAAGGTGATGTGGACTCCTGCCCCTCTCTGGTGAATTGCGCTATCACTCTTTTAACTGTAGAAAGCTGGATCCCAAGGTTTTCTGCAATTTAATGCTGATTATGTCCACCTTCAGAATGACACACAATATGGGCAGTTCCAAAGCTTCTTTTGTACATGGCAAGATTAAACAGTCACATATAGAACCTGAAACATAAAAACGTCAATTAACAAAAAAAATTAAACTTTTACAAGTTAGAATAAACATGAAACAATATTTCATGGGGTGTCTATTTACCACCACCACCACCACCATCACCACCATTATCATCACCATCGGCAGCGTCGCCGCCGCTGCCACCTCCACCACCACCACCACCAAAAACACCACTACCACCACCACCTATTTCTTTACTACCCACAAGGGGCTAAATACAGAGGGGACGAACAAGGACAGACAAATGGATTAAGTCGATTACATCGACCCCAGTGCGTAACTGGTACTTAATTTATCGACCCCGAAAGGATGAAAGGCAAAGTCGACCTCGGCAGAATTTGAACCCAGAACGTAACGGCAGACGAAATACGGCTACACATTTCGCCCGGCGTGCTAACGTTTCTGCCAGCTCGCCATTTCTGCCACCACCACCATCATCATCATATAACATCCGTTGTCCACACTGGCATGGGTTGGATAGTTTGACCAGGCTGGCATGCTGGAAGACTGCACCAGGCTCCAGTCTGATTTGGCATGGTTGGTTCCTGGTGGATTCTTAGTCAGGAATCTGACTTAGCCTAAATTTTTTTTTTCTTTTTTAGTCTCTTTCCTTTGTTCTCAGGTTATGTTTTTGCCGGCACTGGTTTGGGAAATTGGGGCAATTTCCAACATGCGTATATATATGGGTGAAAATGAGCTGCTTGGCAGAGGTCTGTGCTCGCCGAGTGCTCTACTAGTTATTACTTAAAGCAGTTTGATTTAGGTGGGTGGCTCTATACAACTTAAAATTTCCTAGGCTTGTGTGTGTGTGAGAGAGAAAGAGAGAGAGTGTGTGTGTATGCATGCATGTGTGCATATGTGTTGGTGCAGGTTTTTCATAGCATGGCCACCGCTACACACACTTCCTTTTTCTTTACTTTGTCTACTTCCTTTCATCCTCTTTCCCTCCATCCTCTCTTTGTTACTCTCTTCTGTCTCCCTTCCATCTCTTCCACTCCCACTCCCCACCCCTTTCTTCTCCCTCACAAATCTCCAGTGTCTTCTACCTTGCCCCTTAATTCTTTTCAGTTCCATTCTCTCTCTCTCCTTCTCTCCCTCTCTCTCTGCCTCCCTACCTTTCTCTCTCCTTCTCTCCCTTTCTCCATCTCTCTCTCCCTCCCTCACACTCTTTTGTCTTTACTCTTCCTCTTACCTACCTGCAATTCATCTGCTCCTCCCACTCACTCTTCTCCACCCCACCCCACCCTGTCCATCATCCATTAATTACTTTGGTCAGTCATGACGCTATAATTTCCTGTGTCACATTTTTCACCTGACACACAAATCCAATTTGTCCCCATAGCAACAGCTTCAATTGCTCAGTTGCTAACACCTTACCTGTCTACCTGTCAAAGTAAATCTAGACTTCCTATCCCTGCCAGATTTATTCAGCTTCAGGTGGGGTTGGATGGTGTGGGGTGGTTATGTATGTGCAAAGAGTTGATACCTCTGGTATTGTATTCTTCGTGTTACATTTAGAATCAAAAGATTTTTCAAGAGTACCTTGTTTTTTTATCTTGTTTTTCATTTTGTCTTTTTCATTTCTAATTCTATGAGGTAAATTTAAAGTAGATTTCGAAGAAGAATCAATATTTTCTATCAGAAAATATCTGCATGCAAATACAAACACTCTGTGATATGTACGAGTGTTATTGATAAAATACATTATTTATTTATGATGTATATATAAGTACAGGCGTGGTCGTGTGGTAGGAAGATTGTTTCCCAAACATATGGTTCTGGGTTCAATCACAATGAATGGCACTTTGGGTAAGTGTCCTCTACTAAGCCCTGTGAATGAATTTGATAGATAGAAACTGAAAGAAGCTTGTCATATGTATATATCCAAAAAATTAGGGAATGGACAGTTCTATATTTAAGAGATGAGGAATTATGTACATTATTTATATTTGAAGGAAATTTTGTCCTCATCTTGTTTGTTGTTAACACAACGTTTCGGCTGATATACCCTCCAGCCTTCATCAGGTGTCTTGGGGAAATTTCAAAACTGGGTTCTCATTCCTAAGCTATTTTTTGAGGTTATTATTATTATTATTATTATCATTATTATTATTATTATCATTATTATTAATATCATTATTATTATTCAGGTCACTGCCTGGAATTGAACTCGGTATCTTGGGGTTAGTAGCCCATGCTCTTAACCACTACACCATATGCCCATGGGCAATTATGGATACCACGCTTATGGAGTAATACAACACTTCGCAAGTATCTCCTTTGAGTAAAACCACCAATAGAAGAGAATATGACCAAGAACTGCATGTAATCCATCCCATGCAGCTGTGGTTGCTTATACAAAGGTGAAACATGTTGCCCCCTCAAAATAAGAATAGACGAACATCACAAAGCTGTGACACGAGGAGATATTGATAAATTGGGATATAGCTGATTATATATGGAAAAATGGAGACACCCCCCCCCTTTGGGATGAAGTTAAAATAATAGACAGAGAACACCACTGGAAAATACGAAAACTAAAAGAAGCAGCACATATGCTAGAACACAACAACCTTCTAAGCAGACTGAATGTAGATATGAATAGCATATGGGAACCGGTATTAAGGAAGGATAGAAAAATATTAGATTTATAAGTCCTAAAATTCACACCAAAATTTCCCATGGGCATATGGTACAGTGGTTAAGAGTGCAGGCTACTAACCTCAAGATTCTGAGTTCGATTCCAGGAATGAGAGCCCAGGTTCGAAATTTCCCCAAGACACCTGGTGAAGGCTGGAGGGTATATCAGCTGAAACATTGTGTTAACAACAAACAAGATGAGGAAAAATGGAAGCACTCCGTCGGTTACGACGATGAGGGTTCCGGTTGATCCGAATCAACGGAACATCCTGCTCGTGAAATTAACGTGTAAGTGGCTGAGCACTCCACAGACACGTGCACCCTTAACGTAGTTCTCGAGGATATTCAGCGTGACACAGAGAGTGACAAGGCCGGCCCCTTGAAATACAGGCACAACAGAAACAGGAAGTAAGAGTGAGAGAAAGTTGTGGGTGAAAGAGTGCAGCAGGGATCACCACCACACCCTGCCGGAGCCTTGTGGAGCTTTTAGGTTTTTTCGCTCAATAAACACTCTCAACGCCCGGTCTGGGAATTGAAACCGCGATCCTATGACCGCGAGTCCGCTGCCCTAACCACTGGGCCATTGCGCCTCCACATGAGGAAAAATATCTGTCAAATGTCAATAATGTAAATTAGGGAATAATGGAGTTATTCAAATGAGAGTAGACATCAAGCTAATCTTCAGGCCTAGGATAACTTGATCATATGAAGTTTACTTTGTTGTTAGGAGGTCTCTTGTTGGGGATTCGATCGAAGGCATCCTTGGCCTGGAAAGTAGCTTGCCGTCTTCCCCTCATTTGGATAATTTATTACTTTCCAAGTTCTTTTAGCTATGAAACATTCGTAGTCAGGATTTTATCTACTCCGTTCCCTAATTTTTGACGTTTATTCACATATACAACATAATATACAACTATAAAATTAACATTTTGCAGCTCATCATACTTTGACAAGGATAAACATTTACAACCTTCTGTGCCAATAAACCACTATTGTTCCTGAAAGTTGTATTTTATATTTTCTACTGATTTTATATTTTCTTGAAACTCACTAACTTCCTACACCTTGATTTTTGGATCCTACCTTTACATATCTATCTATATATCTGTCTGTCTGTCTGTCTATATATATATATATACAACGACCTCGAACACACAAGTGCAAACAAGGGAGTCAGAGAAAGGCAGAATGCCACTTATACTTGAACACTATACAAATATTCCTTTAAAAAAACTTTTCTTCTAATTTTTCTAAATTTAATTATTTAATCGTTACAGTTGAAAAGGTCTCAAAATGACCGAAACCGGTACTGAAATGTTCTTTATAAAATTATTTTAGCATTTTCTATTTTGACTTGTTTTTTCATATATATCAACTCGTGTGTTCCTTTTCACCCTTATACATATATATATATATATATATACATATACATATATATTTGGTCATTCAAAATGTGACCGCGTGTGTACCGTTGGCGAATTTTTTTCCTCCGTCTTCCCTTCTTTGGATCTTTCCTTCTCCTATGTTTCTGACAAAGGGCTCCGCTCGAAACGTTAAACCCACCTTCTTTCCTTCTTTCTTGAGTGTCCAATTATACTATACTTGTTCCACGTCCTTGCATTGTTGTGTTTTCTCTTTGTGTTTTCATGTTTCATCGATGAACATCAATGGAATTTGTATCTTTGAGGTACCAGTGCCGGTGGCACATAAGAAAACCATTCGAATGTGGCCGTAGCCAGTACCGCATCAACTGGCCTCCGTGCTGTGGGCACGTAACAAACACCATCCGGTCGTGGCCATGCCAGCCTCACCTGGCCTCCGTGCCGGTGGCACATAAAAAACACCATCCAAGCGTGACCGTTCGCCAGCCTCGTCTGGCACCTGTGTCGGTGGCACATAAAAAGCACCCTCTACACTCACGGAGTGGTTGGCGTTAGGAAGGGCATCCAGCTGTAGAAACACTGCCAGATCTGACTGGCCTGGTGCAGCCTTCAGGCTTCCCAGACCCCAGTTGAACCGTCCAACCCATGCTAGCATGGAAAGCGGACGTTAAACGATGATGATGATGATGATGATGATGTAGACAGAGAGAAGGAGGAAGACAGTGAAAAGCATGTTGAATTGTGAATAGAAAGCATGCAACTGGCTGAGTATTCCGCAGACATGTGTACAGGTGATTCAGCATGACACAGAATGTGACAAGACTGGCCCTTTTGAAATACAGGTACTACTCATATTTGCCAGCCGAGTGGACTGGAGCAACGTGAAATAAAGTGTCTTTCTCAAGGACACAATGCACAACCAGGAATTTAACTCATGACCATTGGTTTTGATGATGAATGTTCCAGCTGATCCGTACAACAGAACAGCCAGCTCAAGAAATTAACATGCAAGTGGCTGAGCGCTCCACAGAGATGCCTATCTTTAACATAATTCTCAGGGAGATTCGGCATGTCATAGATGGCAATAAGGCTGGCCCTTTGAAACACTGGTAGTATTAGTGTTACATTCTTTGATTATCTACCTTGAAAACATGTTCATCGTTTCCATGTAACCTATGGTGGCGTTGCTGTTTCCAAAGTTTATTTTCGTTTCTCTATAAATAATTTTACTCGCGTGTCTATCTTAAAATGAGCTGCTTGGTGGAGGTCTGCTGAGGACAACATAACAAACCTGCTTGGGAAATTAACATGCAAGTGGCTGAGAGCTCCACAGAGATGCCTATCTTTAACATAGTTCTTAGGGAGATTCAGCATGTCACAGATGGCAACAAAGCTGGCCCTTTGAAACACAGGTACTAATTTTTGCCCGAGTGGGCTGAAACAACATGAAATAAAGTGTCTTGCTCAAGGTCACAAAGTGCCGCCAGGAATTGAAATCACGACCTTACGGTCATGAGCCAACTACTCCAACCACTAAACCACCCACCTTCTCATGACTTTTATGATCATCAGCCAAACACCCCAACTCCTTCTTCAGGTGCCTTATAAATATGATATATCTAAGTAAGATATTGATGTCATGAGACTGTTATGGGATCGGGATAGAAAAGGCAGCTTATAGGTAACAGATGATTCACTATAGTAAGCTATACTTCGAGCTGTTTAATGAGGCATGTTCGTTAATAGAGAACGAACCTGTTGCTACAAGATATTAAATACATCAATAATTTAATAGAACATATCTATTATTTTGATAAGCATTCAAGGACATTGTTGGAAATTATACGATCGTTTGCACTATTCATTATTTAGAAGCACATTTATATATATATCCCCCCCATCCCACTCCATGAGTTGGGGCCAGGTGTACTTTTAATAATATATATTATATGTGCATAAATGTGTATGATTGTTTGTATGTGTGTGAACAAAGTGTATGTATATATATATATATATATATATATATATATAAATATATATATATATATATATATACATATTGGCATTATGATATGTATATGTACAAATGTGTGAGTGTGTGTCTCCCCCCGCCTCCTCCTCTCTCTCTCTCTCTCTATATATATATTATATATATATATATATAACAATTGCAGCGTGGAAGGTGTTTATAAGCCATTTAAGAAACACACAAAAGCCGCTCGATTCACTCCAACATTTAAGTTTAATTTGTCAAAATATTTTCGTCGCTAAAATCCGCGACCTGTTCACTGACAAAGTCCGTGCTGACTTTGTCAGTGAACAGGTCGCGGATTTTAGCGATGAAAATATTTTGACAAATTAAACTAAATGTTGGAGTGAATCGAGCGGCTTTTGTGTGTTTCTTAAATGGCTTATAAACACCTTCCACGCTGCAATTGTTTTCGTTTCAGCACACGATCTCAGATCAAATTACTTGCTATGCGAGTACATCTCCGTAATATATATATATATATATATATATATATATATATATATATATATGTATATATGTATATATATATATATATATATATATATCTATATATATATATATATATACATATATATATATATATATATATAATATATATATATATCTATATATATATATATATATATATATATATATTATATATTTTTATATATATATTGTGTGTGTGTGTGCGGAGGCACATGGCCTAGTAGTTAGAGCAGCGGGATCACAGTCGAGGGATTGCGGGTTCAAATCTCAGACCGGGACGATGTGTATGTTTATGAGCAAAAACATCTAAGCTCCACGTGGCTCCAGCAGAAGGTAATGGCGAACTTCTGCTGACTCTTTTGCTACAACTTTCTCTCACTCTTTCCTCTTGCATCTTGCAGCTCACCTGCAACAGACTGTCGTCCCATCCGGTGGGGAACCTATACGCCAAGGAAACTGGGAAACTAGCCCTAATGAGCCATTATATATATATATATTTATATATACACATATGTTTTTTCCTTTTACTTGCATCAGTCATTAGACTACATCCATGTAGGGGTTCAGTCATAAAGAGTTTGTTGAACAAAAGACATTCTTTTCTTTAAGTCTTCTCTATATTCTGTAACCCTCTTTTGCTAAATTACTAAGTTACAGGGATGGAAATAAACCAACACTTGGGAACAAACACAAAAGCACATACCCATATAAATACACACACATACATGTGTGTGTGTATGTGTGTGTGTGTGATAAATTCTCAAGGTGAAACAATGATAGGGGACTCAGTTTCTATTTTGCATCCAGCTTCAGACTCCAAGACACAAGTGGATCTGAAGGGTAGACTTGCCTTCTCAGCAGAGGTGAATATAGCATCAGTCTGATCAAACATGTTCCTGCTGTCCATGAGCATGAAAACTGTCAGAAGCGGTCAATGGCGTAATGAAATATGTCACCGTCTCTGATGAATCGTCATTCACCTTATTTTTTTGTCCACATTGAGATGAATTTTTGCCTGGAGACAACCCAAAGAATCCTTCAACCCTGAAGCACTGAGATGGCTTTTTGAAGATTTTGGGCAGCTACATCACAGAATTCTCTTGGCCCTTTGGTTGTTCTGTATGGCAGTGTTAATGCCAAAGATTATCTGAGTATTTTGACTGACCATGTCCATCCTACATTACAAATACTGAGCCCTGATGGTAGCATAATCTTCCAGAAATATAACGCACAGATTGACTTTTTTTTTATTTATGTGCCCATTTCAAGCCTAGCCAGGCGCATGGGCCCGGTTTTCCAGTTTCTGTGGCGTATGTGTTCCCCCCAGCTGGACAGGATGCCAGTCCATCACAGCGTTACCCAAGAAACAGGAAGAAAGAATGAGAGAAAGTTGGTGAAAGAGTACAGCAGGAGTCACCA
>NC_043007.1:11039451-11059451 GCF_006345805.1 Octopus sinensis
ATCACCACTACCACTACCATCACCACCACCACTACCATCACCACCACCACCACCACCACCACCACACCACCACCACTACCATCACCACCACCACTACCATCACCACCACCACTACCATCACCACCACCACTACCATCACCACCACCACCACCACTACCATCACCACCACCACTACCATCACCACCACCACCACCACCATCAACAACAACAACAGCAACAACAACCAGCATTATCATAACTCCACTCATTCACTCAATGTCAGTGGGTAATGATGACTTCAGTGACAGTTATGATGATGATGATGATGATGAGGAGGAGGAGGAGGAGGAGGAGGAGGAGGAGGAAAACAACAACGAAGATGAGGACGACAATGATGACAACGATAATGACAACCACCACCACCACCACCATCACCACCACCACCATCACCACTGCCACCACCATCACTACCACCACCACTACTACCGCCATCATTAGATCTCTTCCACCACCACCACCACCACCACTGCAACCATCACCGATTGCACCATATTATTTTCTACTCTATGCATAATTTTTTTGGGTGGGGACGGGGCAGTTGATTAAATCGACCCCAGTATGCAACTGGTACTTAATTTATTGACCTCAAAAGCATGAAAGGCAAAGTCAACCTTGAATAATTATTTGTACTCTAGGCACAAGGCCCTGAAAATTTTGGAGAAGAGGACTAGTTGATTACATTGACCCCAGAGTTTTACTGGTACTTAATTTATTGACTCAGAAAGGATGAAAGGCTAAGTTGACCATGGTGGAATTTGAACTCAGAATATAAAGGTGGACAAAATACCTATTTCTTTACTACCCACAAGTGGCTAAACACAGAGAGGACAAACAAGGACAGACAAACGGATTAAGTCGATTATATTGACCCCAGTGCGTAACTGGTACTTATTTAATCGACCCCGAAAGGATGAAAAGCAAAGTCGAGCTTGGTGGAATTTGAACTCAGAACGTAGTGGCAGACGAAATACGGCCACGCATTTCACCCGGTGTGCTAACGTTTCCGCCAGCTCGACGCCTTCAAAATACCTATTTCTTTACTACCCACAAGGGGCTAAACAAGGACAAACAGACGGATTAAGTGGATTATATTGACCCCAGTGCGTAACTGGTACTTATTTAATCGACCCTGAAAGGATGAAAGGCAAAGTCGAGCTCGGCGGAATTTGAACTCAGAACGTAAGGCAGATGAAATACCGCGAAGCATTTCGACCAGCGTGCTAACGTTTCTGCCAGCTCGACGCCTTCAAAATACCTATTTCTTTACTACCCACAAGGGGCTAAACACAGAGAGGACAAACAAGGACAGACAAACAGATTAAGTCGATTATATCGACCCCAGTGCGTAACTGGTACTTATTTAATCAGGACAACGAAACACACACACACACACACACACACACACCACACACACACACACACATACACACACACACACACATACACAAACACCATACACACACACACACACACACACACACAAACACACATACACACACACATACACACACACACACACATACACACACACACACACACACACTCACACACACACACACACACACACACACACACACTCACATATGGTGCAAAAATTATAAATATCATGAAGACATGGTAAAGACAAAGTGTATTAGTTTCATGCTCAGGAAAAAATAGAAGGGAAAGTTTTCTATGTTTCAAGTATACACTCTTTTATTTGCCATTTGACTGTGGCCATGCTGGAGCTCCACCTTTAGTCAAGCAAATTGACCGCAGGACTTATCCTTTGTAAGTGTAGTACTTATTCTATCAGTCTCTTTTGCTGAACCGCCAAGTTATGGGGATATAAACACACCAGCATTGGTTGTCAAGTGATGTTAGTGTGACAGACACAAACACACACACACACACACACAAACACACATATGATGGGCTTCTTTCAGTTTCCATCTACCAAATCTACTAACAAGGCTTTAGTTGGCCTGAGGCTATAGTAGAAAATACTTGCCCAAGGTGCCACGCAGTGGGACTGAGCCCAGAACCATGCCTTGGTAAGCAGGCTACTTACCACACAGCCACTCCTATGCTTATATATATGACAGGCTTCTTTCAGTTTCCATCTATCAAATCTATTCACAAGGCTCTCGTCAGTTCAGGGGCTGGAATAGAAGACACTTGCCCAAGGTGTCACACAGTGGGACTGAACCCGAAACCTTCACTTTGCATTCACATGATTTTGGATTCCGTGCCAAGCAGTGGCACCTTGCACAATTATCTGCTATTAATGACCCAGGCTGACCAATGCCTTGTGAATGAATTTGGTTGATAGAAACTGTGTTGAAGCCCATCATATATGCACATATATAGCTACTACCACCATCACCACTGCAGCCACCGCCATCACCACCA
This sequence comes from Octopus sinensis, assembly GCF_006345805.1. Classification (NCBI taxonomy): domain Eukaryota; kingdom Metazoa; phylum Mollusca; class Cephalopoda; order Octopoda; family Octopodidae; genus Octopus; species Octopus sinensis. Next base: position 11,041,882 of record NC_043007.1, read on the forward strand.
CCACCACCATCATCACTGCCATCACCAACATCACCACCATCACCACCACCGCTGCAGCTGCCACAATCAACACCACCACTGCAACTGCCGTCATCACCGCCACCACCACCATTACCATTACCACCACCACTGCAGCCACTGCCGTCACCACTACCATCACAGCCACCACCACCACCACCACAACCACCATCACCACCACCACCACTACCACCACCATAACCATCACCATCACCACTGCAGCCGCAACCACCACAACCACCACCACCATCACTACAGCCACTACAATCAACACCATCACTGCAACTGCCATCACCCCCCACCCCCCCCACCACCACCATCATCACCACCGCCTCCACCACCGCCACCACCGCCACCACCGCCACCACCGCCACCACCACCGCCACCACCACCACCACCACCACCGACAATACTAATGGCTGTTCATTTCGATCATAAATATTTGATGTAGTAAATTACTAACTTTGCTATTCATCTAATTTTCACGTGGTAGTATTGGCAGTAGTGTTGGTGGTAGTAGTGGTTGGTCACTGTTGTATAAGAATTGGTGGTGGTAATAGTAGTGCCAGTAGTGGTATTAGTGGTTACTAATGATTTTGGTGGCAGGGGAGATGACGGCACTGGTATTGATGGTAGTTGCAATGGTAACCGTTGTGGTGTTGGTAGTAGTAGTAGTAGTAGTAGTAGTGATCGCTATAGTTATGTTGTTAATCATAGTAGTGATGACTGTAGTTGTGCTGGTGGTAGTAGTAGTAGTAGTAGTAGTAGTAGTAGTAGTAGTAATGATGGTGTTGATAGTAGTAGTAGTAATGGTAGTGGTGGTGGTGGGGTAGTTGTAGTAACTGCAGTGATATTAGTGGTAGTAGGAGTGGTGATTGTAGTGGTGTTAGTAGTAGTAGTAGTAGTAGTAGTAGTAGTAGTAGTAGTAGTAGTAGTGGTAGTAGTGATGGCGACTGTATAGGCGTTTGCGCGAGTGGTGACTTGTAACGGTGTTGGTTGTGTTTAGCAGTGTTTAATAACAGTAACGTCAACAACAAACGACAACAATAGGCGCAGGAGTGGCTGTGTGGTAAGTAGCTTGTTTACCAACCACATGGTTCCGGGTTCAGTCCCACTGCGTGGCACCTTGGGCAAGTGTCATCTACTATAGCCTCGGGGCCGACCAATGCCTTGTGAGTGGATTTGGTAGACGGAAACTGAAAAGAAGCCCGTCGTATATATGTATATATATATACGCGAGAAAGAAGCAACAAGAATGGATAGGTTTTAGTACGATCGTTTCATACAAGGACAGGTTTTATTAAAAGTTGCAAATTACAGCATATAACGAGTCCGTACTCATCAGCTAAAATACATGTAAGTTCTCTAGACCATCCCTAGTGTTTGAGGCTATACTCATGAAGTAATGTAGATAATTAAACAGATTTCTAAAGTTCATTAAAGTTCATCTCTTTAGATTCTCTTTAAACTCATAGCTGATTTCAACAGCAATAAATTAACGGTTTTACTGGTCAAAGAATAATATTCCCCCTCCAGTTCCTAGATGCTGTTGAATTAAAACCGACTTACAGTTACTACTCTTCTGTATAACTAGAACCCTCTTTTTCTTCTTTTCTTTTTTTCCCTTCTTTCCCTATTCTTTCTCTTTTCTCTTTTCTCTCTTTTCTTCTTCTTATTCTCTGTTTCCTTTTCTCTTCTCTTTTAGTCCCCTTTCCCCCCCTTTTTTTGCTCCCTCTCCATTATTTTCTCTCTTTTCTTCTATTCCCTTCTATTCTTGGCCGATCTAGTAAGCCCTTCAACCTTTAAGAGTTAAATAGCTACAGCCTCTTGTGAATAGCAGTAGTTGTGATTAATATGGCAAACACCTAATCATATAACAAGGATTGGTACCTACCTCATGTGGTCAACCATTGTAAAATTTATCGCCTGTGAATATGAAATTCATCTCCATTTCTCTGGAAATTTACATCTACACATTGGGATCTGGTGCATATATACAAAGGATAATTCACCCCTCTGTAATGCTAATAACAATGGATAGATTTAAAGTTGTCTTCTGTGAGTATATAATCCCTCATCATATCTATGGAAATTCATATGGATTAGGTCACCTTCTCTGTGATGCTATCAAAACTTTTTAAAATTCTGTGATAAGACTATACATCATCTTTAAGGAACTTTAATGAACTTTAGAAATCGTTTAATTATCTACATTACTTCATGAGTATAGCCTCAAACACTAGGATGTCTAGAGAACTTACATGTATTTTAGCTGATGAGTACGGGGAATCGTTTATATGCTGTAATCTTTGCAACTTTTAATAAAAACTGTCCTTGTATGAAACGATCGTACTAAAAACCTATCCATTCTTGTTGCTTCTTTCTCGCTTATTAATCACCCCACATTACTGTATTGTTAAATCAGTATGGTTTTTTTGGTTGCATCTAAGTGTAGGTACCATATTCAAGTAAATTTTTTAAATTAACTTGAATCTTTATTGCTCTTTGTATATATATATATAATATATATATTATATATATATATATATATATATATATATATGCGTGTGTGTGTTTGTGTGTCTGTGTTTGTCCCCCTAGCATTGTTTGACAACCGATGCTGGTGGGTTTATGTCCCCGTTACTTAGCGGTTCGGCAAAAGAGACCGATAGAATAAGTACTGGGCTTACAAAAAGAATAAGTCTCGGGGGTCGAGTTGCTCGATTAAAGGCGGTGCTCCAGCATGGCCGCAGTCAAATGACTGAATCAAGTAAAAGAGTAAAAGAGAGAGTAACAACATCATCGTCATTAACAACAAAACAACAACAGGCAGCAACAGATGACAATATCTGCCATGCTGGAGCGCGGATCGAACCCGTGCGAACTTAAAATACGCCTCTGACACAACAGACGTATTGAATGGTGGTAGCTCACGTTTTAGAGATGCAGCGTGAGGTGGCAGAAGGGGAGGGGGAGATGTATGGCGAACTGCGTCACAGATGTTTCACTCCCTCTTCCTCTACGTACCTCTTCTCTCTCTCTCTCTCTCTCTCTGTCCCTCTTTGTCTCTTTGCCTCCTCTCTCTTTGTCTCTCTCTGCCCCTCTTTGTCTCTTTGCCTCCTCTCTCTTTGTCTCTCTCTGCCCCTCTTTGTCTCTTTGCCTCCTCTCTCTTTGTCTCTCTCTGCCCCTCTTTGTCTCTTTGCCTCCTTTCTCTTTGTCTCTCTCTGCCCCTCTTTGTCTCTTTGCCTCTTCTCTCTTTATCTCTCCCATTCCCTCTCCCTCTTTGTCTCTTCGTCCCTGTCTTTATCTCTCTCTCTCTCTCTATCCCCCTCTCTCTTTGTCCCTCTTTCCTTCTATCTTTCCCTCTTTGCTTTCTTTTCTTTGTCTCTCTCTCTCTCTTTATCTCTTTGTCTCCTTTCACTCATTCCCACCTTCTCTTTTCTCTTTTGTTTCCTCCCCCTCTCTCTCCCTCTCTTTATCTCTTTCTCTCCTTTCACTCATTCCCACCCTCTCTTTTTCTCTTTTGTTTCCTCCCCTTCTCTCTCTCTCTCCCTTTCCCTCATCTGTTTCGCTTTCCTACAACAAATCGATTAATCAATAAAACACATTAAACCTGATTGACAAAGGTAAAAGGATGCCAATTTGCATGGTCCCAATGCGGACCTACTGCCGAGCGCCATTGAGCAGCAACCAATACGGTTTCGAATTACACTATCTCAGCAAACTGCTGTATGTCTGGTTTCGAGTGCTTATATCTGTGTGGACACAAAGTATGTGTATACGTGTGTGTGAGGTTGTGGGTCTTTTGGCAGGTAAGGGAGACAATTTCAGACATATTTCAATGTTATTAGTCCTTTTAATCGGTCCGTCTGTCCAACGCCCCCAAAATATACGCACTGGGGTAGATGTAATCGACTTAATCCGTTTGTCTGTCCTTGTTTGTCCCCTCTGTGTTTAGCCCCTTGTGGGTAGTAAAGAAATAGGTATTTCGTCTGCCGCTACGTTCTGAGTTCAAATTCTGCCGAGGTCGACTTTGCCTTTCATCCTTTCGGGGTCGATTAAATAAGTACCAGTTACGCACTGGGGTAGATGTAATCGACTTAATCCGTTTGTCTGCCTTGTTTGTCCCCTCTGTGTTTAGCCCATTGTGGGTAATAAAGAAATAGGTATTTCGTCTGCCGCTACGTTCTGAGTTCAAATTCTGCCGAGGTCGACTTTGCCTTTCATCCTTTCGGGGTCGATTAAATAAGTACCAGTTACGCACTGGGGTCGATATAATCGACTTAGTCCGTTTGTCTGTCCTTGTTTGTCCCCTCTGTGTTTAGCCCCTAGTGGGTAGTAAAGAAATAGGTATTTTGTCTGCCGCTACGTTCTAAGTTCAAATTCTGCCGAGGTCGACTTTGCCTTTCATCCTTTCGGGGTCGATTAAATAAGTACCAGTTACGCACTGGGGTCGATATAATCGACTTAGTCCGTTTGTCTGTCCTTGTTTGTCCCCTCTGTGTTTAGCCCCTAGTGGGTAGTAAAGAAATAGTAATTTCGTCTGCCGCTACGTTCTGAGTTCAAATTCTGCCGAGGTCGACTTTGCCTTTCATCCTTTCGGGTCGATTAAATAAGTACCAGTTACGCACTGGGGTCGATATAATCGACTTAGTCCGTTTGTCTGTCCTTGTTTGTCCTCTCTGTGTTTAGCCCATTGTGGGTAATAAAGAAATAGGTATTTCGTCTGCCGTTACGTTCTGAGTTCAAATTCCGCCGAGGTCAACTTTGGCTTTCATTCTTTCGGTGCCGATAAATTAAGTACCAGTTGCGTACTGGAGTCGATCTAATCGACTGCCCCCCCCCAAAAAAAAAATTTCGGACCTTGTGCCTAGAGTAGAAAAGGATAAATGAAGGTAGCGATCGGGCAGGATCGTTAGCTAGTCGGAAAAATTGTTTAGCAGTATTTCTTCTGGCTCTTTACGTTCTGAGTTCAAATTCTATCGAGGTCAGCTTTGTCATTCCTCCGAGATCGATATTCTAAGTCAGGATCTTGAGCCCTACCTCTGAGACCTGATAAATCTACCCCCCCACCACCACCATTTCCATTTTATCGATACCCTAGTACTTGTTCCTAAATTAGAAACCATCATACAAATAAATGACCTACCGTTCATACACGTTCGTACTATATTTTCGGCATTCTTTCGATATAACTCGACAAAATCAAAACGCCACACTTCGGGTATTTCTGTGGAAGCAAATGACAGTTGTTATGGTGGTGGTTATGGTTGTAGTGGTAGTGGTGATGATGTTGATTGTGGCAGTTGCCATGGTGGTGATGGTGGTGGCAGTAGTTGCTATAGTGATGGTGATGGTATTGATAGTGGTGATGGTAGTAGTAGCTTTATATGTGCATATATGATGGGCTTCAACACAGTTTCTATCAACCAAATCAACCCATGCTAGCACATTTCTGCTTGGAAATTTGCGGATTTTACATACACACACGAAAGAGGTAAGAACAAATATGCAAGGCATTTTTTTCTTCAAGTTTAAAATGAGATATTGCTGGCATAATTATATCTATACTCCACAACCCACGGAAAATACCCGAAGTGAAATGTCTCGACTTTGTCGAGCTATATCGAAGGAATGTTATGTGTAGTTTGAGTTCTAATGGGATAGACAACCAAATGAAAACCATTGTTATTGTTTACGTGTTTATTGACTTTTCATGTTACACGGACCCGGCATTCAGCGTAGTGATACATTATATACTTTACACACAGTTGTACTGTTCACTAACAAAATAGTGCCAAGAGTGGGGATGTAGTTTGGCATACGCAACCACATAGATATGAATGTGTAACAAGGAATGCCATATTTTCATTGATGTTTAACATTCGAATGCTTACGAAGATTTCCAGTTGCTAATACTCACAGTTTGTCATCAGAACCGAAAAACATAAACGCCATTCTTCGTAATAAAAAAAAGGTTACTTAAGTTTATGAGAAGGCTGACGTGATAAATAAAACGATACCTGTATCCATGGTAACATATAAGAAATGGCTGTTACGTAAGGTAAATGTTGGTGTTGAATCAAGAAGAATGTAAGTAAAACGAAGTAAGACAAGTCATTATTAATGAATGTTATGTAACTGTTGTTAACTTGGACAGACTGGCTGTTGGGATAAGTTCCAATTATAAAATACACGCAGAATCTTCCAATAACAAATAACACAGGACGATCTTAGTGAAGGCGATTACGTAGTCGCAGTACCTGCTAGAAATAGCAGCTACTTTCTCTCAACTGAAATTCTTTCTAGAACATCTTTTAGCATTTACTTGTTTCAGTCATTAGACTGTTGCCATGCTGGGACACCGCCCTGAAGAATGTTAGTCGAACGAATCGACCCCGGTGCTTATCTTTTTAACCCCTGTATTTATTCTATCGTTTTTAGTTTTTTTTGTCGAACCGCTGAGTTATGGGGACATAAACACACCAACACCAGTTGTCAAGAGGTGGTTAATTACTCACACACACACAAACACAAACACACACACACATTGGGTCGTCCCATAAATAATGCGGGTTTTTTTATACTTCTTTTATCTTTCAAAATTAAGACAAAGTTCTTTTTTAATCTAAAATATACTCACCTTCTTTTTCTACAATGCTCTTCCATCTATCTGGTTGACTTGCAAGGCCCTTCTTCCAAAATTCACTTGTCCGTGACGAAAAATACTCCTCCAGTACTATTCTGACCTCGTCTACAGAATTCATATTTTTCCCGTCCAAATGATTTTGAAGACTGTGGATTAAATGATAATCAGATGGGGAAATGTCCAGGGAATATGGTGAGTGGGGCATCGTTTCCCATTCAAATTGCTCCAGCCTTTGGAATGTCATCCTCGTTGTATGTGGCTGAGCATTATCTTGATTGAAGAATACCTTTCGTCTTGAAATCAAAGATGGTCGTTTTCCTGCCAGCACCGATTTAAGCCGTTCAAGCTGCTTGCAGAAGATCTTTCTTATCGTTTGGTTTGGGTTTAAAAGTTCAAAGTGGGCTAAACCTTTCATATCCCATCAAACAGATAACAACACCTTACGTGGGTAAAGACCTTCTTTAGCCTGGGGTGCCGGTGTTTCTCCTTACCCTTCCCACAGTCTTCGGCGCTTGACATTTTCATAGACAACCCATTTCTCATCACCAGTCACTATTTGGTAAAAAAAAATGTTTATTCGTGAGATGTGGCAGTAAAGAAGAGCACAAATTCACTCCCTGCTCACGATTAGATGATTAGATTTGGAAAGTTTGTGAGGAAACCATTGACCCAATTCTCTGACTTTTCCGATGGCATGCAGGTGTCGATGAATGATGGTTGTAACATAAGTAGCGTTGCATTAACTGTAAACAAAACTAACAAGGAAATATCTTTATATATAAAATTGAAGTTGTGTGTGTGAGACTCTGTCTCCTCCGATTTAGATTCCTAACTACTCCTACAATTTGCGGTGCAGTTTAACCAAAAGCGGGTATCTTATAGTCGTCATTCATATCGAGCCCTTCTGGGTATTAGCGCGCGTCTACGATGAGTCTACGATTTAAAAAAAAAATTACCATTATTTTTCCGCATTTTTAATGATTTTTTCTCGGGTTATATAAGGGAAGTAACTCTCTAAAAGTGATTATATAGTTATTTCCCTTACAAACCCGAGCAACGCCGGGCGATACTGCTAGTACGCTATAATATATGACACAAGAGAAGCATGGTTACGCCTATAGGAAAATTGCTGATGTTGCAAGTAGCCATTTTAAAATAAGGCGCCAATTTGTGGTAGCTGGTAATATGACGTAATGTCGTATTGCCGAAGAAATATTATTGTCGTTTTTCCATTGGTTAATATAACTGCTCATAAAGATTCTAAAAAGTTATGTAAAGAATATTTGTAATGGATTTCGATTCTTTTAAATCAAGTTGAGCAGTTATAAAAACCCTGGATTTGGGGGAAAAACTTTAGTGTTTGTTGGAGTTGAATAACCAAATCCGAGCTTCTCTGCTAGTTTCTCAATAGTTACGATGGGATTTTTTTCTACCAGGGTTTGCAGGACATCCTCATCGAGCTCTACAGATCTTCCAGGATGAGGCTCGTCTTCAAGGCTGTAATTTCCTGCTCGTAATTTCTGGAACCACTGTTGACACTCGTTTACACTTATTGTTCGATCCCCACATACTGCATTAATATTCGTCGCACTTTCCATTGCATTGTTGCCTTTATTGAACTCATAAACCAAAATATGCTGAATATGCTCCTTTGTCACTTCCATTATTGCTTTGAAAAAATAACTGTTAAAATCGAACTGCATTCTTCAAAACTTGCACTAAGAATAAGTAGAAGGTAAAATTTTAAATTAATACCTGCTTTTATAGCAAGTTGATGCAAGTAGTTTATATATATATATATATATATATATATATATATAATTAATTAATAAGGGTGAGAGAATTAGATACTAATTTAATAGTATATCTATTCAACACCAAGTGGCCTAGTGCTCCGAGAAACCTGGATTATTATAATATTTTATAATATATTATAATATTTTTACAAAATAAATATAAGAGAGTGGTCACTATATGGCTCACTCTAGCACCAGTTAATCCAAAAGGTTTCAACCACAAAAATACATGTTTCCCATGAAAGTCAGTACGATTGTTAGCTCACACGGACAGGGCAAATAAAAAATAACAAAAATACAGATTATTTTGGGACAATTGTTTCGCTATTAATGAATTAAATGTAATTTTACTTACAAAAAAATCCACTTGTAGCTCGTCAGCCAAAACTATCTGGATGAAATCCACTCAATCACACGCCAGATTTTACCATAACGATAAATACGCGTGTGGTTCAATTGATTACATCCGACGTTATAATTCAAATGCCCCAACCAACAGCGCGCCAAACTTTCACGGAAAACAAAGACTGCATTTAGAAATAAATGTAGCATAATTATAATTAATTAATAAGGGTGAGAGAATTAGATACTAATTTAATAGTATATCTATTCAACACCAAGTGGCCTAGTGCTCCGAGAAACCTGGATTATTATAATATTTTATAATATATTATAATATTTTTACAAAATAAATATAAGAGAGTGGTCACTATATGGCTCACTCTAGCACCAGTTAATCCAAAAGGTTTCAACCACAAAAATACATGTATTTTTGTTATTTTTTATTTGCCCTGTCCGTGTGAGCTAACAATCGTACTGACTTTCATGGGAAACATGTATTTTTGTGGTTGAAACCTTTTGGATAACTGGTGCTAGAGTGAGCCATATAGTGACCACTCTCTTATATTTATTTTGTAAAAATATTATAATATATTATAAAATATTATAATAATCCAGGTTTCTCGGAGCACTAGGCCACTTGGTGTTGAATAGATATACTATTAAATTAGTATCTAATTCTCTCACCCTTATTAATTAATTATAATTATGCTACATTTATTTCTAAATGCAGTCTTTGTTTTCCGTGAAAGTTTGGCGCGCTGTTGGTTGGGGCATTTGAATTATAACGTCGGATGTAATCAATTGAACCACACGCGTATTTATCGTTATGGTAAAATCTGGCGTGTGATTGAGTGGATTTCATCCAGATAGTTTTGGCTGACGAGCTACAAGTGGATTTTTTTGTAAGTAAAATTACATTTAATTCATTAATAGCGAAACAATTGTCCCAAAATAATCTGTATTTTTGTTATTTTTTATTTGACTTTCCGTGTGAGCTAACAATCGTACTGACTTTCATGGGAAACATGTATTTTTGTGGTTGAAACCTTTTGGATTAACTGGTGCTAGAGTGAGCCATATAGTGACCACTCTCTTATATTTATTTTTTATATATATATATATATATATATATGTATGTATATGTATGTATGTATATGTATGTATGTATATGTATGTATGTATATGTATGTATGTATGTATGTATGTATGTATATGTATGTATGTATGTATGTATGTATGTATGTATGTATGTATGTATGTATGTATGTATGTATGTATGTATGTATGCGTGCATGCATGTACGCACACACGACAAACGGTTTATGTGAGGGTTCATATTCTTTGAAATATTTATTCATTCTTTTAAATACTTATTCCTTCGGGACTCGGTAATAATTATCTTCCACAAAATCCTCTTAAATTACTCGTTATCTTCGTAATTCACCTTCCCCATTTTGTTTTCCCCCTCGAGGAATGTGAAGACGCAGGCTGGAAAGCGGAGCATTTTCCAATCGAAGTCGAATGTGGAGGATTCGGTTGCATGTTGCGAGGGTGCTGGGAATGAAAGACTCCCCGTGAACATGTTATAAGTCTGCATACAAAAGTTTCAGTAGGAGAATGGGGCTCGTGGGGTCGGAGCGTAAGCCATCTCTCTGCTTCATTTCATGTTTGTATTTCGTCCTTGCTGTATCTCATTCGATCTCATTATATTTTGTAAAATTTTAAAAGTCATATAATCATTGTGTGTCTGACCCCAATCAGGCTGTATTGTCCCCCTCTATGTTTGGGCCCTTGTGGCTAATAAAAAAATTGAATGTAGAGGTTTCGTTGGACACAGAGTGAGGCGTCTGTTGTTATCGTTAGACCCAACTCACCGTAAAGCAAATGCCACCATGAATGATATCCGGACTTACAGTGGAAAAGGCAAGCCCCTGGATTTGGTGAAAAAGAGACGATGAACAATGGCTAGAAGAATATTGGACGAAACCTGATAAGCAGTCAATCTAACAAGCGGGTCCGCATTTCAGCGAGTGCGCAATGATGCCGTCGGGAGGTCGGCCCCGAAACAGCGCATATTCTTTACTGATGACCCCCATGAAGTTGCTAGCATCCAGTATGCGGAGCTTTCAACTGGTGGCACTCATTTGCATCTGCAAGTTGTTCGAAAAAGCAAAAAAAAAAAAAAAAAAAAAAAATTGTTACCATGGAGATAAGTCGTTTATTACTTTTGTGAATATAACTTACAATGCACATACACCGTATCTGTGATATCCTTGTTATTACCTTACATAAGAAATTTGTGATTTTGGATGATTTTTTTCTCTAATTATAAACATTTCTCTACCTCTTAATTATAAGCATTAGCAGGCTCAGTTGCTATGCTGCACAGAGAAAACATTTATAAAATTAATTTGCTTCTTGCAAGAGGTTGTAACCTGTAGTTATAACTAATCAACGAATTTTTTTAATCCTCTTAAATATATAATATGAAATCTTAACTTCAATCCTTAGTTATTTCGAAAAAAATGCAAATCTACATCATAGAATTTGTAATCATGTACCTCTAACCCCAACTCGCTAAAATTCTTGGTCCTTTGCCAAAATTTGAAACCATTATATGTGCTTTATCGCGTAAATAAATCCCCATTAAAATACAAATACAACACGAAGAAAAACACAAACATGAGTGAAGAAAGAAAGAGAAAAAAAGAAAAGAAAAGGAGATGGAAAACCGGAAGAAAGAAGCAAACAAATTCATCAGTTCAACTCTAAGTGCATCAATCGGTCGTACCATTATTATTACTATTATTTTAATATAACTTAAAGTGGTGAGTTGGCAGAATCGTTAGCACGCCGGGTACAATCCCTAGCGGCATCTCGTCCGTCTTTACGTTCTGTGATCAAATTTCACTGAGGTCGACTTTGCCTTTTATCTTTTCGGGGTGGATAAAATAAGTACCAGTTATATACTGGGGTCGATATAATCGACTCATCACCTCCTCTAAAATTGCTGCCGTTGTGGCAAAATTTGGAACCATTATTTTAATACCATTTATTGTGATAATAGTATATACGATTATCAGGTGTGTTGAGTAGTAATTAATTTTTGTTTAGGCGTAGGAGTGGCTGTATGGTAAGTAGCTTGCTTACCAGCCACATGGTTCCGGGTTCAGTCCCACTGCGTGGCACCTTGGGCAAGTGTCTTCTGCTATAGCCTCGGGCCGACTAAAGCCTTGTGAGTGGATTTGGTAGACGGAAACTGAAAGAAGCCCATCGTGTATATATATATAAACTGCATATTAACCCATTGTCTTTATCTACTGACAAGTGTGTTCGCCATTTGTAATTATGATACAACCTTTAGAGGCAGAGATAATCTTAATAAATTATTGTATGTTATTGGATATAACTCTGTTTGTTCGTACTCTTAGATATGTTTCTCCATATCCCACGCACAATCAAAGCTCTTAAGTTCTTCATTCATAAATACGTCGCAGTTGTTCAGTCAAGCAAAAAGCAGCGCATACAGAAAATATTAAAATAAACGGCTTTTACCAATATCCCACACTCACTTCCTGCAAAAGGCCATTATAATCTACACCTCAAAGAAGTAGCATATCTTGGGGGTTTGGGGTTCACTCTTGCCGTCGCTTTTATGGGGACGGTACTTTTGGCTCTGCAGTATAAGCTTGTACAAGCCTGAGGGCCAACGGAGGAGATGGAAGGAGAGTGGCAAACTAAAGGGCTACCTCGGACAACAAAAAATCTAGCCATACAATTCTTCGTATTCCTGCACAACCAGCGACCCTCCTGCCTTCCTTACTGCAACCCGATTTCTACGGTGACTTTGTCAAAGGGATCCCTAGAAACTTCTCGACCCCAACCCTCACCCATCGCTTCACTTCTCATTTCTAATGACTTTGTAAGTAGAACTTCTCTGAAGAAAACCTTCACTTTTGCATTCACCCCTACACTACACACACTAATTAAATACCTTCCAATTTTATTCTTTTCCACTTCGTTGGCCACGTGTGAAATTAACTTCAGTCGCTTCAAACAAACAAGGCAACCGGCCGTCACAATGTCCATGCCATTAGCCTCATAGAACTCCCTCCATCCACAAAACTAGCTCTTAATTTCACCAAACTCTTCAATCTCTCTGTTTCTTTCTCTCACCCACTCTCTATCTGTCATTCTGTTCTTTCTGTCTGTCTATCTGTTTGTCTGTCTCTTCCCCCTCTCTGTCTTCCTCAAACTATCTGCTTCTACCTCCACCTGGCCCTCGTTATCTCTCTCCGTCTGTCTATCTGTCTGTCTGTCTCTCTCTCTTTCTCCTTCCCTCTCGTTCTCTTCCTCCCCTCTCTCTGTCCCAGGGATCTATCATGCTGTCGCCCCTCTCTACCTTCTCTATACCTTCTTTGTAGGGGCTTCTGTTCTTCGGACTTGTTGGTCACGTGCCATCTGAAGTACTTCTGATTCACTCATCACGCATTCCCTCATCACTCATATTGTATTATTGAATTTACCTTACCCATCAGATTTCACATAAACCTGAATCGTTGTTTATTTCCCCGGACATCAGTTTCTGAAAGTCCTTCCAGGAATCCACTTTTTCTTTTCCTTTTTATTTCTTTTTTCATATTTTTTCCTTCTTTTCTGCAACCCTTCTTCATCTGCAAATAAAATCCATTCTCAATGCTGGTGAAGAGGCTTCTGAGGTTCAAGGGACAGAACTCAAATATAATTAAAAGCGTATATTGAATTACTTCCCTTGTTGCTGTACAAAACTCAAAGACCTGGTAACAATTTCTATTGTTGTTCTGCACGTAAATACATTAAAAAAAAATGTTTTTCTATATCTTTATATATAAAAGAAAGGTTGTGTGTCTGACTACTCCGATTTAGATTCCTAACTACTCCCACATTTTGCGATGCAGTTTAACCAAAACCGGGTATCTTATAGTTGTGATTCATATCGAGCCCTTCTGGGTATTAGCGCGCGTCTACGATGAGTCTACGATTTTAAAAATAATTTATCATAATTTTTTTCCATTTTAATGCATATTTTTTTAATAAAGGGAAGTAACTCTCTAAAAATGTCTACGATGAGTCAACGATTTAAAAAAAAATTTACCATAATTTTTTTTCCATTTTTAATGCATTTTTTGCTATTTTTTGGCTATAACTCTCTAAAAATGCTTTATAGTTATTTCCCTTACAAACCCGAGCAACGCCGGGCGATACTGCTAGTATATAATACAACGATGAGATAATACATCGAATTTGTATGAGATGTTGAAATATATGTAAAAAGAGATCGGTTATTTAATTTCCTAATACGCTTTGTACGCAACTAACGCTTTATTATAAAGCACATATATGCCGGGTTCAGTCCCACTGCGTGGCATCTTGGGCAAGTGTCTTCTGCTATAGCCCCGGGCCGACCAATGCCTTGTGAGTGGATTTGGTAGACGGAAACTGAAAGAAGCCTGTCGTATATATGTATATATATATATATATGTATGTGTGTGTGTTTGTGTGTCTGTGTTTGTCCCCCTAGCATTGCTTGACAACCGATGCTGGTGTGTTTACGTCCCCGTCACTTAGCGGTTCGGCAAAAGAGACCGATAGAATAAGTACTGGGCTTACAAAGAATAAGTCCCGGGGTCGATTTGCTCGACTTAAGGCGGTGCTCCAGCATGGCCGCAGTCAAATGACTGAAACAAGTAAAAGAGTATTGATCTCTAGCACCAAGTTATTATAGGTTGTTGCAGTCATTTTCGTACGTTTGTCTTTCAGTTTGATAATCGGGTCATTCAAAGTCGAGAAAAAAAATTAGCGCCATGAAGTTAGTTTCTCAAACTCGTTTTTCGATCATTCAATTTCGCACTTCTGTCAAAGAATTTACATCATTTACATCATTCAGATTCCTTTCGGAGCAATCTATTTAACACTTCGAGCAATCAAATTAACACGATAGCTGTTTTGGGTTTTTCTCTCATGGTCATTGTTATCATAATCATATGACTGATACAAGTAAAAGAATAAAAGAATACCAGAAAAAACGTTCCATACTGCTAAACCAAGAAGGTTCTTCGAATATGTACAACGTATTCTAAGGTTACTCTTTTACTTGTTTCAGTCATTTGACTGCGGCCATGCTGGAGCACCACCTTTAGTCGAGCAAATCGACCCCGGGACTTATTCTTTGTAAGCCCAGTACTTATTTTCTATCTGTCTTTTTGCCGAACCGCTAAGTGACGGGGACGTAAACACACCAGCATCGGTTGTCAAGCGATGGTGGGGGGGGGCAAACACAGACACACAAACATATACACACACATACATATATATATATATATATATATATATATATATACATATACATATATACGACAGGCTTCTTTCAGTTTCCGTCTACCAAATCCACTCACAAGGCATTGGTCGGCCCGAGGCTATAGCAGAAGACACTTGCCCAAGATGCCACGCAGTGGGACTGAACCCAGAAACGTGTGGTTGGTAAGCAGGCTACTTACCACACAGCCACTCCTGCGCCTATAAATAGTAATTCTGTTTATGTTTGTGTAACTGAGATATTTTGGTTGGATTATATAGTCATTGGTGTTATGTTACTTTCTATATTCTGTAACTATCACAATATACTTTTCTAAGTCTGAAATTTTTGTGCGGAGGGGGGCCAGTTGATTAGATCGACACTAGTATTTAATTCATCGACCCCCGAAATGACGAAAGGTAAAGTCGACCTCGTAAGAATTTGAACTCAGAAGACAGATGGTCATAATATGCAAACATTTCTCATAGTACCAGTACAGTTTATAGATGCTTACATTTTTTAGGTTTTCCGTGAATTTTTCACGGGTCCAGCTTGTTATTATTATTAATTTACACGCAAAGGTGGCGAGCTGGCAGAATCGTTAGCACGCCGGGCGAAATGCTTTGTGGTATTTCGTCTGCCGCTATGTTCTGAGTTCAAATTCCGCCGAGGTCAACTTTGCCTTTCATCCTTTCGGGGTCGATTAAATAAGTACCAGTTATGCACTGGGGTCGATATAACCGACTTAATCCGTCTGTCTGTCCTTGTTTGTCCTCTTTGTGTTTAGCCCCTTGTGGGTAGTAAAGAAATAGGTATTTTGAAGGCGTCGCGCTGGCAGAAACGTTAGCACACCGGACGAAATGCGTAGCCATATTTCGTCTGCCGTTACGTTCTGAGTTCAAATTCCGCCGAGGTCGACTTTGCCATTCATCCTTTCGGAGTCGATAAATTAATAATAATGAAAGTACCACTGGAGTCAATATAATCGACTTAATCCGTTTGTTTGTCCTTGTTTCTCCTCTGTGTTTAGCCCCTTGTGGGTAGTAAAGAAATAGGTGTTTCGTATACATACATACATACATACATACAT
Source organism: Octopus sinensis (assembly GCF_006345805.1). Taxonomy (NCBI): domain Eukaryota; kingdom Metazoa; phylum Mollusca; class Cephalopoda; order Octopoda; family Octopodidae; genus Octopus; species Octopus sinensis. Next base: position 11,058,111 of record NC_043007.1, read on the forward strand.
ACATGCATGCATGCATGCATGCATACATACATACATACATACATCCATACATACGTACGTATGTACATACGTACAAACAGACATATACACGCACGCACACACTCACACATACGCATGCGCATACACACACATCATACACGTGCGCACACGTGCACGCACTCATCCTCCATACACCTCTAAATGAAAGCTCGAATGTTCCCAGCTGCAAAAATATTGAAGTTACGCCCCTTGAAATAAGGGTTTAGCAATTGCCGTTATCTCCCTTGCATTAACTAGGTTAGAAAAGAAATGGACGGAGCGCTGCTTAATCTTTATATATAAAAGTGAAGTTGCGTGTCTGTCTCCTACGATTTAGATTCCTAACTACTCCCACATTTTGCGGTGCAGTTTAACCAAAACCGGGTATCTTATAGTCGTGATTCATATCGAGCCCTTCTGGGTATTAGCGCGCGTCTACGATGAGTCTACGATTTAAAAAAATATTTACTATCATTTTTTTCCATTTTAATGCATTTTTTCGCTATTATATAAGGGAAGTAACTCTCTAAAAATGTCTACGATGAGTCAACGATTTAAAAAAAAATTTACCATAATTTTTTTCCATTTTAATGCATTTCTTTGCTACTTTTTGACTATAACTCTCTAAAGATGCTTATATAGTTATTTCCCTTACAAACCCGAGCAACGCCGGGCGATACTGCTAGTAACACATAAAATTTAATAATTTTTCAAATTTTCTTTTTTATAGCATATAAATGTATATTTATGGGGAAAATATTGAAAAACATTGATTCATGCGAGAGTGATAAAGAAACGAGGAGAGTTGTCTTTGGATGTGCTAGAAACAACAACCAAATCGCCTTTAAATCATTTTTTTCTTTGAAAATATTAACATTTTTTTGTTTTTTTTTACCGAAAATGCTCTTCCCACAGTTTTGAAATGCCAGAAAAAAAAAAAAAATTGGCCAAAATAGGTCCGGAGTGGGATGATGAGGGAGTGGGGTATAAAGAGAAAAGAGTTGACAAAACTTTTCTCATACGAAGATGCTCCCCACAAACCCATCATTTCGAAGGGTTGGTTTAACAAAAATGGGGAAATCTCCGAAAAAATTTTCCCCACAAAATTTCTTTATCATCGTAATTTATGCCACTCGAAAGGGATTTGTATAAATTTTCATTAAAAGATACCCATCTTCCTGAAAGTTATGAGGGTAAAAGTCAGATCATGTGAATTTTCTGAAACTCGTATCTCCACCCACTTGCAAAAATTCTTTCCCATTCAATCTCATTCTGAGATTTAATTATGCTTACTGTTCGTTTTTCGACATCAGTGGCAGACGC
>NC_043007.1:11064451-11080721 GCF_006345805.1 Octopus sinensis
ATGGTGTAACATAATATGGTGTGGTAAACTTTCAGACCTTAGTCTCGATTGTGAATCCTCTATACCTCAGGATGGTTCAGCTCTCCACCCGTTAAAAGCCACCGTTTACGTAATGAGGATAACAACGTAGCTTTCGCGCCCGTGCAACTGCCAGTCTATCGCGTGTGATGAGTGGATCTTTTCAAGTTGCCGCACGCATTCTTAGTAGCTTAGAGTAGGCTCGAATTATTCTTTGTGGCTAATGGTGTGAGTCCTAATTGGAAGAAGAAGAAGAAGAAGAAGAAGAAGAAGAAGAAGAAGAAGAAGAAGAAGAAGAAGAAGAAGAAGAAGAAGGAGGAGGAGGAGAAGGAGGAGGAGGGGGAGAAGGGGGAGAAGTAGAAGGAGAAGAAGGAGAAGAAGGAGGAGGAGGAGAAGAAGAAGGAGGAGGACAAGAGGAAGAAGAAGAAGAAGAAGAAGAAGGAGAAGGAGAAGGAGAAGAAGAAGGAGAAGAAGAAGAAGAAGGAGGAGGAGGAGAAGGAGAAGAAAAGAAGGGGAAGGAGAAGAAGAAGAAGAAGAAGAAGAAGACAGTAACAGCAACAACAACAACATTACAACTGGGAATGTGTGTGTGTGTGGTGGGGTGTCTGTCTGTATGTCTTTGTGCTAATGTTTATCCTCCTAATGCTTAACAACTGGTGCCGATCTGTCTACGTCCCGTAGCGTAGCGATTCGGCAAAAATAAAAAAAAGAATTACCGTAAATCCTCGAGTATACTCCGCATTTCTCCCCCCAAAATTTAAAGATCAAAATCCCTAGTGCGTACTATATACGAGGTTAAAAATGAAAAATATTTTCAAAGCAATGTCCGAGTCTCTATTTGCTGTCCGGCAATGTTTATTCAGATGCATTTTGTGATGGCGGGCACAAAAATACCTCAAGCTAAGCCTGAAAGCAATGAAGTCATAAAAGAATCATCCATAACTTTCAGTAAGCAACATTCATTAAAATAAAAGTAAAAAGAACACAGAATAACATGTAACAAAAACAATTTGCAAACATATTTACATTCCCATATAACAGTTAAGAACATCACCATTATTGTATTACGCATTCGCGGAAGTGTTTGTTCGACTAGGTGCTGCTGGCTTAATTACGCACGACTCAAGTTAGAGAAGGGGTGCGTATTATACAAAAGGTTTAGGTTTTTCAGAGGTACAGCTCCCTAAAAGTCCCCTGCGTATTATACTCAAGGGCGGACTATACACGAGGATTTACGTTAGACTTAAAAGATAAGACATTGGTGTCTATTTGTTCAATTTTAAAGCTTCGTTAACTGAAATAATTCTTTCAAATTTTCAGGGGTGGGAATAAGACGATTTCGTAGGTCCCATTGCCGCGAAAAGATAAAATGCAAAGTCGACCTCAGTAGTATTAAACTCAGAAAGTCGATCTAGATGAAATGATGCTAAGCATTTTGTCCGGCGCGGTAACGATTCTACCTGTTAAGCATCAAACTATTAAGTATTGGAAGTATTTAATAATGGTCAGTAAAGTAAATAGTGGTCAGTGGAATGCCGGTTAGATATAGAGAAGGATATGAGACGTTTTGGCACAGCCATTTTGGCGCCGCCTATTTGGTGTCGTTGAATCTACGTTGACTTATTTGACAGCAGACGTTTTAATGTTTTACTCATTTAATGTTTCTCCTGCTCCCTTTTTTACTTACTTTCTCTCTTCCCCTCTCTCCCTCTCTCCTTCTCTCTCACTCCCTCAGTCTCACTCACCTCCTCCTCCTACTCTGTTCTACTGTTTATGTGTGTGTGAATTTTTATCTTGATGTGTATGAGAAAAGAGGAACATGTTTATGTCGTATTCAATTAATAAATTGTAATCGTCTTCCCCCTCTCCCCCTTCTCTTTTTGTGAGTGTGTGTGTGAGAGAGAGAGAGGGAGAAAGAGATCATCTCATCATCATCATTGTTCGACCGTGGTCGAGACAATGGAATTTACCATGCTACGCCAGACTTCACGGTCCATCATGGCATTACGGAGGTCCTGTTGCTGGATGCCTGTATCCCTGGAGATTACATCAGGGTAGGAAAGTGTGCGCCCTCTGGTATTGCGAGTAGATGGCTTCCAGAGGAGAAGAGTAGAAATTGCCTCGTTTTCAGCTCTACAACAATGTCCAGCAAACTGGACTCTCCTACCTTTCACAAGAGATGACACAGGTGGTAGTTTCCCATATATTTACATTTTGGTTGGATGGCGCTTCCACGAGAGATTTTGAGCTCTCATAAGGAGGCGAGTGTAGGTTCCATCCAACCGCCTCTCAAGAGATCATCTAGTATGTCTGTATGTGTAATGTCTCTGTCTCTCACTCTTTCACTCGATCTGTATATGTAAGATCCAATCATTCTCTAAGCGCACCATTGCGTGTTTGTGTTTGTGCTTGTATTTGTGCGTGTGTGTGCACTTGTTTCCAGTGCCAAAAAGTACTTTCATCAAAACAGGTATAATGTCCAGTCAGCCGTACCAAAACGCCAGCGCCCAAACAGCAACGACAAATCATCTCATTCTGCATAAAGTAGTAAGTGGAAAGAAAACATAAATAACAAGAGCACTCAGAGAGCGCAAACCTCTTCCAAGGCAACACCAGCATTCTCTGAACAATTAGCCAGAGATGATTTTTAAAACGAGAATATCTGAAATAAACTCGAATACTAAAAATGAATCCGACCGCTCTCAAAAATTAAGTGAAAAAAATAGACAAGAAAAATAATCCAGAATCCTCGTTCTGTGCTGGATCGATTCCAAAATCTAATCAGTTCGTGCCAGCCTTGAGGTCAAACATCCCTGAAAGTTTCATCCGAATCCATCCAGCGGTTCTTAAGATATCTTGTCCGCGGACAAACAAACAAAGAAACAAACACGACTGAAAACAATACCTCCCTCTTCGCTAAGGCGGAGGTAATAAACACATAGATAATAAAACATTGGTTCTCATCACTCACAATCACACCTTATTTAGTAAAGTTTATGTGGAGCTATGCCTCTGGTGAACAGGCAGAATCGTTAGCACGCCGGGCGAATTGCGTTGCCGTATTTCGTTTGCCGTTACGCTCTGAGTTCAAATTCCGTCGAGGTCGACTTTGCCTTTCATCCTTTCGGGGTCGATTAAATAAGTACCAGTTACGCACTGGGGGCGATATATAATCGACTTAATCCGTTTGTCTGTCCTTGTTTGTCCCCTCTGTGTTTAGCCCCTTGTGGGTAGTAAAGAAATAGGTATTTCGCCTGCCGTTACGTTCTGATTTCAAATTCCGCCGAGGTCGACTTTGCCTTTCATCCTTTGGGGTCGATTAAATAAGTACCAGTTACGCACTGGGGGCGATATATAATCGCCTTAATCCGGATAATCGACTTAATCCGTTTGTCTATCCTTCTGATTTCAAATTTCGCCGAGGTCGACTTTGCCTTTCATCCTTTGGGGGTTGATTAAATAAGTACCAGTTGCGTACTGGAGTCGATCTAATCGACTGGCCCCCCCTTCCCAAACGTTTCGGGCTTTCTACCTAGAGTAGAAAATAATATGAATAACTATTGAGAGATTAATAAATAGCGATGGATTTTGTCAGTTTTGATAAAAATATTAAACCTAGTGATCTTTTATTTTTAATCCTTTGTCTTTTACTAGATTAAGTTATTGGACTGCGGCCATGCTGGAGCGCTGCTTTGAGGGGGTTTAGTCGAAGGAATCGATCCCGATTTTTTTTTTCAAGTCTGGTACTTATTCCGAAACGCTGAGTTACAGATTTCGTAAGGAAACCAATATAGGTTATCAAGCAATGTTGGAGGAGAGAAAAACAGACAGACGGACGCACATCACGCACACGCTTGCACACATACATATATTCATGCATACAGATACATACATGCATGCACGCGTGCACACACACATACATATATATACATACATACGTACATACATAAATACGTACGTACGTACATACATAAATACGTACATACATACATACATACATACATACATACATTCATACATATATATATATATATATATATATATATAATATATATATATATATTATATATATATAATATATATATATATATATATATATATACATATAAGAGGGATGACCACTACGAGGACATCCATTATGTTAGAAGTAGATCTGCTACGGTCTTACCACTAAGAAAGGAAACATTCCTTTCTTAGTAGTAAGACCAAAGTGGATCTACTTCTAGCATAATGGATGTCCATGTAGTGGTCATCCCTCTTATATGTATGTAACATAATTTTTCTGAATCTTCAGATTTCAATATGTCTAGACCATTGGTTTTAAATTGATATTAATCAAATTAATATTCAATTTTTCGCCCTTATTCTTTTAAATATATATATATAAACACGACGGGCTTCTTTCAGTTTCCGCCTACCAAATTCAATGGCAAGGTACTGGCCATCGTAGGGTAATTGTTGAAGGCACTTGCTCAAGGTGCTGTTCAGTGGAACTGAATCCAAAAAAACATACCGTTGCACATCGAATTTTTTAACCACACAGCCATGCTTGCGCTGATATTGAAAATACAAATAAAATCTTCTCTTTGTGCCCCAGGACTTTAACCTTCTTTTGGTGAAGTGTGGGGAAAAAAACTTCCACTTTTCTTTTTCAAAGGAAAAACAGTTTTCACTTTTCGATTTTTCTTTGAAATGGAAAGTTTTTCGATTTCCCGTGAAGTGTAAAATACGAACCCATACTGTGACAAATAGAATGCTAACAGGGATGGCTCTAAATTTTGGCACAAGACCAATAAGTTCGGAGGAGAGGCTTAAGTCGACTACATCAACCCCTGTGCTGGCCTTCTGCCAAAATTTGAAACCGATAATTTGTTTTTTAGGAAAACACAGATTTTTAGGAAAAATAACTTTTACTTTCGCTTTTGACAAGTTAAACACATAGGCGCAGGAGTGGCTGTGTGGTAAGTAGGTTGCTAACCAGCCACATGGTTCCAGGTTCAGTCCCACTGCGTGGCATCTTGGGCAAGTGTCTTCTGCTATAGCCTCGGGCCGACCAATGCCTTGTGAGTGGATTTGGTAGACGGAAACTGAAAGAAGCCTGTCGTATATATGTATTTATATATATGTATGTGTGTTTGTTTGTGTGTCTGTGTTTGTCCCCCTAGCATTGCTTGACAACTGATGCTGGTGTGTTTATGTCTCCGTTACTTAGCGGTTCGGCAAAAGAGACCGATAGAATAAGTACTGGGCTTACAAAAAGAATAAGTCGCGGGGTCGAGTTGCTCGATTAAAGGCGGTGCTCCAGCATGGCCGCAGTCAAATGACTGAAACAAGTAAAAGAGTAAAAGAGTAAAAGAGTATCCGTGAAGCAACAGAGAGAAAGACGGAGATCTACGTGTTATCTTTTACGTTTAGTACTTTTCAGGGGAGAAAATTCACACGGGGACATGATGCACTTTTATTGTGCTAAAGGTCAGCTTACTTTTTACATTTCTGTAGATTTTGTACTGAAAATTTTAGTCTCATTTCACAATTAAACAAGTTTCCTGAATAAAATACGAAAGAGTTTGTATAACAAAAAAAAAAAAAAGTGAAAGGGTTTTTGCAACGGAAAATAAAAGTCATCCTTCATTCTTAAACACAACGGGAAACGGATGTAATATTACGGTTTCTTACTTTTTTGCATTTAATTTACTTCGGTCATTGGACTGCAGCCATGATGGAGCACTGCCTTGGAGACTTTTACTCCAACAAATAGTATTAATTATTATTTTTCTTAAGTTTGGTTTCTACCGATTTCTTTTGCCGGATCGCTACGCTACCGAGATGTAAACAAACCGATACCGGTTATCAAGCGTTAGGAAGACAAACACAAGCTCAAAAAAACACAAACACACACACACACACACACACACACACACCACACACACACAGAGACACACACAGACACACACACACACACACACACATGTATGTACATGCACGCGCATTTCCAGTTTTTTAAATATTATTATTGTTTGTTAGGTGGCGAGTTGGCAGAATTGTTAACATGCCGAACAAAATGCTTAGCCGCATTTCGTCCGTCTTAACGCAGTGAGTTCAAATTCCGCAGAGGTCGACTTTGCCTTTCATCCTTTCGGGATCGATAAATTAAGTTACATACTAGGGTCGATCTAATCGACTGGCTTCTTCCCCCAAAATTTCGGACCTTGTGCCTCGAGTAGAAAAGAGTAATTGATAGGAAGGCGGCGAGCTGTCAGAATCGTTACCACTCCGGGTGAAATGCATAGCAACGTTTCGCCCGTCTTTACTTAATAAATTCAAATTGGTACTTGTTTTGTCGACCCTGAAAGAAAAGGGGCAAAGTCGACCCCGGCGGAGATATACTAAGAGCAATATTAAATACTCTAAATTCTGAGTTGTATTTGTCTGGTTTGTCGAGGCACAGCCAGCCATGGCCGGGCTGTGTGATTTCGGGTTCGGAACCACTGCACGGTACCTTGGTCAAGTGTCTCCTCCTATAACCCCGGGCCGAATAATGCCTTGTGAATGGATTGGGTTGACGGGAGCTGCGTGGAAGCCCGTCGAATATATGAATGTAAATCTGTGTGTGTGTGTTTGTGTGTGTGTGTGTGTGTGCGTGCGTGCGTGCGTGTGTGTGTGTGCGTGTGTGTGTGTGCGTGTGTGTGTGTGTGTGTGTGTGTGTGTGTGTGCGTGCGTGCGTGTGTGTGTGTGTGTGTGTGTGTGTTTGTGTGTGTGTGTGTGTGGTGTGTGCGTGTGTGAGTATTTGCGCGTGCATCTTTGTGTTTACCACCAAAGTTTGACAACTGGCGTTCGTTTGTTTACTTTCCAGTTATCTAGCGATTCGACAAAAAAAAAAAAACATCGAATAAGTAGTAACAGACTTTAAAAAGTAACAAAACTAGAAAAGCAATAAATAAATAAATAAAGAGAGAAAAAACACGGGCGTGGTATTGTGGTAGGAAACTTGCTAACCAACCACATGGTTCCGGGTTCAGTCCCATTTCGTGGCACCTTGGGCAAGTGTCTTCGACTGTAGCCTCGCACCGACTAAAGCCTTTTGAGTGGATTTTGTAGACGGAAACTGAAAGAAGTGCGGCGAATATATTGTCATCAAAATTACGCAAAAAGGAAAATAACACTGACATCTCATTTTAACATATATATTTACCAAAATTACATAAAAATATCTTGAAATACTAAAGAGTAAATTTATTCAATACAATCGCCATTGACTTCAACCATGGCCTCCAGACGACTTTGGAATTTCCTGCAACTCTTCTGGACGGTCTCCTTGTTCAAGTTGGTGAATGCTGCCATAATTCATAAGGCAAGGATTATGGCAGCATTCACCAACTTAAACAAGGAGACCGTCCAGAAGAGTTGAAGGAGATTCCAAAGTCGTCTGGAGGCTGTGGTTGAAGCCAATGACGATTTTATTGAATAGATTTACTCTTTAGTATTTCAAGATATTTTTATGTAAATTTGGTAAATATATGGAGTGGCTGTGTGGTAAGTAGCTTGCTTACCAACCACATGGTTCCGGGTTCAGTCTCACTGCGTGGCACCTTGGGCAAGTGTCTTCTACTATAGCCTCGGGCCGACCAAAGCCTTGTGAGTGGATTTGGTAGACGGAAACTGAAAGAAACCCGTCGTATATATGTATATATGTATATATGTGTGCATGTATGTTTGTGTGTCTGTGTTTGTCCCCCTAGCATTGCTTGACAACCGATGCTGGTGTGTTTACGTCCCCGTCACTTAGCGGTTCGGCAAAAGAAACCGATAGAATAAGTACTGGGCTTACAAAGAATAAGTCCCGGGGTCGAGTTGCTCGACTAAAGGCGGTGCTCCAGCATGGCCGCAGTCAACTAACTGAAACAAGTAAAAGAGTAAAATATGTTAAAATGAGATGTCAGTGTTATATATTCGCCCCACTCTGGCCTTCTTTCAGTTTCCGTCTACCAAATCCACTCTCAAGTAGTCGGTCCGAGGCTACAGTCGAAGACGCTTGTCCAAGGTGCCACGAAATGGGACTGAACTCGGAACCATGATGTTGAAAAGGAAGCTTCTTGCCACAAAACCACGCCCGTATTATTTATTTACTCTTACTCTCTTTCTCTTTTACTTGTTTCAGTCATTTGACTGCGGCCATGCTGGAGCACCGCATTTAGTCGAGCAAATCGACCCCGGGACTTATTCTTTGTAAGCACAGTACTTATTCTATCGGTCTCTTTTGCCGAACCGCTAAGTGACGGGGACGTAAACACACACCAGCATCGGTTGTCAAGCAATGCTAGGGGGACAAACACAGACACACAAACATATACACACACACTTATATATATATACATATATACGATAGGCTTCTTTCAGTTTCCGTCTACCAAATCCACTCACAAGGCATTGGTCGGCCCGGGGCTATAGCAGAAGACACTTGCCCAAGATGCCACGCAGTGGGACTGAACCCGGAACCATGTGGTTGGTTAGCAAGCTACTTACCACACAGCCACTCCTGCGCCTATTAATTCATTTATTCATTGTCTTTTTTATTTTTGTTACTTTTTAAAGTCTGTGACTTATTCGATCGGTTCATCTTTGGTGTTACAAGGAGTTTTGTTGGTCTCTTGTTCAATAATCAAGGAGGTTGCAATCTGGGGAGTTAGGTGGCCCGATGTTAGGGAGTGATATGGACACAGAAATTGTCTGAAAACCATGATTGGGTTCTCCTGCTTGTGTGGAATGGTGCAAAGTCCTGTTGCCAGACATAGGGTGTTTCAGCAGCCACCCTTTTGACCCAGGGCAACACTACCTCCCCCAGGCACTTGATGTAGGCCTCCGTTTTGAGTCTGATGCCGTGTGGGAAGATGAATAGGGGCATAACGTTGTCATTACTAGTGATCACTCCAAACACCATGATGCTGACTGGATGTTTGATTTTTATCGGTACATGTCGTCAGATTGCACTGTCCTCAGATTGACAGCCAAACGCTCTGAAATGTTCGTATTGGAGCTTCCGGCTCGAATACCAAGCAATACAGCATGTTTTTAAATTTCTGGCAGAGAGAATTGCGTCATGGTGCTGTTTTTCTTTCAGATGGTGCCCAACTGCCCCTACTATACTGTGTAGTTGACAAATATCAAAAACAAGCAGTCTGCATGCGTGAAATAATTAAAAACATAAAAATGGTGTCAATTTACCCATCACACACTATGTATATGTGTATATGTCTTTATGTTTGTAGCTTACAAAGAACAAGTCCCGGGTTCGATTTCTCCGGTTGAAAATCCCTTTAAGGCTGTGCTCCAGCATGGCCGCAGTCAAATGACTTAAAAACAAGTAAAAGAATAAACGAATAAAAGAAAGTACTGATATTGATTTGTTGCGGTGCCCCAGCATGGCCGCATCCCAATAACTGAAAGAAGCAGACGATAAACATAGACTGCAAAAATGGGAAATTGGAAAAAGATCGTGATTCATAAACGCCTCCTCGATGTTGTTTTCATGGTTTGACCTGGTTTTCAGCTGAGGTCGTCTAAAGTTTATAATGCTTTATTAATAATAATGTGCTATGGCTCGGAGGCATGAACGTTACAACTTCCCCTTTTCGTCGTTGTTTGTCGTGGGAGTGTGTGTGTGTGTGTGTGTGTGTGTGTGTGTGTGTGTGTGTGTGTGTGTGTAAAAAAATTGGTTTATTGCTGTGAATTCATTCACGCACAGATACATACATACAAGCATTCATACAAGCATACATACAAACATACATACATACATACATACATATGTATATATATATATATATATATATATATATATATAAGAGAACAAAGTGTATGTACACCGCTATTATATATATATATATTTCGTTTTTGAAGAAAATGACTCTCCCCAGACACCAACAGTATATATATATAATATATATATATATATATAATATAATATATATATATATATATTATATATATATATATATGTAAATATATAATATATAATTATATATAATATATATGTACACACAACACACCCCACACACAGACACATATATATATATATGTATATATAGACGCGCGCGCACGCACATACCCACACATACCTCCTTCTCTTGCACTCTCCTATCTTTGAAAGAGCTGTTTCTTCACCCATTCCCTTCCGGTCATTTCAATATGTGACCGCGTGTGTATCGTTGGCGATTTTCTTTCTCCGTCTTCCCTTCTTTGGACGTTTTCTATATTTCCGACGAAGAGCTCCGCTCGAAACGTTAAATCCTCTCGTTGTTGTTTTTCCTTGCTTGTTCATGTTTGGATTGATTGCATATATATATTCTTTTACTGTTACTTCTTTCAGTCATTTGACTACGACCATGCTGGAGTACCACCTTGAAGAGTTTTAGTCGAACAAGTCGGACCCCGGGTCTTTTTTTTAAAGCCTAATACTTATTCTATCGGTCTCTTTTGCCGAACAGCAAAGTTATGGGGCGTAAGCACATCAACTCCGGTTGCCAAGCGGTAATGGGTGGGGACAAACACAGACAAAAAGACACATACACATAGATAGATAGACAGACAGATAGATAGATAAATAGATACATACATACATACATACATACATACATACATTACCTACATACACACGTATATATATATATATATATATATATATATATATATATATAATATATACACATATACATCGGGTTTCTTTCAGTTTCCGTCTACCAAATCCATTCTCAAAGGCTTTGGTCGGCCCGAGGCTATATTTGAAGACTCTTGCCCAAGGTGCCACGCAGTGGGACTGAACCCGGAACCATGTGGTTGGGAAGCAAACTTGTTACCACACGGCATACACCTGTGCTTATATATCTAATACATTTGAACATTTATGAATCAGAGATCGAGGCGACTAAACATCAAAAGAAGACTCGCTACGATTTAAATTGTCAGAATCCCGAGAACGTCTGACAAATTACTTTACAGTGTGTGTGCCCATTCTCTGCACCCTGAGTTCAAACTCATCGTGGTCCACTCTGCCTTTGGTATTTCTTTTTTCGGTGCCATTGAAAGAAAACAGAGTTACCACTGCAAAGGGGTTGAGGATCTTGTTAAATTTCCTCCAACCGCTTTGAGTATTTCAAATTTTCAACATAAAATTACGTAATTTTAAATGCTTGGAACGTTTTAGTTACTAATTTCTAAGGATGGGGCGAAAATTAACGTCTTTTGCGTCTCCGCAGGCAAAATTACATCAGTGTAATGTGGAAAAATCTGGTGAAAATTTGAGAAATGCTTCTTGAGGCTGTCAGAAATTTAACAAGATCTGGGGTGGATACTCGGAACTGTGGGTTGAGGTATTTCCCCTGGCTCTTTGCGTTCTATGTTCAAATCTCACCATAGGCTACGTGGGAGGTGGTCTGATCCATCTCTCGGGTTACCCTCATCACATGGCACCTGGCGTGCTTTTAGTAGTGTTCACTCTATTGCGAACCTTCGGGTTTGGTTTCGATGTCATGGTTGCTTCCTTCTTCCCTCTCACCAATCTTGGAGGTTTTATAACGTGCTGTGCGTGCTGTCGTCCCTCCAGACTAAAACATTGGAAGCACTCCGTCGGTTACGACGACGAGGGTTCCGGTTGATCCGATCAACGGAACAGCCTGCTCGTGAAATTAACGTGTAAGTGGCTGAGCACTCCACAGACACGTGTACCCTTAACGTAGTTCTCGGGGATATTCAGCGTGACACAGAGAGTGACAAGGCCGGCCCTTTGAAATACAGGTACAACAGAAATAGGAAGTAAGAGTGAGAGAAAGTTGTGGTGAAAGAGTACAGCAGGGAGCCTCGTGGAGCTTTAGGTGTTTTCGCTCAATAAACACTCACAACGCCCGGTCTGGGAATCGAAACCGCGATCCTACGACCGCGAGTCCGCTGCCCTAACCACTGGGCCATTGCGCCTCCTGACTAAAACATTAAATAATAAACCGCGAGTGTGGTTGCGTTGTTAAGAAGCTTATTTTGTGGTTTCAGGTTCAATCCCACAGCATGGTACCTTGAGCAAGTGTTTATAATCGAGCCAAGCAATGCCTTGTGAGTAAATTTGGTTGACAGAAATGTACATATACGTAGGAATGTGTGTGTATCTTTGAGTTTGTTTCTCCCCACCCATTGCTTGACACCCGGCGTTGGTTCATTTACGTTCCCTTAAACTACTTGCAGTTCGGCAACAGAGACCGACAGAAAAAGTACCAGATCTTAAAAAAATAAGCACTGGAATCGATTTGACCGAATCGATGTGTGTATGCATGTATATATGTGTGTGTATGTATGCATGTATGTGTGTGCGCGTATATGTATGCATGTACGTGCGCGCATATATGTGTACTTGTGTGTAAGTATGTATGTATGTATTGTGTATGTATGTGTGTGTGTGTGTATGTATGTATGTATGTATATATGTATGTATGTTTGTGTGTGCATGTTTGTGTGTATGTATGTGTGTATGTATGTATGTGCATGTATATATGTATGCATGTGTATGTATGTATGTGTGTGTATGTATGTGTGTATATATGTATGTATGTATTGTGTATGTATGTGTGTGTGTGTGTATGTATGTATGTATGTATGTATGTGTGTGTGCATGTATATATGTATGCATGTGTATGTATGTATGTGTGTGTATGTATGTGTGTATATATGTATGTATATATGTATGTATTGTGTATGTATTGTGTATGTACGTGTGTATGTATGTGTGTAAGTATGTGTGTATGCGTGTGTGTATGTATGTATGTATGTATGTATGTATGTATGTATGTATGTGTGTGTATGTATGTATATATATATGTCAAGGCGCGTGGCTAAGTGGTTATGGTATACAGCTCACGATCGTAAAGTTGTGAGTTCGATATACAGTGCTGCGTTGTACTCTTGAGCAAGACACTTTATTTCACCTTGCTCCAGTCCACTCAGCTGGCAAATATGAGTGGTACCTGTCACAGCCTGTGGCATACTGAATCTCCCTGAGAACTACGATAAGGGTGCGCATGTCTGCGGAGTACTCAGCCACTTGCACATTAATTCCACGAGCGAGCAGTTCCGTTGATCGTATCAACTGGAACGCAAGTCGTCGTAATCGACGGAGTGGATGGATGGAAGCACTCCGTCGGTTACGACGACGAGGGTTCCGGTTGATGCGAATCAACGGAACAGCCTGCTCGTGAAATTAACGTGTAAGTGGCTGAGCACTCCACAGACACGTGTACCCTCATCGTAGTTCTCGGGGATATTCAGCGTGACGCAGAGAGTGACAAGGCCGGCCCCTTGAAATACAGGTACAACAGAAACAGGAAGAAAGAGTGAGAGAAAAGTTGTGGCGAAAGAGTACAGCAGGGATCACCACCATCCCCTGCCGGAGCCTCGTGGAGCTTTAGGTGTTTTCGCTCAATAAACACTCACAACGCCCGGTCTGGGAATCGAAACTACGATCCTATGACCGCGAGTCCGCTGCCCTAACCACTGGCCATTGCGCCTCCACAATCGACGGAGTACCAGTGGCAATACTATTGTAACGCTACAGTATAAAATCGTTGGAGGACTGAACTCGGAACCATATGGTTGGGAAGCAAGCTTCTTACCACACAGCCACGCCTACGCCTATAAATTATGTGATGTTCACAACAGCACCTACGTTTTCTCAAGCGGGTGCTTAACTTCGGTGATCAGAGGAGAACCGGTGCATTCAACCTGATATGACCGTATGTCATATATATATATCCTTTTATAGTACAAGCATACGGCCTGAATTTCTTCGAGGAGGAGAGCAAATGTATGCTGGCACTCACATTCAAACACATACACACAATTTCTATCTATCTATCTATCTATCATCTATCTATCTATCTATCTATCTATATCTATCTATCTATCTATCTGTCTGTCTGTCTGTCTGTCTATCTATCTATCTATCTATCTATCTATCTATCTGTCTGTCTGTCTGTCTGTCTGTCTATCTATCTATCTATCTATCTATCTATCTATCTATCTATCTATCTGTCTGTCTGTCTGTCTGTCTGTCTGTCTGTCTGTCTGTCTGCCTATCTATCTATCCTATCTATCTATCTATCTATCTATCTATCTATCTATCTGTCTGTCTGTCTGTCTGTCTGTCTGTCTGTCTGTCTGTCTGTCTGTCTGTCTATCTATCTATCTGTCTATCTATCTACACACACACTGACATAGTTGTATGTCAAAAATACGTACATTATATACGTATATACAGACAGACAGACATAAAAGTATTAAACATAAATACAAACAACGTATTGTACATCAAATACATAAACATACACACACACACACACACACACACACACACGCAGCACACACACACACACGCAGCACACACACAAACGCACTCTCTCACAAACTCACACAGATACTACACACGTGAAAGGTCAGGCTCTTTCAGGACAGATCTGGAGGTTAAACAATAACAAACGGCACGTGAATAATACGCACGCGCTCACAAATGCATACAAATGCAGAAATACACACACACACTAACACTAACACACAGACACACACACACAGACACACACACACGTGCAAGCAAGCGCGCACACACAGACACAGAAACTGCTTGGCAGAAAAGAAAACCGTATTTGGGACAACCAGTGTAAACAAAGAAAAAATTGTCAGTTTTCGTATTGTTTAACTAGGGGTCAGTCTTGCTCAAGCGCAGGCTATTCTCAAAGAAGGTTCCAATTATGGCCATACTTTCTTTTTGGGGAAGACATTCCTAAATCAACATTATCTAACGCGTGTTCTTCCCATTTTTTTTTAATAAAAAAAGGCAGTTTATTTTAATTCCAGAGCGATTTGGCTGCTATTTCTAGCAGTGAGCTCGCCGTGCGACTCGACTACGCACAGGCTTCATTTAACGACGGTGATAGTAGTCGTTCTACCACTACTATACTACTACTACTACTACTACTACTACTACCACTACTACACCACCACCACCACCACCACCACCACTACTACTACTACTACTACTACTACTACTACTACTACTACCACTACTACTACTGTTGGTATTTGTGGTGGTGTTTAGCCCAGGGTATTCTTGATCGAAAAACAGAACTATGAGTGAAAACTACATTCCAGTCGTGGCTATCCCATCTATTTTTTTTAACATCATTCATATAGGACAAGTTTGTTTAATGTGGCCTTTCTTAACTTACGGCAGTAGAGGTGCGATATGAGAGGATTGGGTCTTCGTTGGACTGTCCGACGGTGGCTAAGCAAGCCGAAACTTCGAGGTCCCCGTCAATAAACATTGTCGTTTAAGAATAATAAATATGTAATCTACAGAAGTATAGAATAATCTATAAATGGGCGATCCTTCGGTATAGGTACCGTAAGTACCAGAAGTGGCTTTGTTTACGTTTCTGAAGATAACAGAAACCCTTTTCTCCCACCCCTAACCCTAACACAAACCCTAACCCTATGTGTGTATGTAAGTATATATATATAATATATATTATATATATATATATAATACACACATAAATATGTATATATATACACATAAATATGTATATATTATATATATACACATAAATATGTATATATATATACACATAAATATGTATATATATATATAATACACATAAATATGATATATATATATACACATAATATGTTTATATATATAATATATATATAATATATGTGTGTGTGTGTGTGTGTATATATATACCTACATTCAAACTATATATATATATATATATATATATATATATATATAGATGGATGATATAGATATATAGACATATAGAAATATAGGATAGATATAACACACACACACACACACACACACAAGCACTCCATATTTGGTAGCTTATAAGACGCACCTTCTCCCCTAACCAGACAAAAAAAATTCATATCGCAAAAATATGACCTCCATCTTATCCCTAAATATACGCTACTGAAATTATGGTGCGCATACATACACACATGCACGTATACATACATACATACATTCATACATACATACACACATACATTCATACATACATACATAAATACATACATACATACGTACACACATACATACATACATACATGCATACATACATACATACATACAATCATACATACACACATACATACATACATACACGCACACACACATACATACATACACGCACACACACATACATACATACACACATAC
>NC_043007.1:11080821-11110821 GCF_006345805.1 Octopus sinensis
TTTTATCAATATATATATATATATATATATATATATATATATATATATATATATATATACGACGGGCTTCTTTCAGTTTCCGTCTACCAAATCCACTTCACAATTCTTTGGGCGGCCTGAGGCTATAGTAGAAGACACTTGCCCACGTAGTGTGACTGAACCCAGAAACATGTGGTTGGTAAGCAAGCTGTTTACCACACAGCCATTCCTGCGCCTATAAATAAATAAATATTCTTTTCTACTCTAGGCACAAGGTCCGAGATTTTGGGGGAGGTGGCCTGTCGATTAAGATCGACACCAGTACGCTATTGGTACTTAATTTATCGATCCCGAAAGGATGAAAGGCAAAGTCGTCCTCGGCGGAATTTGAACTCAGAACGTAGCGGCACTAAGCATTTCGCCCGGCGTGCTAACGTTTCTACCAGCTCGCCTTTTTTTTTATTCATATAAATATATCTTATTTAGTCGGTAATTTTCTTTCATGTAAATAAATGTTTATGTTAATTTTAAAGAGAAAAACATGAACGTATCTGTGGCTTACGATTGACTACAATTACCAAAATTCACAAACTTTAATTACTAAATAACCCTTTATTTATTGATTTATAGCGAAAGTTACTCTCGGAAAGACTTCCTTCCACCCTCCCCCATTTTCTCCAATTTTTTTTTATAACCCCCGTTTTCGGATACGGAGATTCCGGAAAATTGCCGAAAATCAGCATATTGAAACTTGGCCGCCCTCTCCTCCCCCCCCCCCCACAATTTTTTCATTTTCACTTTTTTCCGTAACCCTAAGCTAACCCTAAAACCCTAAAACCCGGCGATCCTTCGGTATAAGTACCGTAAGTGGCTTTGTGTACATTTCTGAAGATAACAGAAACCCTTTTCTCCCACCCCTAACCCTAACTCTAACACAAACTCTAAAACCCTAACTCTATATATAAAAAAAAAACACTTTCTTGAAATGTATCCGGGTTAATATAGGGCGTAACAAATATCAGAAAATCAAAAAAAAAATGTGTGTAATAGGTGTAAAACAACTTGCTCTAAACGAATATGAAAAAAAAAATGCGCTCTCGAGAAAGAGGGGTGGGGGAGAGGCCTCGGAATATTTATATCGGGAATTTCCGAAAGCGTCTGAACCGGGCACAAAAACAAAAACAAAAACAACGTAATAGGTGTAAAACAACTTGCTCTAAACGACTATCATGAAAAAAATGCGCGCTCGCGAAAGGGGGGTGGGGGAGAGGCTTCGGAAATTTCACATCTTCAGTCCACGGCCTTTAAACTAAGAAAAAATAGTGTAATTGGTGTAAAACTACTTGTTCTAAACGAGTATCAAGAACACACACTCACACATGAATCATAAACTCCGTATTTCGCAAAAAAAATAAATAAAGAGAAGAAATTCTGGAAAAAGTGAAGAAATGTTGGATCTCCGCCATGTGAATCAAAATACGTGTCAGAAACATCTTGAAATACTACAGAAATTATGTTACGAAAATGATAATGTATACATACCTCTTTGAGTGGTCCATCGATAATTTTTTTTATATATGTGGGGTGAAGGGGGGGGGGGGTATTTTTTCAAGTCGGCGTAAAAGCGAAATCGACAGAGAGAGCGCGATTGGTTCGGGGAAGTTCTTTTGAACTTGGCGTGCCGTCCGTCTGTGTGTGGGTGTGTGTACGCGTGTGTCTGTGTGTGTACGTGTGTGTCTGTGTGTGTATGTGTTTGTGTGTGTGTGCGTCACTGAAGCCATACATGCATGCATGCATGCATACATACATACATACATACATACATACATACATGCATGCATGCATGCATGCATGCATGCATACATACAATCATACATACATACATACAATCATACATACATACAATCATACATACATACAATCATACATACATACATACATACATACAATCATACATACATACATACATACATACATACATACAATCATACATACATACAATCATACATACATACAATCATACATACATCATACATACATACATACATCATACATACATACATACATACATACAATCATACATACATACATACATACATACATACATACATACATACATACATACATACAATCATACATACATACATACAATCATACATACATACAATCATACATACATACATACATACAATCATACATACATACATACATACATACATACATACAATCATACATACATACATACAATCATACATACATACAATCATACATACATACAATCATACATACATCATACATACATACATACATCATACATACATACATACATACAATCATACATACATACAATCATACATACATACATACATACATACAATCATACATACATACATACATACATACATACATACAATCATACATACATACATACAATCATACATACATACAATCATACATACATACAATACATACATACAATCACATACATACATACATCATACATACATACATACATACATACATACATACATACATACAATCATACATACATACAATCATACATACATACATACAATCATACATACATACATACAATCATACATACATACAATCATACATACATACATACATACATACAATCATACATACATACATACAATCATACATACATACAATCATACATACATACATACATAAATACAATCATACATACATACATACAATCATACATACATACATACATACATACATACAATCATACATACATACATACATACATACATACAATCATACATACATACATACAATCATACATACATACAATCATACATACATACAATCATACATACATCATACATACATACATACATCAAACATACATACATACATACATACATACAATCATACATACATACAATCATACATACATCATACATACATACATACATCATACATACATACATCATACATACATACATACAATCATACATACATACATACATCATACATACATACATACATACATACATCATACATACATACATACATACATACATAAATACATACGTAATAATACATACATACATACATACATACATACATACATACATACATACATGCATGCATGCATGTAAAAACCGACGATCATTTTCACAAATGTAAATAAACTCACGTGGTTTATAAGTGACAGTGGTGTAACTAGTATCGTAAGATCGCCCCCTAACCCTAACGGCAGTTTTTTCTAGCGGTATCATATGAAATTGTCACCCATAATTATGACCCTAGTATCGATCTATTGCATTTCTATGTTTTAGGGTTAGGGGAAGGGGTGGGGGGAAGGGTATCTTTTTTTCTTCACAAATGTAAATAAACCCAATCTGTTTCTTAAACGAGGGACATATTCATACGGCACAGAATGTTTTTTTTTACCTCAATAGACGTCAGTGATTGGTTGAAATTGCAGAAATTGAAGAAAAAAAAAACAACAAATATCTTACAAACTATAGAATTTTCTCAAGAAAGCCAAGAGAAAAAGAAGTTTTATAAACACATTCTACCAGTATACGAAGTTTAAAATTTTTTTTAGTTATATAGAAATTATGTTAAAAACTGCCGTTCAAACCGAAAAGATCCAGAGTGGATTAGAGTTAGATTTAATGTAAAATTCATGTGAATGAGACTTAAAGATTTCGATGTCGTGAGTTTGTTTTAAGAATGACATTATGTGGTAGGTGTGAGAGGCTGGATCTGACTAGTTTGAGCATAAAATAGATGGAATATTTGAACCAAATATGGCCAGTTTAAATACTAAAGAGTGCTGCAGTCTTTGCTAATGTTAAGGATGGACATATATGGGTATATGGAAGACTAGAATGAAAGTTGTAAAGACAGGCACCACGATCTCTGGCTCCGCCTTGGTGAACTTTTTTAAGTTCCACCTAAAAAGAAAGGTGGAGTTGGAGAAAAGGTGTCTGTCAGTGCGTGAGTTCGAAAAAAGATGGAAGCGTGTGGCACGATTGCTGCGATTGAAAGTGGACACATGAGCAGGCTATGAGTTAGCTGCCGAGTTTCAGTGGGAAAAAACAGGGCTCGTGGGGTCGGGCAATCCTGGTGTTCCCACTTCATATATCATTTTATGTTGGGTTGTAAAATTGTGTATCATCCGATTTCTTCGATTTTGTTTTCCGATTTTGTGTAAATTTTTAAAGGTCATTTTTGTGTAATCTCCATTCGTTTCTCATGACCCCAAATCATGATGGGCGATCTTTCGTCTCTAGTAGACCTTTCCGTCGATTTCCGTAAAAAACTTCTTTTTTTTTTTTACATATGGGCTTGCGGAAGAGACTAAGAGAAAGCGTCCTCTTCCACACATTACTCTGTCTCTTCACACACACTAACAGAAGCACTTCACTTACACAACATACTTTCTGTCTCTCACACCCCATCAAACACACACACACACACACATGTACATCAATGCTTCAAAAGAACTTCCCTCGTCATACAATCGCTTTGTCTTAGTCTCTTTCGCTCTCATTACTTCAAAAGTCCCCGCAAGCCCATATGTAAAAAAAAAAGAAGTTTTTTACGGAAATCGACGGAAAGGTCTACTAGAGACGAAAGGTCTACTAGAGACGAAAGATCGCCTCATGATGTATTGTCCAACTCTATGTTGGCCCCTTGTGGGCAATAAAGAAATAATTCACTGGGAGAGTTGTTGAGTTCGAGTGAAGCTTAACGTTTGGACTGATTGCGAGACCTCACGTTGAATGTTGCTTGTGTTTTTAAGGGAATAGAGAGATAATATTTTCTTGATATGTGCAGTGGTTGCAATTCTTTAATAAATAAAACAAGACTGACATGATTCAGAGGATATTTTGAGATATCTGCACTACAGAACCTGCGTGGGGGTCGTATGTAACTGATGCAATAGGTGTGGTATCATCTCTCTTAGAGTGAGTGTTAATGGACATGATTACAAGCAGGATGTTGATGTAAACCACAGCTTAAATCACAATTGTGAAAGAGGGGAGCCAAACGAGTGTGGGCCAATGTTCTGAAAGAGTGTGGGAAGAGTTCTATCCGCAATCGTAGCGGTTGTGCACTCTGACAGTAAGCCAATCCCAGAGTTGAGATAAGTTAGTAATCTCTGTTGATACCAAACGCTACAAACGTGTCTTTTCTTTAAATTTCTCGAGTGCGAGAGCCCAGCGGTGAGTGGCATGAGAAAGTAGTTATCCAGTAAAATTGTTCTGTTGGTCATTGAAGAGATTCTTCACAAAATCTGGGTTGTATAACCACGGTGATGCGATCCAGGCATGTCCTATCGTGGGTGTAGGTTTGGGAGATGTTGTACGGAAGATCATCTGATACCCACGCAGACGGTCTCCTCTCTCCGCGTCAATGATGTTACCCAAGAGGAGGTCAGGCGTCCGCAGCAGTTTTGATATCCATTTCTTTATTGCCCACAAGGGGGGGGGGGCTAAACATAGACGAGACAAACAAGGACAGACAAAAGGATTAAGTCGATTACACCGACCCCAGTGCGTAACTGGTACGTATTTAATCGACCCCGAAAGGATGAAAGGCAAAGTAGACCTCGGCGGAATTTGAACTCAGAACGTAGCGGCAAACGAAATACCTATTTCTTTACTGCCCACAAGGGGCTAAACACAGAGAGGACAAGCAAGGACAAACAAACCGATTAAGACGATTACATCGACCCCAGTGCGTAACTGGTACTTAATTTATCGACTCCGAAAGGATGAAAGGCAAAGTCGACCTCGGCGGAATTTGAACTCAGAACTTAGCGGCAGACGAAATACCTATTTATTTACTGCCCCACAAGGGGCTAAACACAGAGAGGACAAGCAAGGACAAACAAACGGATTAAGACGATTACATCGACCCCAGTGCGTAACTGGTACTCAATTTATCGACCCCGAAAGGATGAAAGGCAAAGTCGACCTCGGCGGAATTTGAACACAGAACGTAGCGGCTGACGAAATACGGCTACGCATTTCGCCCGGTGTGCTAATGACTCTATCAGTTCGCTGCCCTTAATATCAGTGACGTCGAAGAAGTTGCCAGAACGAAGTTGGGGACAACATTTGGCACTAGAGATATCGGATCCTATGTTGCTCATGCCTTTCCAAAGCACTCACCCGAACCAATAAATAAATTTCAATGCAGTAATTCTACCTGCTAGACGTAGTTACCAGATCTTCAAAAGTAATTGGGACAAGCATATGGGAGTTTGTGGTGATCATGCATTGGATCTTGTCGGTTTGAACGGCAGTTTTTCTAGCGGTGTCATATGAAATTGTCACCCATAGATCTATTGCATTTCAATCTGTTTTAGGGTTAGGGTTGGTTAGAGTTAAAGGTGGGGGAAGGGTATCCTTTTTTCTTCAGAAATGTAAATAAACCCAATCTGTTTCTTAAACGAGGGACATATTCATACGGCACAGAATGTCTTTTTTTTTTACCTCAATAGACGTCAGTGATTGGTTGTAATTTCAGAAATTGCAGAAAAAAAGCAACAAATATCTTACAAACTATAGAATTTTCTCAATAAAGCCAAGAGAAAAATATGTTTTATAAACACATTCTACCAGTATACGAAGTTTAAAAGTGTTTAGTTACGTGGAAATTATTTTTAAAAACTGCCGGTCAAACCGAAAAGATCCATTCTACCTACTAGATGTAGTTACCAGATCTTCAAAAGTAATTGGGACAGGCATATGGGAGTTTGTGGTGATCATGCATTTTTCAAGGATTTTAGCAAGTTAAGTGAAATATATAGCTAAGTAAGAACCAGTGGTTCTCAACTGGGTTCCATATAAGATTTCGTTGTTAAAATTTATCTGCAGTAAATTGATAATACCGCTACAACACACAAAATATTCTAACAATTTTTTAATACAATTCTTTATAATATTTAATTATAAAAATATAATTGGATTTTTTAAAAAACATCAAATGACCATGAGGGTCCATCTGAGTAAATTAGGAACCAAAGGGGGCGCACAGGCCAGAAATGGTTGTGAATTACTGCTTAGACTAAGAATCGAAACTGAGCTGGTGATCTGCTTCGCCGAAAGTTTATTTACTTGCTTGTTTTTGCTGTTGTGGAGTTCTAATCCAGGCTTGATTGAGTAAAAATGTCCCAATCGTGACCACCATGTCATATTCAGGAGCTATATGTTTCAATAGATTTTTTTTTTTTTTGCTATAAGAGGCTAGCTTATATTTTGAGAGAGGTTTAACTGCTATTTTTAGCAAATCGAACGACTACGTGAGAAGCTCGCTTCCTGTATTGTCGCTTCGTTTAGCCCTCGGTCTGTCATCACTGAGTAGATCGAAGATGAAAGCTTTTTTGTTTTTGTAGATCGATGTTCTTCGTATACAGATGACAGATGATTGACAAAACCTCTGCGTGCACGCACTCACTCACAGTCACTCACCTACGCAATACAAGGGTAATGCTTTCATCATAAATGGGATGGTTTAACCTGGTTTTAATATATCCATTACATTAATATTATTTCTTCGTAATCCCAACACTCACATGAACTTTCTCCGCCTCATTGACACAAGTACCCTCTGTCTCCCGCCCTTCATCCCGTTTCACCCCAACTGCCGTACATTCGCTCTTGTAACTACTAGCCTCGCTTGTCTCTTAGAACCTGCGAACTTCAAACTTCGCCCACGAGTAAATACACACCCAAACAGTCACAGCATCCGCCCTCCTTGTATCTCTTTACGCGTGTCCCCCTCTCTCCACCCCCGTCCGTCTCTGATATTATCATGTATCTCTATTATCATACGACGTGACCTTCACATTTTATTCTTTCCGCTTGACCTCTTTTTTTCCCTCTGCATTTACAGGCTAGGGAACGGAGCTGCAGAGGATGTAAACGCTCCTTCACACTAAAATTTTTTGCGGGAGCAATGTTTCGAACATCCTGTGTGTGTGTGTGTGTGGTGTGTGTGTGTGTGTGTGTGTGTGCCTGTTCTGTTTTTATGTATATATGTGTTGTGGAATATAGATATAACGAAATTATGCCACCAATGTCGCATTTTAAACTTGATGAAGAAAAAAAAAAAGCCTTGCATATTTGTTCGGAAAGACTTTCGCCCGTACCTCCCCAATTTACTCTTTTACTTGTTTCAGTCATTTGACTGCGGCCATGCTGGAGCATCGCCTTTAGTCGAGCAAATCGACCCCGGGACTTATTCTTTGTAAGCCCAGTACTTATTCTATCGGTCTCTTTTGCCGAACCGCTAAGTGACGGGGACGTAAACACACCAGCATCGGTTGTCAAGCAATGCTAGGGGACAAACACAGACACACAATCACACACATATATATATGTATATATATATATATATATATATATATATATATATATATATATTATATATATATACATATATACGACAGGCTTCTTTCAGTTTCCGTCTACCAAATCCACTCACAAGGCATTGGTCGGCCCGGGGCTACAGCAGAAGACAGTTGCCCAAGATGCCACGCAGTGGGACTGAACCCGCAACCATGTGGTTGGTTAGCAAGTTACTTACCACACAGCCACTCCATAAATTTGTTTATTTTTTTTCCAAAAATCCCCGTTTTCGGATACGGAGGTTCCGGAAAATTGCCAAAATCGGCATTGTGAAATTTCCCCACCCCTTTCCCCCCCCACAACTTCAATTTTGACTTTTTTCTCTAACACTAACCCTAACCCTAAAACCCTCACCCTAACCCTAATCCTAAAACCCTCACCCTCACCCTAACCCTAAAACTCTAACCCTAACCCTAAAACCTTAACCCTAAAACCCTAACCCTAACCCTAAAACCCTAACTGTAAGTACAGAAATGTTTTGAAATTTTTGTCCAAGTCATGTCCGTATTTTTCCGCATATTTAGAAAAAAAGAAATTCTTAAAAAAAATTTTTTACAAAGATTTTTGGAAATTTTTTTCAGAATCATAATCTCCGTATTTTTCCGCATATTTTGGGGAAAAAATTGTGAAAAAAGTGAAAAATGAAGAAAAACGGGGGTTTGTGCCGAAAAAAAAAAAAATTTAAGGGTGGTTTGAGGGGGTGGGGATGGGTGGAAGTTTTGCCATTTGTTCTTACCTGCTTCATGTGTGTATGTAAAATCCGTAAATTTCCAAACAGAAAAATGAGAACGCCGTATCAATTATATCTTTCTTTATTGCCCATAAGGGGCCAACACAGAGGGGACAAAGACAAACACGTGGAGACACATAACACGAAAATAAATAAAACTGAAAAAAAAAATTAAATTAGAACGTATGATAAGATGAATGATAACATGAAAATGATAATGAAACTGTGTCGCTTGCCCCACCTCTAGCAGCATCATTTACTTCCTTGGGAGTCCTTTTGTCACATCGACACCAAATTTCTCTTAAAAAAAGACTCCGCCGGTTACGACGACGAGGGTCCCAGCCGATACGATCAACGGAACAGCTTGCTCGTGAAATTAACGTGCAAATGGCTGAGCATTCCACAGACACGTGTACCCTTAACGTAGTTCTCGGGGATAATCAGCGTGACACAGAGAGTGACAAGGCTGACCCTTTGAAATACAAGTACAACTCATTTTTGCCAGCTGAGTGGACTGGAGCAACGTGAAATAAAGTGTCTTGCTCAAGGACACAACGCGTCGCCGGGAATCGAACTCACAACCTTACGATCATGAGCCGAATGCCCTAACCACTAAGCCACGCGCCCTCACTGCAAATTTCTCTAATAGTTCTTCAAAGCCTATGTTGTCTGGTATCCTCTTAACGTCTGTATTGATTTTCAAGAACTTATAACATTTTTTGTATTTCTTCACTTCTTCTGCTTTTCTGAAAGTAACACACATATGTGCCACCCTATCATGTTCGTTTATTCTTTTGTACCAACAAATTTTGCCGTCTTCCAATCTGTTGTTTTCCGAAATATTTCCTTATTCTCTTTGTCCGTCAATATACAAAAGTAATTTACTTAACGGGGAAGGGAATTCTTTGTACTTTATTGTGGTTGCATTTCTATTTTCTTTTTTGGTGTCTGTAGAGAGAGGGTGGGTCTGAGAGGATATGGGTGGGGTGGGTCAGGTTTGGGGTTCCACTATTCTTTTTTCCTATTTTTTCTCTTCTTTCTGCAATTGTCCATGCTTCCTCTCTTTCCTTTCCCTCCTCTTACTTCTTTTCTGGTCTCTCGTCCATCCTTTCCGTAGTCTGCTTCTACAGAGGGCAGTGTGCTCTAATGTGGCCTTTTTGGCCACATTTAAAACAACGAGGAGTCCTGTCCCTCCACCCACACTTTCAACACTACATCTCCGATTGATACTGTTTCCACCAAATTTTCGAGTGTTTCAACTGTAGCCTGTACAATCAAATCCATTGTCTGTCCTTTCCAAACCGAGTTTTCTGTTTTTGTGGCTTGGGGGACGGCTAATTCTTCTTTACCTCCTAGAAGAACAGCCGCCACGACCCAAGCCACATCTATTTCTGGTGGGATTCCTTCCACCTTAATTCTAGAAGTCCTTCTTACCAAATAAGTGGGTAGAAGGACCACTTAGTTTTTACTGTGTTTATAGTGTTTTCCTTTGCTTTGTCTTCTGTCTTAAAATGGACTACAATAGTTCCGAATTTACTTCCTCTGACAAGATATAACATATATTGCCAGACTGAGCGCGATGCCTTTTCCATAGTTTCCGCTTCTACATGTTCTATTTTCTTTTCCTCCAATGAATACACCTTGTATACTACAGTCTTTTTGTCTATTTCGTCCATTATCTTCTGGAGTGGTGAGAGCTTAGTCTCCACCCACTCTACATGCAATTTTCTCATATTTTCCAATATTTGACTTCTGTAAAGCTTTTCTTCTGTGGGCATTTGTCCATCCTGTTGACTGCAAGAAGTAACTCCTCCTCCGAAGAGGACAATTCGGAATCATCAATGCCTGAATAGTACATTCTTTCTGCCATGGCTTCTCTTGATAAAATCGAAAGAAAGCACAACTAGAAAACCACTGCAAACCAACACAAAACAACCAAGAATTCAAACAACAGCAATTTCAAACAATAATCAAACTTCAACTCACACTACCAACACCTAAATATTCTTTCTACTCTGGGCACAAGGCCAGAAATTTTAGGGGAGGAGGCAGTTGATTAGATCGACCCCAGTACGCAACTGGTACTTAATTTATCGATCCCGAAAGGATGAAAGGCAAAGTCGACCACGGCTGTATTTGAAGTCTGAACGTAGCGGCAGCCGAAATATCTATTTCTTTACTACCCACAAGGGGCTAAACGCAGAGAGGACAAACAAGGACAGACAAATGGATTAAGTCGATTACATCGACCTCAGGGCGTAACTGGTACTTAATTTATCGACCCCGAAAGGATGAAAGGCAAAGTCGTCCTCGGCAGAATTTGAGCTCCGAACGTAACGGCAGACGAAATACGGCTACACATTTCGCCCGGCGTGCTAACGTTTCTGCCAGCTCGCCGCTTTCGCCGTATCAATTATAGTTGTCCATGTCTTTTTTTTTTTAACCACTAAAGAGCAGAAATATTGCAACATGCATGGAGAAAAGGAGGGACTATACAACGCATTTTATGAATTTCATAAAAAACATTCTTAGATCTTTTCGGTTTGAACGGCAGTTTTTTCTAGCGGTGTCATATGAAATTGTCACCCATAATTATGACCCTAGTATCGATCTATTGCATTTCAATCTGTTTTAGGGTTAGGGGTGTGGTGTGGGGGGAAGGGTATCTTTTTTTCTTCACAAATGTAAATAAACCCAATCTGTTTAACGAGGGACATATTCATACGGCACAGAATGTTTTTTTTTTACCTCAATAGACGTCATTGGTTGGTTGAAATTGCAGAAATTGAAGAAAAAAAACAACAAATATCTTACAAACTATAGAATTTTCTCAATAAAGCCAAGAGAAAAAGATGTTTTATAAGCACATTCTACCAGTATACGAAGTTTAAAAGTGTTTAGTTACCTAGAAATTATGTTAAAAACTGCCGTTCAAACCGAAAAGATCCACATTCTTGAAGTTTAAATTAGCACGTTCACGCAGAGGAACAACCGTACACGCACACACGCACGCACACACACACACACACACACTCACAGGAACAAGCATGCATGCACGTACAGCCCTTTAGCTTTCTTCCCTTCCTCTCATTTCGTCAACTGACAGTTTACAAGACAACGTGCTTTTCACGGAATTCGCCGAATGGTTTGTTTTGATTTTTCGAGTCAAACCGAAAGAATACCTATAAAGTTCTATCAATTATATTTGAGGGTATATTTCAAATGTCTTCCTTTTGGCGCGCCAAAGCCGGAAAGTGATCTGCAGTTTTAATTAATCCGCATCAAATTTACCAGTTAGAGAACATGGTTATTTAAAAGTTAAATAATAAGGGTAGAAATTAATATTAATCGGAAAATCACAAAAGAATTCTTCTTTTTCAGGGGAAGTGAGGTTGTATTTGATTTAACTGACCCCCAGTAATCAAGCAAAACTTATTTTATCATATTCTTTGGTGTGATGATGGAAAAATCATTTAGAAAAAGTACACAAGAGTGGCTGTGTGGTAAGTAGCTGGCTAACCAACCACATGCTTCTGGGTTCAGTCCCACTGCGTGGCATCTTGGGCAAGTGTCTTCTGCTATAGCCTCGGGCCGACCAAAGCCTGTGAGTGGATTTGGTAGACGGAAACTGAAAGAAGCCTGTCGTATATATGTATATATATATATATAATAATAAATATTAGGGAATAAATCCAAATTTACAGGGAAAAAATCAGATTTAGGATTAAATCCAATTTTATAGTAAAATATTATATAATATTATTAGAGACAAAACCACTATTTTGAAAAACAAACAAGGAAAGACTTAATCAATACATAAAATTTTAATATATATATATATATATATATATATATATATATATATATATATATATATATATGTGTGTGTGTGTGCATGTGTGTGTATATGTTTGTGTGTTTGTCCCTCTAGCATTGCTTGACAACCGATGCTGGTGTGTTTACGTCCCCGTCACTTAGCGGTTCGGCAAAAAAGAGACCGATAGAATAAGTACTGGGCTTACAAAAGAATAAGTCCCGGGTTCGAGTTGCTCGATTAAAAGGCGGTGCTCCAGCATGGCCGCAGTCAAATGACTGAAACAAGTAAACGAGTAAACAAGACACTGTAAATGGCATGTTTTGTTCTCTCTCTCTCTCTGTCCTTAACAAGTAGCTGTATTGTTCAGATGAGCGTACAGACGGTTAGATGTGTGGAGGGAGCGAAAAACAGTTAGATAACATGTTTGATTTAAATTCCTTCTCACATCTCCGTTTCATTCATTACGTAATCAAACTTTTATTCTTTGTTTTGCTTTATGGTATTTCCAGTTCTTTTTTTGTTGTTGTTTTAACGTTTTCCTGTTTTAGTCTGTGTATTTAAATGTGTGTGTGTGTGTGTGTCGGGCCTAGTGTTACCATATGGTAGCAGTTAGTGGTGGTGAGGGTAAGGGTAACAGTGGCAGTGGTAGTAGTGGTGTTAGTGGTGGTCGTGTGTTAGCGGTAGTGGTGGTGGTGATGCTGGTTGTTTTTGTGGTGGTGGTGGTGGTGATGAGAAGGGGTTATGGTGAGGGTGATGGTAGGGTGGTAGTGACTGTAGCTGCAGTGATGGTGTTGGCAGTGGCGGTGGTGGTGGTGTGTTAGTGTTGGTGATGCTAGTTGTTGTGGTGATGGTGATGAGAAGCGATTATGGTAGGGTGGTAGTTGACTAGCTGCAAGTGATGGTGGTAGTGGTGGCAGTGTTGGTGTTAGTGGTGGGGATGGTAGTTTTGGTGGTGGTGGTGGTGGTGGTGGTGGTGGTGGTAAAGTAAATGTAAAGGTTACCTTCTCGAGTCATACCAACTCATAAGGGCCGGTTTCCCCGTTTCCTTGGCGCATAAATTCCCCACCTGGATGGGACGCCAGTCTGTCGCAGGGTTACTCACTTTTGTCAGCCGAGTGGACTGGAGTAACGTGAAATGAAGTGTTTTGCCTGCACATGATAAATAAACAAAATGAAAAGAAAAAGGGAAACATATAGGGGCAATTATGGTTGTGTGGTCAGAAGTTTGCTTCTCAACCACATGATGCCAGGTTCAGTCCCACTGCGTGGCACCTTGGGCAAGTGTCTTCTTTTATAGCCTAGGGTTGACCAAACCCTTGTGAGTGGATTTGGTACACGGAAACTAAAAGACCATTGTATATGTGTGTGAGTGAGCATAAGTGTGTGTGTGTGCAAGCGTGTGTATGTGTGTACAAGCGGATGTGTTTTGTGTGTGTGTGTGTGAGTGTGCATGTGTGCGTGAATGCATGTTTTGTGTGTGTGAGTGTGCATGTGTGCGTGAATGCATGTTTTGTGTGTGTGTGTTTGTGTGTGTATTTGACCCCTACCACTACTTGACAACCAGTTTTGGTGTGTTTCATCTCCGTAACTTAGCAGCTCAACAAAAGAGGACCAATAAAATGAATAATCAGGCTTTAAAAAAAAATTGAACAAGTACTGGGAATGATTCATTCCACTTAAAATTCTTCAAGGCTTTGCCCCAGCATGGCCAGTCTAATGACCGAAACCGATAAAAGATGAAAAAATGAAAAGACAGATTCCTTGGTTCAGGGAGGAATGTCCAACATTCTTCTAGGGTAGCAACTGCCACAGGGCATGACACGTTTCGGCACAGCCACTTTGGCACACCATTTTGGCACAGTCATTTCGGTGCCGCTAATTTGGTGGTGCTGATTCGATGCTGACTTATTTGACATCAGGTGTTTTTTTTATGTTTCTCTTGTTGTAATGTTATTCTCATTCTCCCCCCCCCCCCACTTCACTCTGTCTGCATGTGTGAGAGCATATTTCCTTATATGGGGATGAGGAGAGAGAAAAGGTTTATGTCAGTTGTGTTCAGCTAATGAATTGTAATGTTCTTCTCCCTTTCTCTTTCTCCCTCTCTCTCTCTCTCTTTTACTCTTTCACTTGTTTCAGTCATTTGACTGCGGCCATGCTGGAGCACCGCCTTTAGTCGAGCAACTCGACCCCGGGACTTATTCTTTGTTAGCCCAGTACTTATTCTATCGGTCAGTTTTGCCGAACACTAAGTAACAGGGACATAAACACACCAGCATCGGTTGTCACGCAATGCTAGGGGGACAAACACAGATACACAAACACACACACGCACACACACACACACACACACACATATATATATATATATATATATATATATATATATATATATATATATATATATATATATATATATATATATATGTACATATACATATATACGACGGGCTTCTTTCAGTTTCCATCTACCAAATCCACTCACAAGGCATTGGTCGGCCAGAGGCTATAGTAGAAGACACTTGCCCAAGATGCCTCTCTCTCTGTCGTATCTTCTCTCCCTCCATCTCAATATGCATATATCTCTGCACACACATGTGTGTGTGTGTGTATGTATGTGTATGTTTGCTTCCAGTGCTAATAGCTACTGCCACCAAAACTGGTTGAATATCCAAACAGTCTCAAACAAATGGTTTCATTCCAATGACATCAGCATCATTCCAGCTGTAAAAGCAATATTCCATTCTAGTTTCAAAGGGTAAAGACTCCCTTCAATTATGAATGACCATGGGATTGCACCTGGAAAGTTTATCTCCAAGGCACATGTCTGGGCAAGGTTATTTAAGGGAGACCAGCACTCAATTCATGCATACCAGCCTCCCCTCTCCGTGCCACCAGTGCTGTCCAAGGGAAAGACAAAGCCCGATACAGCTTGGCACCAGTGACATTACAAATCATTCCTACAGCTGAGTGGACTGAAACGATGGGAAAATATAATGTCTTGCTCAAAGAACTCAACACAGCTCGTTCCAGGAATTGAACTCACAACCTCACAGTTGTAAGCCCAAATGCTCTAACCACTGAGCCATTTGCCTTCACCATTGTAGCATTACAGAAATCATATATGCCAAATGCTTCACAACTGAATGAATTAAGGAATCACTGCAGTTACCTTCTGATCATAGACCTGTTGCATCTATCAAAGTATTGACATAGCTTC
Source organism: Octopus sinensis (assembly GCF_006345805.1). Taxonomy (NCBI): domain Eukaryota; kingdom Metazoa; phylum Mollusca; class Cephalopoda; order Octopoda; family Octopodidae; genus Octopus; species Octopus sinensis. The sequence continues at coordinate 11,096,970 of NC_043007.1, forward strand.
TTGTACAAGAATTAAATATATGTGTGTGCATGTAATAATGTATTGTATATATGTAGGTATATTGCATGTTTATATATTATATTATTATATTGTATATTATTATTGTATGTGGAGGCACGTGGCTTAGTGGTTAGGGTGTCAGCATCATGATCATAAGATTGTGGTTTCGATTCCTGGACCGGGTGACGCGTTGTGTTCTTGAGCAAAACACTTCATTTCACATTGCTCCAGTCCACTCAGCTGGCAAAAATGAGTAACACTGCGATGGACTGGCGTCCCGTCCAGCTGGGGAACACATACGCCATTGAAACCGGGAAACCGAGCCCATGAGCCTGGCTAGGCTTTAAACGTGTGCATTTATTTTATTTATTATTATTATTATTGTATATTTTCTTTATCTTTTGCAGAAAAAGAACTGTTATCCATATCGTAAGAGCTATTTTATTCATCTCTTTGTGTCTGTTTGTCTGTATATATGCCTGATTTAATGCTTGTTAATATTATATCTTTATATATAAAAGAGAGGTTGTGTGTCTGTCTCCTATGATTTAGATTCCTAACTACTCCCACATTTTGCGGTGCAGTTTAACTTATAGTCGTGATTCATATCGAGCCCTTCTGGGTATTAGTGCGCGTCTACGATGAGTCTACAATTAAAAAAAAATTTACCATAATTTTTTTCCATTTTCATGCATTTTTTTCGCTATTATATAAGGGAAGTAACTCTCTAAAAATGTCTACGATGAGTCAACGATTCTAAAAAAAATTTACCATAATTTTTTTTCCATTTTTAATGCATTTTTTTGCTATTTTTTGGCTATAACTCTCTAAAAATGCTTATATAGTTATTTCCCTTACAAACCCGAGCAATGCCGGGCGATACTGCTAGTTACAAATATTTCTGTTATATATGTGTAATAGCAGGACCCAGGAATATTTCATGGGATTAATGGTAAATCGTTTGGTTTATCATCTTGCTTTGATTTCACAACGAGGGTTGGCAACTGGAAGGGTATCTGGCTGTAGAAAATCTGCCTTAACAAATCCCAACCAGCCCATGCCAGCATGGAAAAGTAGATGTTAATGAAACATGTATGGCCTCTCATAGACCAATCCTTTCGGTCATCTCTTTTGAAACATAGGGGTATGACATATTTATTCTAAGCCCTTAAGATATAGGCCAAAATGCTGTTTCTTTAAATGTTTGTTTTGCAAGATTTTTGATGTGAAATCGTGTGTTGAAACAGATATTGTTGTATTTAGGAATGGTCATTTTGCCAGTTTAGCCAATAAAAACACACGCACTGTATATTTGGTGTTACTTTGCTTCAGCGTTATTTATTTTTTACATTAATCTTAATCTTAATTAATTGCATCATTTATCAAAATCTTTAAAGATTTTGATGAAGGATGCAAAAAAATGATAAAGTTTCTAAATTAATTTATTAGTTTACTTGAATTCCGTTTCTAACAAAATCTGTTATCCCGTTTTCTTTACATTTCAGAATGGCAATCTAACATCAACGTAGAAGTTGATAGAAATCATCACAGCTTACTAGTACGATTTTCTCATGCCGAACAAGTAACGAACTTTGTGAATTACACAGTGGTGTTACAGAGAGATAATTATAATACAACTGAAACAACAAATGAGGTAAGTTCAAACTGCTGTTATTTTCACAGCATCACAAGAGAGCATGAGGCACTTTCACAGAACCATTTAGGTGGCACGTATTTGGCTTTGCTGTTTTAATGCTGACTTATTTGACAGAAAACATTTGGATCTTTTCGGTTTGAACGGCAGTTTTTAACATAATTTCTAGGTAACTAAAAAGTTTTAAACTTTGTATACTGGTAGAATGTGTTTATAAAACATCTTTTTCTCTTGGCTTTATTGAGAAAATTCTATAGTTTGTAAGATATTTGTTTTGTTTTTTTTCTTCAATTTCTGCAATTTCAACCAATCAGTGACATCTATTGAGGTAAAATACATTCTGTGCCGTATGAATATGTCCCTTGTTTAAGAAACAGATTGGGTTTATTTACATTTGTGAAGAAAAAAATATACCCTTCCCCCCACCCCTAACCCTAACCCTAAAAGAGATTGAAATGCAATAGATCAATTCTAGGGTCATAAATATGGGTGACAATTTCATATGACACCGCTAGAAAAAACTGCCGTTCAAACTGAAAAGATCCAAACATTTTAATGTTTCTTTCATTCTCTCTCTTGCTCTCCCTCGCCATTTCTTTCATTCACTTGCTCTCTCTTTATCTAGCTCTTTCTCTGTCTATCTCTCTTTCTCTCTCTTTCTTGCTTTCTCTATCTCTCTTTCTCTCCCTCTTGCTCTGTTTCACTCTCTCTCTCTCTCTCACGCATTTTCTCTCTCTGTTGGTCTCTCCTCTTGCTCTCTCTTCCTCTAGCTCTGTCTGTCTGTATGTCTGTTTGCCCGCCCCTCTATATGTATATGTATGTATATATATATATATATATATATATATGGAAACTGCGGATGTGCTACCAGTGCCGGTGGCATGTCGAAACTCTGCTTGTGAAGACCTCGTTGAGGCAAGTGAGGATCAGAATCGAAATCGATCAATGGAAATCGATCAATGGAAATTGCAGATGTGTTACCAGTGCGGTGGCATGTAAGAGAACTTTCCGTTTCGCGACCGTTGCCAGCACCGCCCCGTTTCGTGTCCGTTGCCAGCCTCGCCTGGCCCTCGTGCGGTGGCACATAAAAAGCACCATCCGTTCGTGGCCGTTTGCCAGCTCTGTCTGGCACCAGTGCGGGTGGCACGTAAAAAGCACCCACTACACTCACGGAGTGGTTGGCGTTAGGAAGGGCATCCAGCCGTAGAAACACTGCCAGATTTGACTGGGCCTGATGAAGCCTTCTGGCTTCACAGACCCCAGTAGAACCGTCCAACCCATGCTAGCATGGAAAACGGACGCTAAACGATGATGGTGATGATGATGATGATGAATATATATATATATTGCTTGCTCCAGTTTGCCTGGCTGGCAAAAATATAATGAAATGACAACATATTCTGCTCCTTACATTGTTACCGTCGAGTGGTCCTTGGGGAAAAAGGCACAACCGTCCAACCATAAAAATACTTGTTCCATCCAATTTACCATACAACTATATAAAAACCTTAGGGAAGTGGATGTAAAAAAAAAAAAACTCCCAAAATACATGTGTATATATATATATGTATATATATATATATATCTGTATACATATAAAATCACAAAATCAGGAAGTATGAGAGATTCTGAATATAATTTACTACTTGGGTATCTTAGATATTGGGTTGCATGAACAAGTTAAATCACATCATAGTAGAATTACTATTAACTAATAGCCTTGTAAGGGTGCTTTCTGTGAGTTCTACTTGATTCTCTGAACCCAATTTTATACTTTGTGTGTGTGGTGTGTTATGAGGAGGAGGTTTCTGCTATTATTAAAAAACCTACATACATTCAGTACCTGATTCAGAGGATAATCTTACTAATGAGGAAAAAATACTATGTATATGTTTTCTTATATGTGTGTGTTTGTGTATGTATGCATATGTGCATTAATATATACATACATACATACATATATATATTTCTTTATTGCCCACAAGGGGCTAAACATAGAGAGGACAAACAAGGACAGACAAACGGATTAAGTCGATTACATCGACCCCTGTGCGTAATTGGTACTTTTATTTATTGACCCCGAAAGGATGAAAGGAAAAGTCGACCTCAGTGGAATTTGAACTCAGAACGTAACGATAGACGAAATACCGCTAAGCATTCCGCCCGGCGAGCTAACGTGTCTGCCAGCTCGCCTATATATATATATATTATATATATATATATATATATATATAATATATATATATATATATATATATATATATATATATCTATATATATATATATATATATATATAATATATATATATATATATATATATAGATATATATATATATATAATATATATATATATATATATATAGATAGATAGATAGATAGATATGCATATATGTATGTGTGTGTGTGTTTTCCAGAACTATGAGTAAGGTGTAGCCGTAACAAGATGTAGCTGGTGCAATTATTAAAAATGGTCCAATTTCAACTCTTGAAAGCCTGTGGTTGAGGTGGAGGAGAAGGAATGGTGAGTGAATGATCTTCAGGAAGTCCTGCGGAGTGACACAGTTTCTTGAAGGAGATGTGTGGTAGGATGGGTTAAAAAATTTGATAACGTGTTAATTTAGTATAAAATGCTCCAAAGTGTGGTAAAGAGAAAGAAGTCAAGAGGATGATTTTGCCAAGGGTACTTTTGAATGTGGCTGGTTTATACAGGGTTGTGGTTAGCAGATTCTGAGGAATGGAGGTCATAGCCATATTGTGTATTTTATACACATGTATTTACTGTGTATTTGTCCCATAATTATACGTTAATCGTAGCGCCCATGCTGAAGATATGGTTTATGTTCCTATAACCTTTGTTAATTCTGTAACCCTTTAAAACGGAACATAAACCTTCTTTCATGCAAAGATAGCTTAAACTGTGCTCTAAATGGAAATGTTGTCAAATCCTATTTTATGGACTCAACCATGTTCTAAAATAAGTCGAAAGGTAAGCTACTATAAATCAGTACGAACTTTCCGGACAACCCAATATAAGAGAAAAACATAATAATTGAAGTAGGTAAAGATAGATTTCTGTTTGTTTTTCAAATTCCAATCCAGCAACTTTTAGTGTTTGGCCCTGATCTTATTAATGCTCATGGCAAAAGAAAGTGTGATAGGAAACGGTAAGGGCTTAAATTTGTATGAGACATTAGATGGTGTAATTGGTATGTGAGGAATGAAGATGGTGTCAGGTTTACCACATCTAATGAGAATATTTGCCTCAGTGCAGTTCATCATAGGCTTGTGCCTCCCTTGAACCATATATATATATGTGTGTGGTGTATATATATATATATATATATATATATATATATATAATATATATATATATATATATATATATATATTATATATATATATATATGTATAATATATATATGTATATATATATATATATATATTATATATATATATGTATATATGTATATGTATATATGTATATATGTATATGTATATGTGTATATATGTATATATATATATATATGTATATATGTATATGTATATATGTATATGTGTGAGTGTATATATATATATATATCTTTATATATAAAGCTGAAGTTGTCTGTGTGGCAGGTTTGGTAGCCTTCAACTAACACTATCTCCTCTGAGACCCTGTGGCGCGCAAGTTTACCAAAATTGAGAGTATGATAGAAGAAGGCTTGCTCTTCATTCTGTAGAAGAAAAACATTCAAATCGGACCACCTTAAGACCAAAAATTATTTACATCAAAAAGGTGCTTTTTTTTCTATGAAAATCCCTATTTTTTACGATTTTTTTACTGCTGCGTCGCCATTTTTCAGTGTATTTCAACTAGAAAAATGTCCACTTAAAGAGAATAACAAGCTAGATAATGCAAAATTTTTACTTTTCAAAAATTCCAATTCTAAAGGGTCGAAACAAACACGAGCAACGCCAGGCGATACTGCTAGTATATGATTATAATTGTTATAGTAATAGAATTATTATCTCTTACAGACTAGAGTTGTCTTCAGGAATATCTGCAGTGGGACCTATAATGTAACTGTAAGTATATCTGCATTCTCTCTTCTATGTCTATGTTTCCACACTGAAGGTATTAGCCATAATGAGTGCAGGTGAGGGGGTGGAATGTTTAAGGGGGAACTGTTATCTCTGTTTTGCAACGTAGGGTTTCTCACTCATAGAAAGGGCAGATAGTGTGGCACAGGAGAGTGAGACATGAGTGCTGAATGTGGAGTGAAGGGCATGATGTATGATGCTTGTATGTGAAATGTGGTGTTTCATGAAAATGAGACATGGGCTTTTGCCCTTTGCCAGTCCAAAACATTTTCATAATCTTGTCCTAAATGTCTCACAGAAATCCAACCCCAAACCCTGCACTAGCTAACTTCGAAAAAAATTTACTAAGCATGATAAAAAGCATTATTTTCTCTTATAAATCTAATCCTTTTCAGAAGGACCTATCCAGAATTACATCTAAGATAACGAGTTCACCACACCTGCTAGTCTTTTTAGACAAGACTGGAAATTTATACTACCCTCCCTTGGAAATATTTACCAACCTTATATCAAAGGAACTTAATACAAATTATCAACATGCACATGGGACATTAACAACATCTACTGTTAGCTCATTGCTGATCTAAATTTACTAAATACAACTGAACCATATATACCCCACCTACTTCACTCTGAAAGACTACAAACCCAACTTCTCCACTGAGCCTTCTATTAGACTGATCTGCCCCACTAAATCAGACTTAGGTCAAATTAGTCAATACATTATCCATCAAATTCTACACCTTGTTAGATAGAACTAATGTTAAGTTTCCACTTTGGAATTTACTGGTAATGTCATCACTTGGTTCCACTCTCTTCCTTATAAACTGCATGCCCATTTCCTTCAGTTTGACATCTCAAATTAATATTCTTCAGTATGATCATTTCTCTTAAATAAAGCTTTAATCTTCACTCGAAAGTATGCACCTATTTCTCGACCTGACATTGTTATCATCCTGGCTGCAAGGAAAACTCTAATTAACTTTAAAGATAATTATTGGACCTGCAACCCATCTATGAATTTCTTCGATATACATATGGGCTCATCTGACTCAGCCCAGGTTACTGACCTAGTTGGCCTATTCCTTCTTTCCAACCCATGCTAGCATGGAAAACGGATGTTAAACGATGATGATGATGATGATGACGTCCAGGCAACCCCAACAGATGTTTAAGAAAATTCTTAATCGAATTTACCAATAGCTAATTTGAAAAATTCCTGAAATAAGATGAAAAATTTGAGAAAATATTAAATTTTCTTAATAAAGCACGTGAAAGGCACCATTCGGGCGTGATCATTACCAGCATTGCCTTACTGGCACCTGTGCCGGTGGCATGTGTAAAAAGATTTGAGCGAGGTCATTGCCAGTACTGCCTGACTGGCCCCTGTGCCGGTGGCACGTAAAAGCACCCACTACACTCTTGGTGTGGTTGGCGTTAAGAAGGGCATCCAGCTGTAGAAACTCTGCCAGATCAAGATTGGAGCCTGGTGCAGCCATCTGGTTCGCCAGCCCTCAGTCAAATCGTCCAACCCATATTAGCATGGAAAGCGGACATGAAACGATGATGATGATGATGATGATGTCATTCTAAAAATAAACAATTAAATTATTGAAATCTGAAAGCTACAAGATAATGCATGATTAATTAAAACCCAACATCATCATCATCATCACCGTTTAACGTCCGTTCTCCATGCTAGCATGGGTTGGACAGTTTGACCGGGGATCTGGGAAGCCAGAAGGCTGCACCAGGCTCCAGTCTGATCTGGATGCCCTTCCTAACGCCAACCACTCCGTGAGTGTAGTGGGTGCTTTTTACGTGCCACCAGCACAGGTGCCAGGGGAGGCTGGCAACGGCCATGTTCGGATGGTGCTTTTTACGTGCCACCGGCACAGGGATCACAACTGCAGTTTCCATTGAATTTTGATGTTGGTATACTTGACTCAATGGATCTCCTCAGGCACAGGGTCGAAACTGTGTTTCTTTACTTGCCAGCTGCACAGGAGTCAGTCCAGCGGCCCTGGGAACTGCCGGGTGCCAGTCATAGGATTGGTTCAATTTCGATTCCGATTTCACTTGCCCCAACAGGTCTTCACAAGCAGAGTTTAGTGTCCAATGAAGGGCGGTTGGCATGGGTGCCTGTCGTCGGATGAGGTTCAATTTTGACTTCGCTTGCCTCAACAGGTCTTCGTGTGTCCAAGGAAGGAAAGGCATGCATAAGTGGGCTGGCTACTTCCCTGGCAAGGGACATGTGAATGAATAAGCATTACATTTGACGGGATAACCTGAATGCTAAAGGATTAAATTCCCTTTCATGGCTCTCGGGTCCCTTTAAATTCTACTTTCTCTGACTATTTCAGGTGAAACCTTTCGATCCTCATGAGTCAGAAAGTAAAAAGTGTCTGTGTTACAAGTCAGAAGGACGCTGTAAGACATGTAAAGCCACCATAAAACAAATAGCCATCAGTGAACTAGGTAAGTCATCCTTGTTGTTGCTGTTGTTTAGCCCTAGGTCAGTCCTGATTAATCAGTGGAGGCATGTGACTTGATGGTTAGGATGTTGGATGCATGATTTTAAAATTGTAGTTTTGATTGCTGGACCAGGTGATGTGTTGTGTTCTTGAGTAAAACATTTCATTCTATACATTATTTACTTTATTTACATTTGATTGATATTTGTCCTCATCTTGTTTGTTGTTAACACAACATTTCGGCTGATATACCCTCCAGCCTTCTTCAGGTGTCTTGGGGAAATTCAAACTTGGGTTCTCATTCCTAAAGTATTTTTCAATGTTATTATTATTATTATTATCATTGTTCAGGTCACTGCTTGGAATCGAACTTGGAATCTTGGGGTTAGTAGCCCATGCTCTTATGGAGTGAATTCATTATGGAGTGAATTTTAGGGCTTATAAATCTAATATTTTTCTATCCTTCCATAATACCGGTCGTCGAATGTAAATAATGTAATAATGTAAATAATGTAAATATCCATCGAATGTAAATAATGTACATAATTTCTTGTCTCTTAAGTATAGAACTGTATTTCATTCTATGTTGCTTCACTCCATCCAGCTGGCCGCTGCGGTGAACCTTCAAGACCCAGGAAAAAGTCACTTGGAACAAATCTTATCAGACATTCCACTCTAATGATTGTTAGTTCGCTATCTTCAAGGTAAATTCCAATGAAAATTGAAATAGCAATACTTTTGTTGATCACACACACCCTGTTACCTACCCCAACTGAATCTACAACTGATGTCATGGTGATACAAGCTGTTTTGTTATAAAATATTTGTATTTAAATTAGAACCTTTCATTATAATTTTACCCTTAGGAATCAAAGGGGCTGGTTCCCACCACAAAGTTGCAGTGCTGTAGTTTGTGTGTCTCAATAGCTCCTAGAGCTGTGCCGGGGAGGGCTTCTCATGTCGAGAGAATAAAGGTCAGACTAATATTGACCATCTCTTCCTAGGGGTAGAAATGGGTTTATGTAGGGCCTAGACGTTGGACACTACCTTTCTGTTCTGATAAAGCATTTCCTTTAAAAATTAAACGGAAGCATTTATTTCCATACACCATATACTGGCACAGACCCAATATGTCAAAAATTATGGCAACAAATGCATAAGTGCCCCCAAAATGTAATTCCTAGGATAATGGTTAACCCTTTAGCATTCAGATTATTCTGTCAATTGTAATGCTTATTAACTTATATTGTTTTGAATTAAACATGCATTTTCATGTAGCTTCAAGATTTTGATGATGCAATTGTTTATTTGTAATAATGACATTACAGGGTCTGTATGAGAGGCTGGATCTGGCCAATTTGAACATAAAACAAGTAGAACATTTCAGCTGGATATGGCCGGTTTAAATGCTAAGGGGTTAAAATAGCAGACCCTGGTTTCAGCCATAGCTTAGCTTAAGAATATTATTTGAAGTTGGTTGAGAGGCAAACCAATGGAAGTGTTGTATTGGCAAAACATTGAATAAAATGGAGAGATTAGTCTGAGAAAAGAAATAAACCAATGACATCATCATCATTTGAGATTAGTTTAAGATGCTAGCATGGGTTAGATGTTTCAACATGCTGTGGCATGATTTTTATGGCTGAATAGCCTTCCTAATGCCAATCAATTTACAGAGTGTACTGGATATTTATTGCGTAGTAGGGGCATGAGTGGTGTCACCATGTAACTCGCAAAACAAGATTCCCTTCAAATGGGGCGGAGTGTAGTATTGAGGGACGTGCCCTTATGCCAATAGAGGTTAACATATGACCAAGGAACAGGTGTCTTGCTGTAGAAGGGATACAGGGTTTGTCACAGTTGGACAAGAGAAGATGGGGGTAAAGATCTGTCTGGACATGCCCTCAAATTACAGGAAGGTGAACATAAGAGAAGTGGTAAAGAGGACTGGGCAGGGTGAGTGGGTTGGTAAGTTCATAAGAGTGTAGAAGGTGAGTGGCAGATGAATAGTGATGCGGGTAGAAGGCGGCGAGCTGGCAGAAACATAAGCGCGCCAGGCGAAATGTGTAGCCATATTTCGTCTGCCGATACGTTCTGAGTTCAAATTCCGCCGAGGTCAACGTTGGCTTTCATCCTCTCGGGGTCGATAAATTAAGTACCAGTTACACACTGGGGTCGATATAATTGACTTAATCCATTTGTCTGTCCTTGTTTGTCCCCTCTGTGTTTAGCCCCTTGTGGGTAGTAAAGAAATAGATGTGGGTAGAAGGTATAATGAGATTTGAAACTGCGTCTCCACATTATGGAGTTTAAGCCATGACATTACCTAACCCTGTTCATATGGAAAGGCTTTGTTATTAGCCAATCAGCAGCCAGTTTTCATATGATGACTCATTCTAGGTCCTTCAAGAATGTTCTTGATACAATGGTTGTAAATAGAGGTCGTTTGAGCACCAACTTGTAGTGCTTGCCAAACTGGTCTGCTTCACACACTCCTTTGTTTTCAACATAATCAGTTTAAATGGGTCCATGCTCAACCTGGATATCTGTTCTATCTGGTAGATATGAACTGATGTGTACGGCTTCTAATGTTTAATCAAGCTCCAGTACCAAGCCTTAGTATCCAGCTTAGCATCTACATTACAATCTATTTCTTACAGCTGCATCGGCTGGATGTGACGATTGTTGTAAATCTCGACCGACTGGAAATATGGCTTATGTGACATAAATAAAAATCGTAAATAGGCGCAGGGGTGGCTGTGTGGTAAGTAGCTTGTTTACCAACCACATGGTTTTGAGTTCAGTCCCACTGCGTGGTACCTTGGGCAAGTGTCTTCTACTATAGCCTCGGGTCGACCAAAGCCTTGTGAGTGGATTTGGTAGACGGAAACTGAAAGAAGCCCGTCGTATATATGTATATATATATATGTGTGCATGTGTTTGTGTGTCTGTGTTGTCCCCCTAGCATTGCTTGACAACCGATGCAGGTGTGTTTATGTCCCCGTTACTTAGCGGCTCGGCAAAAGAGATTGGCAGAATAAGTACTGGGCTTACAAAAGAATAAGTCCCGGGGTCGAGTTGCTCGATTAAAGGCGGTGCTCCAGCATGGCCGCAGTCAAATGACTGAAACAAGTAAAAGAGTAAAAGAGTAATTAATTATTTGTATGGCGTTGTCTCACACACATCATCATCAACAGCAACATGTGGAGGCACAATGGCCCAGTGTTTAGGGCAGCAGACTCGCGGTCGGAGGATCGCGGTTTCATTTCCCAGACTGGGCGTTGTGTGTGTTATTGAGCGAAAACACCTAAAGCTCCACGAGGCTCTGGCAGGGGGTGGTGGCGACCCCTGTTGTACTCTTTTGCTTCAACTTTCTCTCACTCTTTCTTCCCGTTTCTTGTCCCCAACTTCCTATGCAACCGCTGAGTCTGGATGTGCATTCATCTGTCGATGCTCTCGGTGTCGGAGGTTGACTTGCTTTCTCTTCTGCGGGTCTTACGAATAGCAAAGGATCACATTTTGGACTTCTACAGACAATCCTGAGGTGCGATCTTGCGAGCTCTGGGACGAAGACCGCTTCGCTCAACAAACAAACAAACAATCAGCAGCAACATGTATACAACAGCACCAAGCAAGCACCACAGCAACAAAGAGAATACACTAAGTAGTGATCATAGGTAAAGTGGTCAGTCGTGATAACCAGGTAAATAATTTATACCAGAAAACAATTAAAAAAATACAGATTTTACTCTTTTTCTCTTCCAGATGATTCTAAATGTAATGAGACAACTAATTTAATAACTGCAAAGAGAATTTCAACACCTGTAAGTTCACCATCTGTAATTTCAACACCTGTAAGTTCAACACCTGTAATTTCAACACCTGTAATTTCAACACCTGTAATTTCAACACCTGTAATTTCAACATCTGTAATTTCAACACCTTTAAGTTCAACACCTGTAATTTCAACACCTGTAATTTCAACACCTGTAAGTTCAACACCTGTAAATGAGTCATCATCTACAAAGAATTCAATGTTTGAAAAGAACTCTACAACTACAGCAAGAACCACGACAACATCTAGGAATAAAGGCATACAACAAAGTGAAATTACGTGGGCTGTTATTGGCAGTTTAGCTGCTTTATTTATGGCTTTCACTTTCATCTGTTTCATACTTTTAGCAAAAAGTAAGTTGATATTTTTACACTTGTTAATTTCATTGGATTGCTTCACAAGAACTGTGTGGGTTGTATAGATCTTCAAATTTAAATGATTTAGCCTTAGTTTATTGTAACACTGCATTTTATTTAACAAGTCAGAATCAGAATCAAAATCGAAATCTATCAACATCAATGGAAATTGTAGCTGTGATACCAGTGCCAGTGGCACGTAAGCGAACCATCCAAACGTGGCCGTTGCCAGCACCGCCCCGACGGGCCTCCGTGCCAGTGGCACGTAAAAAGCACTATCCGATCGTGGCCGTTGCCAGCCTTGCCTGGCCCCCGTGCCGGTGGCACGTAAAATGCACTATCCGACCGTGGTGCAGCCTTCTGGCTTCCCAAACCCCAGTTGAACCGTCCAACCCATGCTAGCATGGAAAGCGGACGCTAAATGATAATGATGATGATGATGATGATGAAGTCAATTGCACATATAGGAGCTAACTCGGACAAAGTATATGTAATCTAACAAAGAACTCAGAGCCAGTTTCAGCCAGATTGGTAACGAAGGGGTTAAATAGATTTATATAATAACCTGCTTGTTTGTTAAAGAGGTGGAGGGGGAGTTAGTGAAAGGTGGAATAAAAGTGAGAGAGACAGAGAGGGGGAGAAATGTGAGCTGAGAAGAAAGAAGAGAGGAGTATAATAATACACGAAGGTCAAATGCATCATGTGATTAGTTGAAGGAAGGGGTGAAGAGTGAGAGAAAAGTGGGAGAGAGAAGTGTTAATAACATGCTGTAGGGTGGAGAGGGGAAAGTGAAGAGAAAGAGAGAAATGTTAAAGACATGAAGAAGAGAATTACATTCTTAAAAAAGTTTGCTGGAGAGTTAGAGAGAAAAAGAAACATAAGGTGCTTAGCAGAGGGAAACTTTAATATCATATAATATATTATTGTAACTGGAAGTGAAATAACTTAGCAAAATAAAAACCAAAAATCATCCTTTCTTTCTTAAATAGCTTCTCTTAATTTTTTTTTTTTTTTTTTTTTTTTTTTTGTGATATTTCCACAAGTCCCACTAGTAAATAGATGAATGAATAACTACATGAATAAATTATGGTCTTTTCCCATCGAAAACGATGTACGTGAGTTCAGCTTTTGCTGAAAAACCTGCACAAACAATTTGTTTATAGTGATCGAATGTTTGTGTTGTGCACATAAGCTCACTCTCACCATCAAATCGATGCCGCCTGAACAGGTGCACTGTGTACCATGCATCAGGTATCAAAGTGGTCGCAGAGCAACTTGAGTTGAAGTATTTTTGCTCAAGAACACAATGCACCGCCCAGTCTAGGGACTGAAACCAAAATCTTGTGATCATGAGTGCAACACCTTAACCACTAGGCCATGCATGCTCATTAGTACATAAATAATATTAATAACAATGTTGGCGTTAGGAAGGGCATCCAGCTGTAGAAACTC
>NC_043007.1:11115821-11145821 GCF_006345805.1 Octopus sinensis
TCTTACCATGATTAGAGAATGTCCTCTCTTGCAGTTATATCATTCGAAATACATCTCGTGCCGCTTGGAACACTTGTCTGAGGGTTATGTTCTCACTGAATTTCCTTCGGTTCAAAATTTCGTCCTGACCAGAGACCTGAAGAAGCTGGTTTACTATATCCATCGTATTCCCCCTAACAGTGTTCTCAAAACATTAACATTGAGATCTTCTGATAGTTCGACTTCCTCAATGGCACTACAGCAAGCCGCTCAAAAAGCTGCTGAATTTGAAAAAAATAAAATGTGGTTCACTCAGAAGTACAGTTACTTGGTGCCACGTTGTGGCGTATTAAACGACAAATGCGATTGCCGTTCTGCATTAAACGAAGAATTCGACGGCACGGTTGACATCCCCAAATTACCACTAAACTCCTTTCACGATGTGAATTTCGATGATTCCATGTCCACCGAATACTGTTATTTCAACGATAGACACTCGTTTTCGGAAATGTCACTGGTCAGTTCTGAACTAGCAATGCTAAATGAGCGCAATGACCAACAGGATAAAAACAGATACAATGTCTTGCCTTCATTGTCTGAAGATACGGTGTGAGTAACTGGACAGATGTAATGTATGCCTCTAATCATGGTTCAAATCTAGTGTGTTTTTGAAAGAACCAAGGCAGTTGGGTTCATATCTGTGTATTATTATCATCATCATCATTTAACATCCGTTTTCCATGCTGGCATGGGTTGGACGGTTTAACTGGGGTCTGGGAAGCCAGGAAGCCGCATCAGGCTCCAATCTGATCTGGCAGAGTTTCTACAGCTGGATGCCCTTCCAAATGTCAACCACTCTGAGAGTGTGTGGGTGCTTTTTACGTGCCACTGGCTCAGAAGCCAGACAGGGCAAAGGGGCTGGCATGGACCACATTCGGATGGTGCTTTTTACGTGCCACCGGCACAGGAGCCAGTCAGGCAGTGATGGCATCAGTCACATTCAGGCAGCTCTTTTTACGTGCCACTGGTACAGGAGCCAGCTGGGGCAAGGGAGCTGGCATTGACCACATTCGGATGGTGCTTTTTATGTGCCACTGGCACAGGAGCCAGTCAGGCGGTGATGGCATCAGCCACATTCAGGCAGCTCTTTTTACGTGCCACTGGTACAGGAGCCAGCTGGGGCAAGGGAGCTGGCATCGACCACATTCGGATGGTGCATTTTACATGCCACCGGCATGGGAAGCCAATCAGGTACCGCCGGCAATGACCAACGCATGAATGGTGCTTATTGTGTGCCACCAGCATAGGAGCCAGTCAAACGGCAACAGCATCAACCACAACTACAATTTCCATTTGATTGTGGTTTGATTTAATTTTGATTTTGATTTGGATGTACTTGACTCAACAGGTCTCCTCAAGCATCGACAATCCAAAGGTACTTTTCTGAGTGAGCTGCTTATGCAACACTGGTGTAGGCTACAGCTGTGATCTCACTTTACTTGCCGGGTCTTCTCAGTCACAGCATATCTCCGGAAGTCTCGATCTTTCGTCATTGCCTCTGTGAGGTTCGAAGGTCATGCTTCACCACCTCATCCCATGTCTTCCTGGGTCTCCCTCTACCACAGGTTTCTTCCACTGTCTGGGCATGACACTTCTTCACACAGCTCTCTACATCCATCCATTGTACATAACCATACCAGCACAGTTGTCTCTCTCTTGTACACCACATCTGATGCTTCTTATGTCCAACATTTCTCTCAAGGTGCTTAAACTCTGTCGTGTGTGCAGACTGACATTACACATCCAGCAGATCATGCTAGCTTCATTTATTTCGAGCCTACACATGTCTTTAGCAGTCACGGCCCATGTTTCACTGCTGTGAAGATGGCAGTTCAGACACATACATTGTACAATCTACCTTTCGCTCTGAACAAGAGGCCCTTTGTCACCAGTAATGGTAGGAGCTGCCTGAACTTTGTCCAGGCTATTCTTATTTTAGTGGTAACACTCTCTGAGCATCCACCCCCACCACAGACTTGGTCACCTAGGTAGCGGAAGCTATCAACTATTTCTAGTTTCTTCCCCTAGCATGTGATGGAATCTGTCTTCTGAGCATCTGTGGTGTTTATTGCCCCTGTGCATCTGTCGCATATGAAAGCTACCTTCCTGGTTAACCTTCCTTTGATGTTACTGCACCTCTTATGCATCCATAGTTTACATTGGGTACATCTTATGGAATTTCTACCTACACCTTTTCTACAGATCGAGCAGGGCCATCTGCCTGAAAGGGTTTGTTATGTGTTCGCCTTCCTCCTTACTAGGACTCTGGTTTTTGCAACATTGGCTCTAAGGCTCTTCGATTCTAAACCTTGCTTTCACACCTGAAATTTCTTCTCTAGTTCTGGTAGTGATTCTGCTATGAGAGCCAGGTCATCAGCATAGAGGAGCTCCTAGGGGCAGCCTGTTTTGAATTCCTCTGTTATTGCCTGGGGGACTATGATGAATAAGAGGGGTCTGAGGGCTGATCCTTGGTGGACCCCTACTTCTACCTGGAACTGGATTCTTCACTATACTCATTGCCAACCCTAACCTTGCTAACAGCATCTCTGTAGAGGGCCTGTACAGCCATTATTAACCATTCGTTAATCCCTAGTTTCTGCATCACCCACCAGATAAGGGATTGAGGTACCCTATCAAGGGCTTTCTCCAAGTCCCCAAAAGCCAAGTATAGGAGTTTATCTTTGGCTAGTTATTTCTCCTTCAGTTGCCGTACTAGAAATATAGCGTCGCCTTACTGGCACTTGTGCGCGTGCTAGTAGGGTGCCAAGAGCACCATCCGAGTGTAATCGTTGCCAGAGCAGCCAACTGGCTTCCGTGCCAGTGGCACATAAAAGGGCACCATTCGAGCTTGATCATTACAAAAGTCGCCTTACTGGCACCTGTGCTGGTGGCATGTATAAAAGGATTCAATGCGAGGTCGTTGCCAGTACCGTCTGACTGGCCCCTGTTCCTGTGGCACATAAAAAGCACCCACTACACACACGGAGTTGTTGGCATTAGGAAGGGCATCCAGCTGTAGAAACTCTGCCAAATCAAGATTGGAGCCTGGTGCAGCCATCTGGTTCGCCAGCCCTCAGTCAAAATCGTCCAACCTATGCTAGCATGGAAAGCAGACACTGAACAATGATGATGATGATATGCATGTATATATATATGTATGTATATATGTATATACAAATATATATATATATATATATATATAAAATATTATTAGAGACAAAACCACTATTTTGCAAAACAAACAAGGAAAGACTTAATCAATACATAAAATTTTAATAAATAGTCAAAAAATGATGAAGATAACTTTGATAGTGTTGACAGCGATAGTGATTTCTAAACTGTTTAAGATTGTGATACCTGATATACTTTTTTACTGACTCCACTCATTTAACTGTGGCCAAGCTGGACAACTGCCTTGGAGGGTAGAGTTGATTATAACAACTTTGTATTTGTACACTGGGTATTTATTTTATTGTCATCAGAATGAGGGAAAGTAAAATTGACCTGGGTACAATTTGAACACAGAACTTAAATGGACATAATCAAATACCACAAGGTATTTTTCTCTCTAAGTGTGATAATTTTTGTTCTTTAGTGTACCACTATAGTAATATATTGTATTTTGAGTGTATCGAGAAATTCCCCAATATGTTGGGAAGGGTTGGCAATGTGAAAATTTAAAATTAACTTCTTGAATGTGATATTATCTGGAATTGTCAGTTACTATTACCTTTACTATTACTATTACTATTTATTAAAATTTTATGTATTGATTAAGTCTTTCCTTGTTTGTTTTGCAAAATAGTGGTTTTGTCTCTAATAATATTTTATAATATTTTACTATAAAATCGATTTAATCCTAAATCTGATTTTTTCCCTGTAAATTTGGATTTATTCCCTAATATTTATTATTTATATATATATATATATACATATATATATGTATATACATATATGTATGTATATATATATATGTATCTATGTATATATACGTATCTATGTATATATACGTATGTATGTATATATATATATATATATATATATTTATATATACTGAGACACCCTTCAGTCATGACTGACCATGGGATTGCACCTAGAAAGCTACCCTCCCAGGCACAAGTCTGGGCAAGGTTGTTTATGGAAGACCAGCAGTCGCCCATACATACCAGCCTCCCGCTCCATGGCACCAGTGTTATCCAAGGGAAAGGCAAAGGGGCCGATACAGCTTGGCACCAGTGACGTCACAACTCATTTCTACTGCTCAGTGAACTGGAGTAATGTGAAATAAAGTGTCTTGCTCATGAACACAACACGCAGCCCAGTCCGGGATTCGAACTCACAACCTCATGATCGTAAGCTCAATGCTCTAACCACTGAACCAAGTGTTTTCACTTATATATATATATACACATATATATATACAAGGGCATCAAGCTGGCAGAATCGTTACCAAGCAGGGCGAAATGCTTAATGGTTTTCCGTCTGTCATTATGTTCTGAGTTCAAATATCATTGAGGTTGACTTTGCCTTTCATCCATTTGAGGTCAATTAAATACCACCCCCCTAAAGTCCAACCCCTCCTCATCGTGGTAAGGGGGTGAAACGGGAGTGTCAGAGCTATGCCATCGGAGACTTCAGTTTCTGGTAGGGCCACCCAAGGTGGATTGTTCTGACACCAAGCGGAATCAAGGCCGCACCCGGCTAACAGGGCTCTGGTGAACAGAAGCGTCTGATCCGGCAACCGCCGGCTTCAACCCATCCTGTCCCTGCGTCTGTGGAAAATCTACGGCAAACAAGATGTTCTCCCAACAGGGATATACTTGTGGCTGGGGACTTCCTAGCGAACTTCCTAGTGAACAAGGGCATCTTCCTATTCCCAAGATCCCGCAAACATTCTTCATATACATCTCACCTTCTTCAATGACAAACCCTACTATGGCGTCCACGGGAGCCGACGCGCTCGCTGCCCCAGTGAGGCGAGTGTTAAATCAGCAAACTGGGATGCTAATGGATGGAAGCACTCCGTCAGTTACGACGATGAGGATTCCGGTTGATCCGAATCAACAGAACAGCCTGCTTGTGAAATTAACGTGTAAGTGGCTGAGCACTCCACAGACACGTGCACCCTTAACGTAGTTCTTGGGGATATTCAGCGTGACACAGAGAGTGACAAGGCCGGCCCCTTGAAATACAGGTACAACAGAAACAGGAAATAAGAGTGAGAGAAAGTTGTGGTGATCCCTGCTGTACTTTTTCACCACAACTTTCTCTCACTCTTACTTCCTGTTTCTGTTGTACCTGTATTTCAAGGGGCCGGCCTTGTCACTCTCTGTGTCACACTGAATATCCCCGAGAACTACGTTAAGGCTACACGTGTCTGTGGAGTGCTCAGCCACTTACACGTTAATTTCACGAGCAGGCTGTTCCGTTGATTCGGATCAACCGGAACCCTCGTCGTCGTAACCGACGGAGTGCTTCCACACAATCATATCTACATTATTTGCATCACTTTTGGAATTGCTTAACTCTCTTGCATGCCGTCTTTTCACTCATGTATTATTAGACCCAACTCTGTTTGGAAATCAGTGTTCACTCAAAGTCAGTGAACAGCAATGACAAAACCAGTGTCTTTCTATATTGACTCATTATAATGATTTTCATACTTTATTCTTTACTCTGCCTCAAATCATTTATATGTTTTGATGTGTATATATATGTGTGTGTGTGTGTGTGTGTGTATGTATGTATAAATGTATGTATGTATGTATATGTATGTATATATATATATGTATGTATGTATATGTATGCATCTTTATATATATATATATATATATAATATATATATATATATATGTATCTATGTATATATATGTATATATATGTGTGTGTGTGTGTGTGTGTATATATATATATATATATATATACAGAGGCGGTGAGCTGACAGAGATGTTAGCACGCCGGGCGAAATGCGTAGCCGTATTTCGTCTGCCGCTACGTTGTGAGTTCAAATTCCGCCGAAGTCGACTTTACCTTTCATCCTTTCGGGGTCGATTAAATAAGTACCAGTTACGCACTGGGGTCGATATAATCGACTTAATCCGTTTGTTTGTCCTCTCTGTGTTTAGCCCCTTGTGGGTAGTAAAGAAATATATATATATACAGAGAGAGAGAGAGAGAGAGAAAACTTACTTGGAAAAGGATGCGTGACGTTCGATCATATAATAATATAAAATAATATATAAATATATACATATATGTAGGCGTGGGCATGGCTGTGTGGTTAGGGAGCTTGCTTCCTAGCTACATGGTTTCGGGTTCAGTCCCACCACGTGGCACTTTGGACAGGTGTCTTTCACTATAGCCCCGAGCTGACCGGAGCTTTGTGATTGAATTCGGTAGGTGGAAGTTACTGCCGTGTGTGTATACGTGCGTGTAGGTGCTTGTGCCTCTCCCAAAGAGAGAGAGAGGGATATACATACATATATGTACATACCTACATATATATGTATATATACAGGCACATGTGTGTACAGGACATCAAAAAAAAAATGTTGAACACAATGAGAAAAGAAAACATAGAAACAAAAATATAGAAACAAACTTTTATTTCGAACAATGAAAAAAACAGAGAAACGAGACACACAACATAAAGAATATTCCCCTTCTTCAGTTGTCCCTGTTTCACCTACTCCGTGTTTTTGTATATATATTATGTTGATGAATGAAATTAATTTTTATAATTCTAATCCAGAAACACGAACCATAATTAATCGAAGACTGTTTGATTTTATTATTTTATTTTTTCTTTTGCCTTATGTGAGTTACAAGTATAGTTCTCTGTGGAGTCATATTTGTAGTGAAAAGAATTAGCGGCCTTTTGGCTGCTATTTCTAAATTTTCGCTATGTGCTGAAGCAACTTGTTGCTAAACCCTTAATTATATATGTGTCTGTGTGTATCTATTTGGAGCAATAAGTATACAATTTGTTTAAGAAATAATAATGTAATCTATATGATTATTGATTGATAAATATGGATTTCTAACTTTTTTTTATTTGTTAATGATAATTTAGATATACTCTCTTTTTATTCTTTTACTTGTTTCAGTCATTTGACTGCGGCCATGCTGGAGCACCGCCTTTAATCGAGCAACTCGACCCCGGGACTTATTCTTTTGTAAGCCCAGTACTTATTCAATCGGTCTCTTTTGCCGAACCGCTAAGTAACAGGGACATAAACACACCAGCATCGGTTGTCAAGCAATGCTAGGGGGACACACACAAATACACACACGCATATATATATATACATATATACGACGGGCTTCTTTCAGTTTCCATCTACCAAATCCACTCACAAGGCTTTGGTTGGCCCGAGGCTATAGTAGAAGACACTTGCCCAAGGTGCCACGCAGTGGGACTGAACCCAGAACCATGTGGTTGGTAAACAAGCTACTTACCACACAGCCACTCCTGCGCCTATATATGTACATTTATTTAATTATTCTTATTTTATAATTATTATATGTGAAAAATATTAGTTTGGTCACTTTGTGAATTAGATTGTTAAAATCTTTTAATATAGTTAAAGTTTTTTATTTAGTACTATTGAATTTAATAATAATAATAATAATAAGTACTTTTTTCACAAATAGTTTTATAAACGATAAGTAATATGTTTTTAGTTTTGGAATTTTTTATTTTTTATTTCATAATTATTTTCAGAATGATAGGTATAATACTTATTTGAGAAATAATGGAGTAATATATTTATTTATTTATATGTTTATTGATTGAAAAAATATGGATTTCTAATTGCTATATTTGTTAATTATAATTTTATAATTATTATATATGAACTAAAATCTAAAAGTATTAAGTGCGATTGTTTTGTAAAATAGCTTGTAACATAAAATATTAGA
Source organism: Octopus sinensis (assembly GCF_006345805.1). NCBI lineage: Eukaryota > Metazoa > Mollusca > Cephalopoda > Octopoda > Octopodidae > Octopus > Octopus sinensis. Next base: position 11,123,781 of record NC_043007.1, read on the forward strand.
GTATAGCTAGTGAAAAGATATTCTATAGTTTGTTAATGTTATTATTAAAGTTAAATTATATCCTCACAGATAAATACATTTTTCTATCTATTTACTCTATTTTTTTACCTTAGGTTTTTAACTTGATAAATGTATTATAGCCACCTGGTCCTACTGTTTAAGTTTCAAATTTAATTAATGGAGTTTCTTCTATAAGAACAATCATGATTTTATTTCATTAATAAATATTGTTTAATTCTATTTGATTATTTATTTAACTACTATTGTTATTATTGTTGACCTGAGGAGTGATTATACTTTTAAATTGAATTATTTTTTGATGAAATTTAAATTTAACTCTAATTCAAATTGAAATTATAGCCATGAAACGTACATAGTCTTTTTACTTATTTTATATTGTTTATTCATTTTTGTACTTTTTGTAATCTAGTTATATGTTTTAAAATATATTTTATTTTTTCTTTATGATTTGGTTTATGTCTATCATTGTTTGAATAGTGGCTTTTCTCAAATTGTGAGCGAGAGTGTTCGTAAGTACGAGTTAAAAGAGGAAAGATGCTGAATTCTCAGAGTAAAATTTGTTTCCTTGTTATGTGTTGTTGTTGTTGTAGTGGTTCTCAAACTGTTTCTCTTTGTTTTTGCTCACGGCACAATTTTGAGCAAACAAAAATATGTTGGCGCACTCTTTGGGCATTGGTTATCAACCTGTGCTCCACTGGTTGATAAGCATTAAGCGGACAAACACAGAACCCCCCACATACTTCCAGTTTTAATACTGTTATTGCTGATAAGGCCAGTAATCTAGCAGAATTGTTACCGTACCGGGGAAAATGCTTAGCAGTATTCCGTACGTCTTCCGGTCCTGAGTTCAAATTCCGTCAAGGTCAACTTTCCCTTTCATCCTTTCGAGATCGATAAATTAAGTACCACTTGGATTGATGAAATTGACTAGCTCCCTCACACCAAATTTCAGGTCCTGTGCCTTTAGTAGAAAGGGTTATTGTTGTTGTTGTTGTTCATGTTCTTGTTAAGGGGGCATGTAGGCAGAATCGTTAACACTCCAAGCAAAATATTTGGGGGGTTTTGTCCGTCTTTATGTTTTGAGTTCAGATTCCGCTGAGGATGCCATCGCCTTTTGTGCTTTTGGGTTTGATAAAATAAGTAGAAATCAAAGCACCCCGATTGATATAATAGACTAACTCCGTTCCCAACCCACTGAATAGTGCTGACCTTGTACCAAAATTGGAAACATTATTTAAGGTGGTGAGCTGGCAGAAACGTTAGCAAACTGGGCGAAATGCTTTGCAGTATTTCGTCTGCCGTTATGTTCTGAGTTCAAATTCCGCTGAGGTTGACTTTGCCTTTCATTCTTTCAGAGTCAATAAATTAAGTACCAGTTATGCACTGGGGTCGATGTAATCGACTTTATCCATTTGTCTGTCCTTGTTTGTCCCCTCTATGTTTAGCCCCTTGTGGGTTGTAAAGAAATAGGTATTTCGTCTGCCATTACGTTCTGAGTTCAAATTCCACCGAGGTCAACTTTGCCTTTCATCCTTTCGGAGTCGATAATTTAAGTACCAGTTGCGTACTGGAATCGATTTAATCGCCTGACCCCCTCCATAGAAAATTTTTGGAGGTTTGCACAGCAACAAGGGAAGTAATTCAATATATCCTTTTAAGTATATTGAAGTTCTGTCCCTTGAACCTCAGAACTTCTTTGGTATTGTCCTTGTTTGGCCCCTCTATGTTTAGCCCCTTAACAGCATTTTACTTGCATTTTCTTTATGAATTCAATATCTGCCGAGGTCGACTTTGCCTTTCGTCTTGACGGAATCAATAAAATATGTATCACTTGAACACTGGGGTTAATGTAATCAACTTACCCACTTCCCCGAAATTGCTGGCACTGTGCCGAAAATAGAAACCAATCGTTTATATTTTAGGAAAACACAGACTTAAAAAAAAAAGAAAAAATTTTCATTTTCGCTTTTGACAAGGTAAACACTTTTACTTCCATCGAGCAACGGAGAGTAAGGCGGAGATTTTTTTTCTTTTTATATTTCTGCAGATTTTTGTATCAAAACTTTTAGTCTCATTTCATAATTTCACAATTCAGGAAAATTTCCTGAATATAATACAAAAGATTTTTTTTTAACAAAGAAGAAAGTGAAGGAGTTTTACCAATGGAAAATAAGTTTTATTTAATTAATAATAATAATAATAATAATAATAATAAAATTATTGTATACTGTGCTCAGGTGCTCCACAACTTGTCAAAAGTGCGTATAAAGCATATGCAGTAATGTACAAATATCTGGAAAGCGAACAGTGTATGAGTCAGATACATGTGTAGGGTTATACGACCGTACGTAAGGAGGGTGGTGACAAATGTCTCCTTTTATACGCCGCACGGTCGCATCCGAACAATAATATGAGAAGCCAGATACATGACATATGAATACAGTGCCAAAAGATAATAAAGAAGGATGATCAACAAGCCGTTCCAATGTTTGAGAGAAGACATTATTTACGAGGTGTTAAAGTGAAAGAGTTGTGGGTGCTAGCAAGATGGTTCGTGTGTGTGTGTGCGTGCATGCGACAAGTGCGACAGAAGGTACAAATAATAGTGTATGCTCAAAAAACAGAAATATAGAGCACTAGCAGTATCGCCCGGCGTTGCTCGGGTTTGTAAGGGAAATAACAATATAAGTATTTTTAGAGAGTTACTTCCCTTATATAACCCGAGCAAAAATCATTAAAAAAGCGGAAAAATGATGGTAAATTTTTTTTTAAATCGTACGCTAATACCCAGAATGGCTCGATATGAATGACGACTATAAGATACCCATTTTTGGTTAAACTGCACCGTAAAATGTGGAAGTAGTTAGGAATCTAAATCGGAGGAGACAGAGTCTTACACACACAACTTCAATTTTATATATAAAGATAAGATGAATGTCTCAGCATTAAGAGTTAAGATGGAATTTGTTTACCAGTTCGTAAGGTACGCGATAGCAAGAGATCTATAACAAGATGTTGTGTCTCGAGGCGAAGGCTGGTTGGGCACATGTTGTGCAGCGGTTGGAGCCTCAACGCTGAGCTGAGTCTCTAGATATAGTATTTCTTTAGATGGACTGACTGTTATCCTTGGTGAAAGGTTCACTCTAACAGCGAGAGTCAAACTTGGTCGGTGTTGGTGATGTGTACATGCTGTTGACGGTGATAATGGCGACGATGATGAAGACGACGTTGGTGATGACGGCGTCGGAGATAGATAACGTTCTGTCTGTCGCTGGTATATAATAGCGTCGTAGTAGCTGGCTGTCATCTGTTGCTGGAACTGGAACATAGCTGAGTGGCTCTGTGGTCAGTGACCAGACCTTAGAAGGTCTATAGTCGAAAGACAAAGAATAGTGGAAGCTGGCCCTTTCATAGAGAAGAAAGGGCTCAAAGAAGCAGGCCTTATCCGAAGGCCGTAATTTGCTGGCTTTACACAGAGGCGCGAAATAAGTATAGAGAGAGAAACCACGCCACATGCAAACCAATCAGATCAGTGGACACAACAGGGACTACCCAGAAAAAGATGTCTATAATCTCAAACGAGATCATTCCTGTTGTGTCACTCAAACAGTGAGGATATCAGATACGCTGCAAATGCTTGCGTGTGTATGGAGGGGAGAAAATCAGGTGTAGTGTTGGCGAATCTCAGGAAGCATGGAAGTTTTGAAGGATGGAGTGCTCCGACAACTAACAACTGATGCCAACACTTTGTTCAATGCTTCAGCAACTCTTAGTGTGCTTTGAACCAACGGGAAAATGGATGTAATATTACTGTTCTTTTTAAATACCATTTACTTGTTTCAGTCATTGGACTGTGGCCATGCTGGGGCACCACCTTGGAGAGTTTTAGTCGAACAAATAAACCCCAGTATGTTTTTTTTTTAAAGTCTAATTCTTGATTTTTGTTTTGTTTCCTGCTGAATTGCTACGCTACAGGGACGTAGACAAACCGACACTGGTTGCTAAGCGTTAGGAGGACAAACACTAGTCCAAAGATACGCAGACAGACAGACCCCCCCTCAGCCACACACACACATTTCCAGTTTTAATATCGTTGTTGTTCATAGTTTGATTTCGTTTTCTCTTAATTCTTCCTGTTAATATTGTCTACGTCACAACCAATTTCTAGTGTCTAAGTAAATTAATTATAAAATTGTACAGTTTTTTCCCTGCATTTGGTGAAAAAGCATAAATATAAAAATTACAACAGAAAAAAAAGAGACTTTATAGCTTTAAGGAGAGGCATGCCATTTTTAATGTATTGTCCAAGCTAAAACAAAAAAACAATATGATTCCAAACAAGTAAAATACATGTTTTCTAAGTATCCATTATAATGTTTCCGGTACTGTATAGATATATATGAAGAGAGAGAGAAAGGCAATTATGCAGATAAGCAAATTAAATATAACATCTTGGGTTTGATATACGATGTGTGTGTGTGTGTGTGTGTGTGTGTGCGTGCGTGTGTGTGTGCGTGCGTGTATCTGCTCACCTGGATTCCTCGTATAGCCACTATCTACTCCGCGGAATTGGTCCCTCGAATCATTTGAAAACTACTAACTGTTTACTGTACTGAGAATCTTTGGATCTCATCAATTGATTATTTATAGATAGATTTCTCTCTCTCTCTCTCTCTCTCTATATATATATATATATATATATATATATAGAGAGAGAGAGAGAGAGACAGACAGACAGACATATTGTAGTGTGATGGATGAAGAGGACAACAGAAGGGGAAGCAACAGGAGAAAGAAATACAAAAAGGCCTTACCTCGGCGAAGATCAGAGGTCTCTTACGAATTCGACACGTCCTGTCGCTTCCTCGTTTATGTTCAAACTGCCCGCTTCGTCGATGAGCACACGTGCGTCCCTGCTTGACCGCACATCCCATAGCACCGACTGCCAACACCACACATATATATAGAGAGAGCGAAAGGTAGATAGACAGATATACATATGCTATTCGGCGAGCTGGCAGAAACGTTAGCACGCCGGGCGAAATGCGTAGCCGTATTTCGTCTGCCGTTACGTTTTGAGTTCAAATTCCGCCGAGGTCGACTTTGCCTTTCATCCTTTCGGGGGTCGATTAAATAAGTACCAGTTACGCACTGGAGTCGATATAATCGACTTAATCCGTTTGTCTGTCCTTGTTTGTCCTCTCTGTGTTTAGTCCCTTGTGGGTAGTAAGAAATAGGTATACATATACTATTCGTTTCTACACAGTTTCCAACTGTCACAAGACATTGTTTGGTCCAGGTCTATAGAAAAAGACACTTGTACATTGAGCTGCGCTTTGTGACTGAACCCGAAACCACATGGTTGCAAAAACCGCTTCTTAACCATTCATCTAAATCCTCCTTGTATATCCAAAATTTTTGTCAGCTTTACGTTCATATTTGGCTGCAATTTCTATCAATTCGAACTTATAGGTACATTCATTAAAAAGTGTACTTTAATCTGTAAAACTACTTCAAGAGTTATTTCCCTTGTTATGGACCACCAATTCAAAATAGAAATTCAAGGGAGATAATCGAAGGTTCAAATATACCTGTTATCTACCATGAAATGAAGATCGAGCATATTGGATAGAGTACGGCCATTCTGGAGCATTCCTTTGAAAGGAATTTCGACGCTTATATCGTCATAATACATATGTATGATGCGTATTATATCGGAGACTATTTGCAGAGTTTACAAGTTGCAAAACAAATGAATCCATTTGTATATAGACAGACACTTGTGCATGTACGTGTGTGTGTGCGTGCGAGTATGCGAGCGCGTGTGTGAGTATATGTGTGTGTGAGAGCATGTGTGTGTATGCGTGTGTGTCAGCGTGCTTGCGTGTGTATGCGTGTGTGTGTGTACATGTATGTTTGTGTGCATGTACGTGTGTGTGTGCGTGCGAGTATGCGTGCGCGTGTGTGAGTATATGTGTGTGTGAGAGCATGTGTGTGTCAGCGTGCTTGCGTGTGTATGTGCGTGAGCATGTATGCGTGTGTGTGTGTGTGTACATGTATGTTTGTGTGCGAATGTGTGTGTGCATGTACTTATGTGTGTGTCTGTATGTGAGGGCGCGCGCGCGTACTTGTATGAGTATATTTTGTGTGTGCGTGTTGTGTGTGCGCCCGTGCATGCTTATGAGTGTGTGTGTGTGCATGTCTGTGTTTAAGTGTGTCTGTGTGAGTGTGTGCCCGTGGGTACGTGTGTGCATCCCTCAGTTATTAGGCTGTCACTTGTGAGGGCGCGTGGCTTAGTGGTTAGGGCATTCGGCTCATGATTGTAAGGTTGTGAGTTCGATTCCCTCCGACACGTTGTGTCCTTGAGCAAGACACTTTATTTCACGTTGCTCCAGTCCACTCAGCTGGCAAAAATGAGTTGTACTTGTATTTCAAAGGGTCAGCATTGTCACTCTCTGTGTCACGCTGATTATCCCCGAGAACTACGTTAAGGGTACACGTGTCTGTGGAATGCTCAGCCATTTGCACGTTAATTTCACGAGCAAGCTGTTCCGTTGATCGTATCAGCTGGGACCCTCGTCGTCGTAACCGGCGGAGTCTTTTTTTTAGGCTGTCACTTCCAGTTTGATGTTTTAACTTGCAAGGGAGGTAACTGTCATCTACACTAACTAGAATTTTAAAATCAGAACTTTTACATGGAAGCATTTTTATTTCATTTCATTTCATTTCATTTCATTTGAGTTTGAGTCCATGCTCAGGCCAAGTCGAAGACTCCACCCTCAGAGTCTGGTGTGGTTGCCAGGTTGTATTCTCTGTTTAATTTTGACATTTTGACAATTTTGACATGTGTAGGAGCGAGTTGTGTATATTCTGGGAGATGGGGTTCATCTCTAATGGTGCTTAAGTATCTATCCAGCTGCAATTTGAATGATTCCACACTGCATCCTGATAGATTTCTGACATGTACCGGAATGGAGTTGAATAGTTGTGCTCCTCGAACCAACAGACTTGATTCTCGCAGGGATTTTTGTTGCCTGGCCAGCCTTTTTGTTGATTGGCGGTAGCTGGCAGCGTCTTCCGTGGCGCCGTGAGTGGTATATATTACCATTTTTAGAATCTGACAGATACGTCGACCACAAAATTGTAGCAACATCCATATTATCGCAACAGAATTTTATTATACGTTGCATTATTATTAAACAGAAATGGCAGAGTTTTAGATAAAATGTTTTTGGAGTTTGTAGTTATTTCCCTTTGCACGAAGTTCAAATAATGCCACATATGAACTTTGGTTAAATATAAATTATCAACGGATATATTTGAATCGATAACATAAGATTGGTTGATTGATATTATAAATGGGGATTATGAAATGAAACCCCACTTCTCTGGAAGTCTTTTATTTGTTTGAGTATTGGACTGCGGCCACGCTGTAGCACCGGCTTGGAAGGCTTAAGTGAAACAAATCGAGCACAGGACTTTTATCTTTTTGAAGCCTAGTACTAATTCTGTCGGTGCCTTTTGCCGAACCGCTTAGTTATGGAGACATAACACACCATCACCATTTGTCAAGTTGTGATAAGGAAATAAACACAGACACACACACACACGACGGGCTGAAGGCTTTGGTCAGCCCGAGGCTATAGCAGAAGAAACTTGCCCAAGGTGCCATGCAGTAGGAACCATGTGGTTGGGCAGCAAGCTTTTTACCACACACAGCCATGCCTGCGCCTATTCTGTCGGTCTTTTTTTAGTGGAACCGCTTATTTACAAGGATGTAAACAAACCAGCAACGGTTGTAAAACGGTAAGAGGACAGATACTAAACGCACGCACACACACACACACACACACACATATGAGTGTGTATATGCATGCATGTATATATGCATACCAAGGATTTGGGCAGCAAGGCTATTATCGAAGACTCTTGCCTGAGGTGCCATGCCGTGGGACTGAACTCAAAGCCATGTGATTGGGAAGCAAATTCCTAACTGCACGGCCATACCTCAACCTGGATGTTATAAATCGTTGTCGTAGTAGCAGCAGCAGTAGTAGTAGTAGCAGTAGTAGTAGTAGTAGTAGTAGTAGCATCAGCAGCAGCAATAGCTGCAGGGACAGCAGTAGTAGTAGACAGTGGTGACGATGTGGAGGCGGCTGTGGACTATAAGGTGGTGGAGACTGTGGCTGTGGACAGCTGTCCGCCCCACCCTCAAGGCTGAAATAATGAATTCTTCCTTCCTCTTTATTCCCACCCCTACATCTTCCTCCTCTTTTCCTTTCTCTCTTTTTAACCCATTCTCCAGTCATTCCCTGATTGATTAATCAACATAGAAGAGAGAAAGAGAGAAATGCAGGGGACGATTAAATTTAATAAAATTTGACATAATTTAATCATGATTAAATAATGAATTAAGGTGCCGACTAAACCTTTGGTATACACACAAACATGCATGCATACAGCCATGCGTACACACACTCACATGTGTGTGTGTGTGAGTGTGTGCACGTGGTTAGTATATGTTCTCTTACCACTTGAGAATTACTGCTTTGTTTAACATCCTTGTAAATAAGCAGTTCTGGAAAAAAAAAAAAAAGACAAACAGAATACATAGGCGCAGGAGTGGCTGTGTGGTAAGTAGCTTGCTAACCAACCACATGGTTCCGGGTTCAGTCCCACTGCGTGGCATCTTGGGCAAGTGTCTTCTGCTATAGCCCCAGGCCGACCAATGCCTTGTGAGTGGATTTGGTAGACGGAAACTGAAAGAAGCCTGTCGTATATATATATATATATATATATATATATGTATGTGTGTCTGTGTTTGTCCCCCTAGCATTGCTTGACAACCGATGCTGGTGTGTTTACGTCCCCGTAACTTAAAGGTTCAGCAAAAGAGACTGATAGAATAAATGCTAGGCTTACAAAGAATAAGTCCCAGGGTCGATTTGCTCGACTAAAGGCGGTGCTCCAGCATGGCCACAGTCAAATGACTGAAACAAGTAAAAGAGAGTAAAAGAGTATGCCATATTTTAAAAAAATAAGAGTACTAGGGCCTATTTGTTTGACTAAAACCTTCGAAGCTGGTGCTCCAGCATGGCCACAGTCCAATGAGTGAAACAAACAAATGGCCACCAGGAGAAGATTTTGTTTTACAATTTTCCATTTAAAATCTCAATCAACCAATCTTATGTAATCGATTATATCGATCCAAATATATCCATTGATAATTCATGCTAATCAAAGTTGGTAGAACCATTAGCACATTGGTCAAAAGTGTTTATCAGAATTTCTTCTGGTACTTTACATTCTGAGTTCAAATCTTGCCAATGTCAACTTTGCTTTCTGTCTTTTCAGGGTCAATAAAATAAGTACCAGTCAAGTACTGTTGTTGAGGATGTAAACAAACTAACACCAGTTGTCATGCAATGATGGAGATAATGATAAGGACTATTGAACCAGAAACACATGTTCACGACAGCCCTGTCGTTTCTAGACGATAATTCTGTCCTTTTTCTCTTTAATGGCATGTCAGTATTGGAGAATTTTTTTATTCTTGCAATTGTCTCCCCTTCTCAAGTGAAGGCAGTCTTAATTGTTGATCGGTAATTAGGACGCATCCTCTAGAGGCAGTGATAATTTTAATAAATGGAGAATTTAATGTGGCAGGCTGGTAGAATCATTAGCACACCAGGCGAAATACCTAGTAGCATTGCGTTGGTCTATATGTTCTGAGTTCAAATTCCACCGAGGTCCACTTTACCTTTCATCCGTTCAGATGTTGTATGTTGGGAAGACTTTGTGCCAATAATAAACACACACACTGGTTCTATTTTACTTCTTTATTTTTATTTATCAATAAATTAACCATTTCACCAGTTAGCTAATTGATCGTTTGATCAATCATCCAAATAAATCAATCAGAGTCCCACAAGCAGCCTTGGAGTTCCCCATTCCAAAAGCTATTATGACACATTCTACATGCTATTATTTATAGATTTAACTAAGGCAGGCAGCTAGCTGGGCCATTAGTATGCCAGACTAAATGCTTGGTGGTATTTTGTCTGTCTTTACATTCTGAGTTAATATTTCGAAATTAGACTTTGAATTAGACCTGATATTTTCAGTCACTGTTCCTTATTTTTGAAGCAAGTCAGAAAATGCTAGGCTCTTTTACTCTTTTATTTGTTTCAGTCATTTGACTGCGGCCATGCTGGAGCACCACCTTTAGTCGAGCAAATCAACCCCGGGACTTATTCTTTGTAAGCCCAGTACTTATTCTATCGGCCTCTTTTGCTGAACTGCTAAGTGACGGGGACGTAAACACACCAGCATCGGTTGTCAAGCAATGCTAGAGGTACAAACACAGACACGCAAACACACACATACATATATACGACAGGCTTCTTTCAGTTTCCGTCTACCAAATCCACTCACAGGGCATTGGTCGGCCCGGGGCTATAGCAGAAGACACTTGCCCAAGATGCCACGCAGTGGGACTGAACCCGGAACCATGTGGTTGGTTAGCAAGCTACTTACCACACAGCCACTCCTGCGCCTATAAAGTCGACCTCGGCGGAATTTGAACACAGAATGTAATAGCAGACGAAATACGGCTAAGCATTTCGCCCAGCATGCTAACGTTTCTGCCAGCTCGCCAAAACTTCAAGGTTTTTAAGGCTCTTTATGAGTGCATATATATTGTCAATAAACTAAGCTGAGGTCGATTTTGCCTTTCATACTTTCAAGCTTTGATGAATTAAATACCAGTTGCATACTGGGGTTGATGTAATCGACTTAACCTGCTCCCTGAAATTGATGGACTTGTGCCAAAATTTGAAATCATTGCTTACAGCTCTAAGGTGGTGAACTGGCAGAGCCATTAATATGCTGAGCAAATTGCTTAGAGGTGTTTTGTCTGTCTTTATGTTCCGTGTTCAAAATTTCACCAAGGTGAACTTTTTCCTTTTCTCCCTTTCAGGATTGATAAAATAAGCACCAGTTAGGTACTGGGGTCGAAGTAATTGACTTACTCCCTCCCTGAAAATTGCTGGCCTTGTGCCAAAATTTGAAACCTATTATTTATAGCTTTAACTAAGGCTGTGAATGGGTCAGTTCATTAGTACACTGGACAAAATGCTTGACAGCATTTCTTCTGTTTTTAATGGTGGAACTTGAAGTAGATAAAGCTATAAAGAATAGCATATAAATATTGGGTAAAAGAAAACAGACCCTTTTAACTTGAACCCATTTCTTCAGTAAACATAACAGATGTTCAAAATTCTGCTAAGGTTAACTTAGCCTTTCATCTTTTCGGAGTCGATAAAATAATGACCAGTAGAGCACTGGGGTTGATGCAATTAACTTAATCCCAACCCAAAAACTGCTGGCCTTGTGCCAAAATTTGAAACCGATAATTTATAGCTCTAACTAAGGCTGTGAGCTGGCAGGTTGGTTAGCTCACTAGACAAAATGATTAGCCTTTCATGATTGATAAAATAAGTACCAGTTACGCACTGGAGTCGGTGTAATCGACTTAACCCCCTCCCTGAAATTGCTGGACTTGTGCCAAAATTTGAAATCATTATTTACAGCTCTAACTAATGTGGTGAACTGGTAAAATACTTCAATGTATTTCGTCTGTCTTTACGTTCCGAGTTCAAAATTCCACCAAGGTCAACTTTGCCTTTCATCCCTTTCGGGGTTGATAAAATAAGTACCAGTTGTGTACTGGTGTTGACATAATTGACTTAATCCCTCCCTCAAAGTTGCTGATTTTGTGCCGAAATTTGAAACCCATTTTTTATAATTTTTAGCAAATCAAATTCAACATTTTATTTCAGGTCTCTCAAGTTCTTAATTCTTTGGACATAAACAATGTTTCAACACCAGAGAAATTCAGAGAATTGCTTTGGCCCAATGGAAGAACATCTATTATGTTTACTGAAGATGTGGGTTCAAGTTCTACTGACAGGCTTCAACTTTTTCTATCAAAAGGGTTTTTTTTTTACCCAATATTTATATGCTATTCTTTAGAGCTTTATCTACTTCAAGTTCCACCATAAAAAACAAATTTTATATAGGAGTAAAGGTGCATGGCTCAGTGGTTAGAGTGTCGGGCTCACAGTCATGAGGTAGTGAGTTCAATTCCTGGACCGGGCTGTGTGTTGCATTCTTGAGCAAGATACTTTATTTCATATTGGTCCAGTTCACTCAGCTGTAGAAATGAGTTGTGACATCACTGGTGCCAAACTGTATCGGCCCTTGCCTTTCCATTGGATAGCATCAGTGGCGTGAAGAAGAGGCTGATATGCATGGATGACTGCTGGTCTTCCATGAACAACCTTGCCCGGACGTGCACCTCGGAAGGGATCTTTCTAGGTGCAATCTCATGGTCATTCATGACCGAAAGGGGTCTTTACCTTTTACTCTTTCCCCTATGGACAGGAACAAAAAATACTGACTTAAACAAAAGGAAAAAAAAAAACAAGAGACGAAAAAGAAAAAGGAACACAAAATTAATATTATCATTTTTATTAATATCGTTATCATTACATTAACAAATCGGGGTGTGTGTTGCATTCAATATGTGTATAAAGTATGTAGTTTGTTTTAATTTTCCTTGTCCATATGCTATCAAATGTTCTGGTTAAAATCACATTGTTTAAAGTATTTGTTGGGCTGTTGGTCATAGCCACAGTCATAATTATAGTCAAACTCATACACACATATACACAACACTCACAGGTGCACACATGCACACGGTCATCTACAAGCATACACACACACACACACACACACAGATACACACTGCTTGAAGATTTACAGATATATCTGATACAAACCTGCTCTTTACCAAACAACAGTTTATTTTGCCATTGCCTGCACAAATGCATATATTGCTTTATACATATAGATACAAATATATATATATATATATACACACACATTTGCATGTATAAGCCTGCCTGCATATATATGTGTGAGTGCACATGTATTGAAACATATACATCTAAACGTTTATACATATACACCTGTATAGATGTGTGTGTGCATATGTATATACACACAGATACATGTACACACCTCTTAATTTCATTCCTCCACGTCTTTATTTATTTTTTTTTTTTTTGTCTTTTTCCATTTCTTTTCTGTTTGAGATAATTCAAATTGCCCTCCTATTTGTCCATAGTCTTAAGTATGAAAGAATGAGAGAAAACCTCATGCATACACACACACTCAGGCACACCTGCGCACACACTCTTACACACCCTTGCATCTACACAATTTAGAATACAGAACAAACCAGCGTGGACCTTTAACCCTTAATATTCAAACTGGCCCTATCTGGCCCACATATTCTACCTGTGTTTTTTTGGGGGGTTTTTTTGGGGGCTCAAATCATCCAGACCCAGCCTCTCGTACCTACCTACCCCTACAATCACATCATCAAAATTTCAAAGTTATGAGATGATGCATGATTGATTTGAAACAATGCGAATAAATAAACATATCTGACAGAGTGATCTGAACGCTGAAGAGTAAAACCATGAAACATATGAAGCATTATATTCAAACATGAATACATGTGCATATACATATACATATATATATACATGTATACATATGTATATGGAGGCGCACTGGCCTAGTGGTTAGGGTAGCGGACTCGCGGTCGTAGGATCGCGGTTTCGATTCCCAGACCGGGCATTGAGTGTTTATTGAGCGAAAACACCTAAAAAAAAAAAAAAAAGCTCTACGAGGCTCTGGCAGGTGTTGGTGATCCCTGCTGTACTCTTTCTCCCACTCTTTCTTCTGTTGGCCTGCTCGCTTAGCCAGCGGGGTGGCGTCATTCGAAGGCTAAAAACAATGCGAACGCATTGTGACCAGCGATGTGTAACCACATCTGATGGACTGGTCGGTCACGTGATGGTGATGACATGTATAATATAAATAAATAAATGGAGCTTAACGCAGGTGTAATTCAAATACTTACAAAGAGTTACAACCTCTTTACTTGTGTGATTTTTTGCTACCCTGGTAACTATTTATCTATTTTTTCCGTGTTAATAGTTAACAAGGGAAAAATACACACATCTATTTATGTATACATATGTAAATATATATGCACATACATACAAAACCTGCAGACATACATACATACATACACATATATACATACATGTAATCACCTAATTAGAGAAATACAGCATAAAGAGATATTTCACAATAAGTGTTTTGTACATACGCATACTTGCTTATATCTATAGACATTCAGTAACAAACACACAAATGCACACACACACCACACACACACACACACACACAGACAAACTAACACACATACATGCATACATAGAAATAAATCAACGTAAAATTGTAAGACACATGTTAATAACTTCAAAGTTGTTAAGACATTATCAACTAAATTATATGTTTATATATATATATATATGTGTGTGTGTGTGTGTGTGTGTGGTTATGTAAGTATCTATAAATATATTTCTCATGTGTGTGTGTGTGCTGTGTGTGTATACATGTATGATATATATATATATATATATATATATATGAATATCCCTGTGTACATCTATCTCATCTCTCTCTCTCTATACATATATATATATATTGACCAACCCATGCCACCATGAAAAGCAGATATTAAATGATGATGTTATATATATATATATATATATATATATATTTATGTATACATATATACATGTGTAAGGTTATAGTTCAAATTTACAGAAAACAAATGATGAAGACAGGTGAACAGCAAGCAGGTGTATTAGTTTGATGCTCAGGAAGAGTGGAAAAGTCTTTGATGTTTTGAGCCTGCACTCTTTGTCAGAAAAAACAGAGAGGAAAAAACGGATAGAAAAGAAAATGCATAGGGATTAACACAGTTCAACATAATGAAATAACCAGAAGAAAGAGGTAGTGGAAGGAAGATAATAATGATGACCCCAGCTGAACTAGAGAGCACAAGCATGTGTGTGGATGTAAGTATGGTGGGTGTGAGTGTATATGTGTGTGAATGGGGATGAGTGCATGTAACTGTATGTGTGGGTGAGCTTAAAATAATGTGGGCCTGTGTGTATGTATGAGATTGTGTGTGCGTATGTGTATAAGTAACTTAGTGCAAACATTGTGTAGAGTGAGGTGCATTTGAGTGTGTGTGTGTGTGTGTGTGTGTGTGTGTGTGTGTGATTGTGCATATGGACATGTCTATACATGTGTGGGGCTGTGTGTAGTACGTGTGTGAGTGGTGTGTGTGGAGTGGGAAGATGAGCATAAGTATATGTTCATGTGAGTGCGTTTGTAATGGTGTGTGATGTGAATACTGAGTTGAACAGTGTGTATGGGTGTTTGCACAATGGTGGTGTGGTGAGAGTACTGAGTTGGATGATGTACAGATATGGGGGTGGAAGGTAGGTTAAAGGTGGGAGGTGTGTGGAAATATGTGTGGGGTTGGTTTTAGCTGAAGAGAGATGGTGAATTAAGGCCATAAGGAGCAAAGAAATGAAGGGAAAAGATTAATTCTTGTTTACGGCAGAGGCAGGGGTGGTAGTGGCCTCTGTGCAAAAACAGTTAAACAGTTCGAACACAGAGAGATGTTGAGAAGTGATGTGAGGCTGAGGTGTCATTGCCAAGTCTGATGTCTCAGAGGTGCTCAGTGAACCAGTTGGCTAAGCAGCATCCCGTTTGACCAATGTATAAGAGAAGACGGGGAGAGAGAGAGAGAGAGAGAGAAGGAGATGCAGTGAGATTGCTAGAGGTGCAGGTAAAAGTGTTGGTGATGTAATAGGGTATGTGGGGGGTACCAGTGAGGATAGTGGTGTTGGAGAGGGAGGGACAGATGCAACAGCATATGCAAGAGCAGGAAAAGGAACCAGGTTGGGTGGCAAGGGCAGTTTGGATAATGGTGGGTGAGGAGATATCCACATAAGGAGATTGAAGTGGCAAGCCATGTGTTGAGACTGGGTCTCAAAGACATGGTCATCACTGCAGATATGGCATAGATGGAGGAACTGGGAGTAGGGGATGGACAGTTCAGTGTGGGTAGGGTGGGAGAAAGAGGTAAATATATTTATGTATAAATAAACATATATGAAAATATATATATATGGATAATACCATACCAAATTCTGGTGCCTTTAACTTAAGTACCATATTCATCTGAATCTAAATTTTTGCTATATATATATGTATATATATTTATGTATGTATAACCTATTTCCCTGCCAATCAATCTTTTAGACTTATGGCTATGACCTCCATTCCTCAGAATCTGCTAACCACAATCCTGTATAAACCAGCCACATTCAAAAGTACCCTTGGCAAAATCATCCTCTTGACTTCTTTCTCTTTACCACACTTTGGAGCATTTTATACCAAATTAACATGTTATCAAATCTTTTAACCCATCCTACCACACACTTCATCTCCTTCAAGAAACTGTGTCACTCCGCAGGACTTCCTGAAGATCATCCACTCACCGTTCCTTCTCCTCCACCTCAACCACAGGCTTTCAAGAGTTCAAACTGGACCATTTTTAATAATTGCACCAGCTTCACCTTGTTAAGCCTACACCTTACTCATAGTTCTGGAAAACACACACACATATACATACATATATGCATATCTATCTATATATATATATATTTGTTTTGTACACCACCTGTCTTCGTCTTGTTTTTTTCGTGAACTCTCCCCCTATATATATATATATATATATATATATATATATATATATATATATTAATGCACATATGCATACATACACATATACAGAAAAACATATACATAATATTTTTTCCTCATTAGTAAGATTATCCTCTGAATCAGGTACTGAATGTATGTAGGTTTTTTATCATGATTATTTTAATCTAAACATCTTTTAGTTCTGCTTGACATAGCAGAAACCTCCTCCTCATAACACACACACACACACACAAAGTATAAAATTAGGTTCAGAGAATCAAGTAGAACTCACAGAAAGCACTCTTACAAGGCTATTAGTTAATAGTAATTCTACTATGATGTGATTTAACTTGTTCATGCAACCCAATATCTAAGATACCCAAGTAGTAAATTATATTCAGAATCTCTCATACTTCCTGATTTTGTGATTTTATATGTATACATATATATATATATAATATATATATATATATATATACAGATATATACACACACATGTATTTTGGGAGTTTTTTTTTTTTTACATCCACTTCACTAAGGTTTTTATATAGTTGTATGGTAAATTGGATGGAACAAATATTTTTATGGTTGGACGGTTGTGCCCTTTTCCCCAAGGACCACTCAACGGTAACAATGTAATGAGCAGAATATGTTGTCATTTCATTTCATTATATTTTTGTCAGCCAGGCAAACTGGGGCAAGCAAAGTTATGTCCCTTGCTGAATGATACAATTTACACAGACTAGCTGCATTGGCTAAGTCTGAACCCATAACCAGGGCCACTTTAACAGCAATATAGTCCCCACTACCAACACCAATTTCTTGACAAACCAGTGCACTGGACCCTATAACATACATAGATCAGCTGGGACCCTCGCTGTCATAACCGACAGAGTGCTCCTACCTACTATAATACTGGGGTAAGGAAATGAACTGACCTAGTGAATGAAAAAGTGGGTTAAATGACAGGTTCATATCAGCTTACCAATTTATACCCTCTAGACAAAAGCAGGTACCAATAGGAGATGTACTTAACAATAATAAGCAGGAAGTACTGTTTGGGTAATGGTGGGAGCTTGAAGTAATTTACAAGTGTCTCATCACCTTGTAGTACCAAGTTAATAGTTTCTTTTTGTTTTTCTTTATATTCAGAGGTAAGGAGAGAGAGAGAGAGAGAGAGAGAGAGAGACAAAGAGAGAGAGGCAGGCAGGCAGATAACAGACCTATCAGTCACTAAGTACTACAAAGAGTGCGTTATGTAATAGTCTTTGATCAATATAGATACATCAAAGATATATGAAACATTAAACAAATTGATCGGACGTAGATCAATAACATCAGTTATTTATTAAAACTATAAATTAAGCCATCAAAGACATAATTTGATAAATAAAACCTATATCATCATCATCATCATTACTATTATTATTATTATTATTATTATTATAGTAGTTAAGGTGATGAGTTGGCAGAATTGTCAGTACGCCAGACCAAATGCTTAGCAGCATTTCTTCTCACACTTTTACATTCAGAGCTCAACATTGCTTTTTTCATCCTTTCAAGATCGATAGTACCATTTGAGTACTTGGGGGTCAAATGTAATCAATTAACCGTTTCACACTAAAATTGCTGGCCTTGTGCCAAAAGTTGCAAGTTATTAATATTATTATTATTATTGAGTGAGAGAGCAGTGAATGCCATCAAAGTGATACTGGAGTAAGATAAACAAAGATCAGTATACCCATCATGACTACCCATCTGATGAGGGTACACCAGGCACATGCATCACAACCATATGTGCGCGACATGGTGATCTAATGTCAAGATAAACAGCGCATGACTTTGCAGGTGGGGGTCCAGTTAGAATTTTCTTCTGGTCAAGTAGCCCATCCTGCTCAAAAGGTCCCCGAATAAGGATTGTTTAAGGATGTTGAATGAACTACCCATGTTTCCAAAGGTGAATTATCCAAACCTCTAAGAATTCCTTTCAACACATGGCTATGATGCTCCCCCACTACTTCTGCTCGTGATCAGAGATGCACATATCGTCAGCCACTAAGGGACATGCTCAACTGGTTAAGGTCAAACAACTGACAAACAAATCTGTGGTATTGAGCAGAATATTTGCTGTAGCCCATCTTTTATACCAAAGCAAAACAATGTACATAACACTTCCAGTCAGTTAAGATCAGAAGCCATGAGAGCCACTGCTTGATACTGCATCAGGGCATTTATTATTATCATTATTATTATTATTATTGATATTATCATTACTACTACTACTACCATCATCAGGGTGATAGTTTGGCAGGTTTGTCAAAGTGTTGGGACAAATTGCTACAAGGTGTTCCCTCAGGTTCTTTCCTTTCTGGAGTTCAAAACCCACTGAGGTCAACTTTGCCTTTTATTCCCCCGATCTTAGTCATGATGGCTAAAACAAACTTACTCATGTGCCCTAGGTGCCATAAAGTGGGATTGAACCCAGAGCCATGTGACTGGGAAGCAAGCCTTTTACAACACAGCCATGCCTGTGGCTATGCAGGAAAAAAAAACAAAAACAAATTTATCTGACAATAGGGGTCATTTAACATTGACCATTATTTAAATTTTTTTGTATAGCAACAGCTTGTGATTGGACGGTCTGAAAATAGTATTGTGTAATGAAAGAGATTTTGAGGGACAGCGGTGGTGGTGGTGGTGGTGAGTAGGGGATACAACAGGAGATAAAATAGAAGGGAGCTATCACATCGTATGAAATCAACATTAAAATAAAACAAAATAAAACACCATATTTTCAGGGATATCAGTTGAATTATCAGACCAAAATTTACGGCCAAATAAATGGTAGGTTGACTTGTATAACTAGATCACTTTGGAGGAGCAAAATTCCATGTAGAAAGCAGATAGGATAGAAGGGAGCTGTCTGCCACATTATATGAAATGAAGATAGATAAAATAAAATACTATATTTTTTGGAATATTAGTTGGATTTTTCAGACTAAAAATTTACAGCAAATCAAAAGTAGGTTGACTTATACACCCAGACGACTTCACAGGAGCAAAATTCTATGTGAAAAGCAGCAGGATATGGAAAGATAGTAATAATGTTTGAATGTTTGCACAACAGGTTTGGGAAACACAGTTTTATAAAAGCCCTAAACAAAAAATAAACTCAAAGTCTTGCCCTGTTTAATCACACCATCATTTGGCCCTTTCGTGTCTTTTGTAGAGTTCACTTTATCCATTCTGTTGTATGCATTCAGACTAGGTCTCTGGTCAGAGAAGAATAACTTCACATCTTTCTCTCCTGCCATCAATCTTGGATGCCTTGACAAGGGATATGTTAGCTCTCTTAGCCATTAGAAAAAAAGAGGCTATTTCAACCCAGTCATGTGATCACAAAGACATTTTCTTATTGGCTCGTTGTGAGTCAAGTGTATTCATCAAGTGTTCAGGGTTGTGCAGATGACAAATTATGAACTATCAACCTTTTGCTAGACAACGAGGTACCTTTGACCAACAGCAAATCTCAAATTGTTTGAAGTAAAGTTATAAATTTTAATCCCAGTTTGGTGCTAATAATACAACTATTACAACTTAAAATTCGCTTAACAAAAAATGAGAAAAAAGTTTTTTAAAGTATTAACAATGTAAAAAACGAAAAAACATCTAAACTATATCTGCTTATTAAATTATATCCAATGAACTAAATGAGCCACAAAATTAATTAAGCGTAACTGATATTCATTCAGTATAAAATAATATAAAACAAGTTCAAAGCAGAATATCCAACAAACAATTCTACTTAGTCTTTCAATCAATCCTATATTGGTTCTAAATATTATCTTTGTTCTTTTCTCTATATATTTAAAGTAATGTATACAAAGCAAAATAGTGTACAGCACTTGTGACTCCAAAAGTAACCTTAAATACATAACAAGAGCTTAAAAAGAAAGCTGTTACAGAATATGCATAAAAGAAATAAACGGATGATGCAAGTTAGATGAAATAGAGGGACAAGCAATTATGATAGATGTAAGCTATAAGGTTGTTCGGAAAATACTGACTGATTTTTCAAAAAACATTTTTTTTCAAATTTGCTTTAAGATGTTATTTTTGTAATGTTTTGGATGAAATCAATAATTGATGTGTACTCTTTGATAAATTGTTAATGATTTCTTTCAGAATATAATTTTGAAGCATAGAAATCTTTAATTTCAAACATGAAAAAAAGAAGATATGTGTCTACATTTTTTGCATGAATTCAAGCTTGGATATAATGCTTCCCAAACAGTCACAAACATCAACAGAGCATGGGATGAAGGGTTCACTAGTGATTGGATGGTATGACAGTGGTTTGAGAAATTCTGTAGTGGGGATGAGAGCCTTGAAGATCAAGAAGGTAGAGGATGTCCATCTACCCTTGAGGATTAGCATTTGAAAATAAATCAAACAAAACTAATCAGGGAACTTTTTAATACCACCTTGTATGTATGCATGTGTGTGTGTGTGTGTGTGTGTGTGTGTGTGCTTCATTCTTTTGAAAGCCAAAACAATGTGAGTTATAAGATATAAGTCAATGATTCATATGTTTATCTTGTATTTCGATATTTCGGGGTTATGACACCTTCTTCAGGAAATTATCAGAGATTTGATGTTACAAGCTAAACTTTCATTGATGAGTACACTACACTAATATATGTCACATATAACCTTTAGGTATGAGGAATTAATCTAGTTTTGGAAATAATCCAATTACATATACATATGCATGTGTGTATGTATGTATGCATACATACATTTATATCATCATCACCATTTAGTGTCCTCCTTCCATGCTGGAATGGGTTGGACGGTTTGACAGGAGCTGGCCAGGTAGAAGACTGTACCATACTTCTGTGTCTGTTTTGGCACAGTTTTTACAGCTGGGTGCCCTTCCTAACACCAACCACTCTGCAGAGTGGATCGAGTGGGTTTTACATGGCATGAGCACAGGCGAAGTCAGTGTTGGCATGGTTTGTGCAGCTGGATGCCTTTCCAAGCACCAACCACTTTACAGTGCGGACTGGATGCTTTATACATGGCAAATCATGTATGTAAACTGTTTTCCTATCTCCAGGTAATCTGTGGGGTAGGTAAAAAAAAAGGACATTAAACTGATACATTAACAATAATGATTGCTATTGTAATGATGATGATGACAAGAGAACATATTCCTAGCACTTTTTCTCTAGCTTTTCAATGAAATGGATCAATCGCAACCCATTTCCCTTTTCTTTGCTGGTGATGTTTAGACATTAAGAAGTTAAGCAATCA
>NC_043007.1:11155821-11170821 GCF_006345805.1 Octopus sinensis
CTGATTTTTTAAACTTCAACTTTTTATATATACTTCCTTCTTACCTTTTCTCACTTTTTTCCTGGTGTTCCTTTTTAGTTCATTATGCCATGTGTATAGTGTCTGATGATTGTGCTGGGACACCAAGTGTGTTATAAAACAATGTTTGGCATGTTCTCAGCACATGAAACTAAGAGTAGCACATAAAAACATATATTGTATTTATCAAATAATATTTATCTCTCACAACATGGAGTACTTTTTTTGTTGATCTTACCATCATGGAACAATACACTATATAAATATATATATTATATATATATATATATATATATATATCACACTCTGTATATGTGTTCATTAAAAAAAAAACAACAATCCCTTAGATTGAACTCAAGGAAAGATGGGGATCCTCATATACATATATATGTATATATATATATATGTATACACACACACAAATATGAACCCACCTGCCCTGTGCCTTGGTTCTTTCAAACACACACTGGATTTGAGCCACGACTTGAGGCATATGTTACATCTGTCCAGTTGCTCACACAGTCTGTGACACCTTCAGACAATGAAGGCAAGAGGCTGTATCTGTTTTTATATCGCTGGTCATTGCGCTCATTTAGCATTGCTAGTTCAGAACTGACCTGTGACATTTCCGAAAACGAGTGTATATCGTTGAAATAATAGCATCGTTTGGACATGGAATCATCAAAATTCACATCGTGAAAGGAGTTTAGTGGTAATTTGGGGATGTCAACCGTGCCGTCGAATTCTTCGTTTAATGCAGAACGGCAATCGCATTTGTCGTTTAATACGCCACAACGTGGCACCAAGTAACTGTACTTCTGAGTGAACCACATTTTATTTTTTTCAAATTCAGCAGCTTTTTGAGCTGCCTGCTGTAGTGCCATTGAGGAAGTCGAACTATCAGAAGATCTCAATGTTAATGTTTTGAGAACACTGTTAGGGGGAATACGATGGATATAGTAAACCAGCTTCTTCAGGTCTCTGGTCAGGACGAAATTTTGAACCGAAGGAAATTCAGTGAGAACATAACCCTCGGACAAGTGTTCCAAGCGGCACGAGATGTATTTCGAATGATATAACTGCAAGAGAGGACATTCTCTAATCATGGTAAGAATTGACATCAGGACATTTTCATTTCGGTTGTCTCGTAACTGTGGATATTCTAAACCAGAAGCCCATGGTTCACTCTGGCGTTTAATGCATTCCGAATGTAGCAGTAAGACAAAATCACAATCAGCAACTGTCTTGTGTAACCATTGTTTTATCTCTTCCTCAGCGAATAACGGTGGATAAAGAACATGGCACTTGAAGTGTTGCAGGTATGTTGCCATGGCTTTGCCGACGTCGAGATGATGCTGGTGGTCGTGAGAGTATAGAAACAAGATTTTCTTGTCAGTTAGGCTTTCTCCTGAAAGGAAAATAAATAAATAATGAATTAAAAGAGAAAGAATATATAAACAAACGCAATAAAACAAATACTACAAAAAGTTTTTTAAAAAAATTTTAATCATTGAATTTTCAGAAATCTTTCATCAGAGATGTAAATCTTTGTATACACACATACATGCCTTCTGTGTGTATGTGTATATATACACACACATATGTGAAGGTGCATAGTGGGTAAGGGGTGGTTCTCATGATTGCAAGATCATAGGTTTGGTTCCCAGACTGGGTGGAAGAATGTGTTCTTGAGCAAAACACTTCATTTCATGTTGCTTCACTAAACCCATATATAAATGGGTAATCCTGTCAGAGACCAGTGTTCCATGTGGGTGCCAGTAAGGCGATGCTGGTAACGATCCCACTCGAATGGAGTCTTTTACGTGCCACCGGCACAGAGGCCAGATAGCCGCTCTCGCAACGATCACGCTCGGATGGTGCTCTTAATACTCTACTAGCACGAGGCTCGTTGTGATACCTGTGCCGGTGGCACATAAAAAGCACCATCCAAACGTGGCCGATGCCAGCGCCGCCTCGACTAGCTTCTGTGCCGGTGGCACATAAAAAGCACCATCCGAACGTGGCTGATGCTAGTGCCGCCTTGACTGGCTTCCATGCCGGTGGCATGTTAAAAGCACCAACCGATCGTGGCCGATGGCAGACTCCCCTGGCACCTGTGCCGGTGGCACGTAAAAAGCACCCACTACACTCGCGGAGTGGTTGGTGTTAGGAAGGGCATCCAGCCGTAGAAACACTGCCAGATCAGACTGGAGCCTGGTGCAGCCCCTGGCTTCCCAGACCCTGGTCGAATCGTCCAACCCGTGCTAGCGTGGAAAACAGACGTTAGACGATGATGATGATACACATGTGTGTATACATCATAATCTCAATAAATTCATTTTCAAAATTACTTTGATCTCCAATACAAAGTGAAATTGATTTGATGTCACATAATAAAAGGAAAAAAATTTAAACAAATAAAAAAACATGAATAAAAGAAAAATGAATTAACATGATGCAACACAAAAAAAAAACAAAAAAAAAACAATGTCTGTTCACTAAACAGTGAAAACAAAAAAATTCTAAAACGGCCAATTAAAGTGACATATAACGCCATAATTAAATATCTTAGTCACACCTATTTATTTAGCCTTACTTTGAAACTTACTGTTGGTTATATTATAATTTACTATCACATTTACAATCAATAAATACTGTAATATCTACGGGGGGGGGGACAATCAGAGACTTCTCAGTGCTAGAACTATTACAATTTAGGGCAAGATATGTGAAACTACCAAAGCAACTAATACTATGTAAATGTTATGTCAACACTAACAGATGCCTAAATGGCAACTGGTGGAACCGTGATCTGTTAATGGAGGACTTTCTGCGTTTATTTACATTTGTAGCATGTTGATATAACAGCCTTCATTCAGTGATGTTTAACATATGCCAAATTGCTTTCATTTTGTACTGGAAGTGAAGGACATTTTGAAGACAAAGGCACAAAGCGAAAAATATATATATATATATATATATATATATATATACACACACACATACATGTATATATACACACACATATATATATGCATACTTATACATTTATATGTATATACATACATACATATATATATATATATATATATATATATATCTATATACATAATATATTTTGTGAAATTTGATTTAATATATCTAAATTGAATTTTTCCCTGTAAGTTTGGAATAATATTCCCTCATAATATTATCATTAAACCCCTATCTCATTTTGTGTGTATATATATATATATTATATATATATATATATATATGGCCTCCGTGCCGGTGGCATGTAAAAAGCACCCACTCCACTCACAGAGTGGTTGGCATTAGGAAGGGCATCCAGCCGTAGAAACATTGTCAGATCAGACTGGGCCTGGTGCAGCCTCTTGGCTACCAAGACCCCAGTTGAACCGTTCAACCCATGCTAGCATGGAACGCAGACGTTAAACGATGATGATGAATATATATATATATATATATATATATATATACACTACCGTCAGAAATTAATTAGCACCCTTGATTTGCTCACCATGAAGCATGGTGGGGGTGGTCTGATGGTGTGAGGGGCGTTCAGCTACAGTGGTGTTGGGCGGCTCTATGCCGTCGAAGGCAACATCAACGTAGCAAAGTACGTTGAGATAGTACGGGATACCTCTTTGGTGGCGAGGAGTACGTGCCGGCCAGTCACCTGACCTGAACCCTATTGAGAACCTCTGGAGTCGATTGGGTAGGGATTTGAATGTGCAGCAATACAGGAACCGACACGAGCTGTTTGGGGCACTTCTTGCTGCATGAGGGGCCATCCCTGCACAGTACCTGCAGGCACTCATAGACAGCATGCCGACCCGCGTAGCAGCTGTCATTGCTGCCAAAGGAGGTGCAACAAGATATTGACTAAATTTCACAATTAATAACAATTATGTGGTGTGCTGGGATATGTTTAACCCTTTAGTGTTCCAATTATCCTATCAAACATAATGCTTATTGATTCCCATTGATTTGAATTAATCATGCATTATCTCATATCTTCAAGATCTTGATGGTGTAATTACCTAATATAGAATAACATTGTAGGGTAGGTGTGAGAGCCTGGATCCAGTCAGTTTGAACATAAAACAGATGAAATATTTTGGCCGGATATGGCCGGTTTAAATACTAAAGGGTTAAATAAATTTTTGATTAAAAACGAGTTTGTTTCTGATAATAAGTTAATTAAATTAAGAAAATGTAAGAACAAGTAGAAATTTGAGAAGTGCTAATTAATTTCCGACGCAAGTGTATATATATACATACACATATATGTGTATACACACATGTGCATGTGCGCACACACACACATCCATATGCTCATACGCACAATACAGATGTTGAAAAAAATAATGGCAACACCACTTTATATTTAACTATTTTTTCGTATTGGCAATATGACAAATTCAAAAGTGTTCTAGTCTGTATGTGTATATATATATATATATATATATATATGTTCCTACACATTGTATTATCTATGTCTTATACTACTTGGTATAGCCTCTGGTTTTATTTCTTAAAATGCACAACCTGTCTGATTTCCACAGAAGACAAATGGTTGGAATGCAGATGGCTGGAGATTCACTAATTAAAACTGCCGAAACACTTCATGTTTAACTCTCAAGTATTCGGATTACTCTGAAAAATGTAAAGCTTGTTCGTTCATATTATTTTCCATTAATCATATACCATCTCATAGATTTGAGATTTTGATGATGTTACTGTCTATATTTAGATTGACATTGTAGGGTAGGTGTCAGAAGCTGGATCTGGCCAGTCTGAACATGAAACAGGGGGAATATTTGGGCCAGATACGGCTGGTTTAAATACTAAAGGGTTAAATGCAACAGTCTCAAAAACGATGTAAGCATTCCAAAATCAAGGAACAGCTCAGGTAAGCAAAATTTTTGATGGAGGGTAAAGCTCTGAGAGAGGAATCATAGAATAGTGGAGTGTACTGTGTCTAGAAACCATGAAACTATAGAAGCAGAAATGACAGCAGAGCAAAACCATCAGTTTGCCAATCTTGTGTCAGTTAAAACCATTCACTGTGAGTTCCATAATGCTGGATACCATAGGAGGGCTGCAACCGCTAAACTTGTCTTGTGCTCCTTCTACATTGATAAATGGGAAAAATGGTGTCTAGACAATTAGAAGTGGTCAAGGCTCAATAAAACAATGGCATCTTATTTGATGCACCACCATTCCCTCTTTCTCCCACTTCAGAATGGGTTTAAAACTAGAAACAGTCCAAGGATATCTTCAACCCTGAATGATTGACCCCCTCTCACATGAAGCTCCAATATGGCTTTTTGAAGATTTTGGGCAGCTACATCACAGAATTCTCTTGGCCCTTTAGCTGTTCTGTATGGCAGTGTTAATGCCAAAGATTATCTGAGTATTTTGACTGACCATGTCCATCCTACATTACAAATACTGAGCCCTGATGGTAGCAGAATCTTCCAGGAATATAACGCACAGATTCACTTGGCTAATGTTAGTCAAAATTGGTACAAAGATCACAAAAGTGAAGCTCAACATTTGGATTGGCCATTACATTCACCGGATCTCAATATAATCAAACATTTGTGGTTCATTTTGGAGCCACAAGTGACTAAATGCTTCCCCACACCATTGCTACTGAATTAGGTTTTACGTGAAGGACAGGTCAAAATACCCCTGACTTGTATGAGTCAATCTACTGACATATTAAAGGTGTGATTGGCACCAAAGGAAAACCAATTCCATTTTAAATAATAACACTTGCATTTAACAAGGTGTTTCCAATATTTTGTCCAACCCCTATATATGTATGTGTGTGTATTGATATTAATATTATTTATGTACTAATGAGGATGCATGGCCTGGTGGTTAAGGTGTTGCACTCATGATCACAAGATTGGTTAGGGTTAGGGCCTGATGGATGGGCGAGAGGCTGAGTGTTACATAGAAAAAAATCAACCAACATGATTAAGAAGACAGCAGGGTGGTGGAGAAATCATGTTTTGGGCTGGTAAAGTTGAAGGAGACATTACAGGTCCATTTAAGGTTGCTGATAAGAGGTAGACCTGGGATAAAGTGGTGAAGCACGACCTTTGAACATTAGGCCTCACCAAGGAAATGACTAGCGACCAAGACTTTTGGAAATATGCTGTGCTTGAGAAGACCCGGCAAGCCAAATGAGACCATAACCTGTGGCCTATGCCAGGAGCATACCCAGCCCGCTTATGCGTACCTTTTCCTTCTTTGGACACAAAACTCTGCTTGTGAAGACCTGTTGAGGCAAGTGAAATCGAAATCAAAAGCACATTCGACGACTGGCATACGTACTAGCAGGGTGCAAAGAGCACCATACGAGCATGATCGTTGACAGAGCAGCTAACCGGCTTCTGTGCCAGTGGCACATAAAAGGCACCATTCAAGTGTGATTGTTACCAGCGTCGCTTTACTGGCACTTGTGCCCTTGCTAGTAGGGTGCCAAGAGCACCAGCCGAGCGTGATCATTGCCAGAGCAGCCAACAGGCTTCCGTGCCGGTGGCATGTAAAAGGGCACCATTTGAGCATGATCGTTACCAAAGTCGCCTTACTGGCACCTGTGCTGCTGGTATGTGTAAAAAGATTCAAGCAAGGTCATTGCCAGTACTGCCCGACTGGCCCCCGTGACAGTGGCACGTATAAAGCACCCACTACACTCTTGGAGTGGTTGGCGTTAGGAAGGGCATCCAGCTGTAGAAACTCTGCCAGATCAAGATTGGAGCCTGGTGCAGCTATCTGGTTCGCCAGCCCTCAGTCAAAATCGTCCAACCCATGCTAGCATGGAAAGCAGACGTTAAACGATGATGATAGATTCAAAATAAGTGCCGAAAATTATTGTAAGTTTCTAGATGACAGCTTCTTCCAGTGGTACTAGTCAACATTGTGAAGTTTCAAGTTAAAGAGCATATTTATGCGTGATAATGCTCCTTCACACTCTGCCAAACTCACTATTAACCATTCGGCTAAGAAAGGTTTCAAAGAACATAAAATAATGGGATGCCCTCCCCGCATGTCTAGATCTAAATTCAATAAAGAATTTGTGGTCAATTACTAAAAATAAATGTATATTCTAATGGTAAACAATATCCAAAGAAGGATTTATATTAGGAAGGGCATCCAGCTGTAGAAACACTGCCAGATCAGACTGGAGCCTGGTGCAGCCTTCTGGCTTCCCAGATCCCCGGTCGAACCGTCCAACCCATGCTAGCATGGAGAACGGACGTTAAACGATGATGATGATGATTGGAAAGGATGTAAAATATATACATAATTGTTTTTAAATATAATTATATGGCAGAAGATATATGTATATATTAATGGTCTGGTTATGTATTGTTTTATATGTAAAACACATTAAATGTAGTTTGTGCCGGTGGCACATAAAAAGCACCATCCGATCGTGGTCGTTGCCAGCCTCGCCTGGCACCTGTGCCGGTGGCACGTAAAAAGCACCCACTACACTCACGGAGTGGTTGGCGTTAGGAAGGGCATCCAGTTGTAGAAACATTGCTAGATCAGACTGGGCCTAGTGCAGCCTTCTGGCTTCCAGACCCCAGTTGAACTGTCCAACCCATGCTAGCATGGAAAGCAGACGTTAAATGATGATGATGATGATGATGATATTTGTTAACTTCAGCCTTCATTACTTAAAACTATGGAATGTGATGGAAATCTGGCAACTTTTTCAAGCAGGCCAAGTGACCACATAGAAGTCCTTTGTTAGATTACATATCTATACTTTGTCTGAGTTAGCTCCTATATATGCAATTGACTTGTTAATAAAATGCAGTGTTACAATAAACTAAGGCTAAATCATTTAAATTTGAAGATCTATACAACCCACACAGTTCTTGTGGAGCAATCCAATGGAACTAGCAGGTGTAGAAATAATAACTTACTTGTTGTTGAACACATAAAACAGATGAAACTGATAGCCAGAAGTATAGCGACTGAACTGCCAACAACAGCCCACAAAACAGTTTTATTTTTGTCTTTGATTTCATTTGTATTTGATGTTGTTGAGGAATGCTGCAAAGATGAAGAATGTGACAATGGTTTTGTAATTTCTGTACGATTGCTTCGAGTCTGTGGTACAATGTTTTTAGTAATTCTTGCTGTAGTTGTAGAGCTCTTTTCAGGTGCTTGATTCTTTATAGTTGATAAATCCTTTCCAGATGGAAAAGTTACAGGTGAATTCCTTACAGGTACACTCTTTACAGGTACAGTCTTTACAGGTACAGTCTTTACAGGTACAGTCTTTACAGGTACAGTCTTTACAGGTTTTAAAGTTTCAGGTTCCAAGTTAGCTGAGTCGTTACATTTAGAATCATCTGGAAGAGAAAAAGAGTAAAAATCTGTATTTTTTATTGTTTTCAGGTGCAAATTATTTACCTGGTAATCACGACTGACCACTTTACCTATGATCACTACTTACTGTATTCTCTTTGTTGCTGTGGTGGTTGCTTGGTTCTGTTGTATACATGTTGCTGCTGATTGTTTGTTGTTTGTTGAGCGAAGCGGTCTTCGTCCCAGAGCTCGCAAGATCGCACCTCAGGATTGTCTGTAGAAGTCCAAAATGTGATCCTTTGCTATTCGTAAGACCCGCAGAAGAGAAAGCAAGTCAACCTCCGACACCGAGAGCATCGACAGATGAATGCACATCCAGACTCAGCGGTTGCATAGGAAGTTGGGGACAAGAAACGGGAAGAAAGAGTGAGAGAAAGTTGAAGCAAAAGAGTACAACAGGGGTCGCCACCACCCCCTGCCAGAGCCTCGTGGAGCTTTAGGTGTTTTCGCTCAATAAACACACACAACGCCCAGTCTGGGAAATGAAACCGCGATCCTCCGACCGCGAGTCTGCTGCCCTAAACACTGGGCCATTGTGCCTCCACATGTTGCTGTTGATGATGATGTGTGTGAGACAACGCCATACAAATAATTAATTACTCTTTTACTCTTTTACTTGTTTCAGTCATTTGACTGCGGCCATGCTGGAGCACCGCCTTTAATCGAGCAACTCGACCCCGGGACTTATTCTTTTGTAAGCCCAGTACTTATTCTGCCAATCTCTTTTGCCGAGCCGCTAAGTAACGGGGACATAAACACACCTGCATCGGTTGTCAAGCAATGCTAGGGGGACAAACACAGACACACAAACACATGCACACATATATATATATATACATATATACGACGGGCTTCTTTCAGTTTCCGTCTACCAAATCCACTCACAAGGCTTTGGTCGACCCGAGGCTATAGTAGAAGACACTTGCCCAAGGTACCACGCAGTGGGACTGAACTCAAAACCATGTGGTTGGTAAACAAGCTACTTACCACACAGCCACCCCTGCGCCTATTTACGATTTTTATTTATGTCACATAAGCCATATTTCCAGTCGGTCGAGATTTACAACAATCGTCACATCCAGCCGATGCAGCTGTAAGAAATAGA
Source organism: Octopus sinensis (assembly GCF_006345805.1). Classification (NCBI taxonomy): domain Eukaryota; kingdom Metazoa; phylum Mollusca; class Cephalopoda; order Octopoda; family Octopodidae; genus Octopus; species Octopus sinensis. The sequence continues at coordinate 11,165,348 of NC_043007.1, forward strand.
TTGTAATGTAGATGCTAAGCTGGATACTAAGGCTTGGTACTGGAGCTTGATTAAACATTAGAAGCCGTACACATCAGTTCATATCTACCAGATAGAACAGATATCCAGGTTGAGCATGGACCCATTTAAACTGATTATGTTGAAAACAAAGGAGTGTGTGAAGCAGACCAGTTTGGCAAGCACTACAAGTTGGTGCTCAAACGACCTCTATTTACAACCATTGTATCAAGAACATTCTTGAAGGACCTAGAATGAGTCATCATATGAAAACTGGCTGCTGATTGGCTAATAACAAAGCCTTTCCATATGAACAGGGTTAGGTAATGTCATGGCTTAAACTCCATAATGTGGAGACGCAGTTTCAAATCTCATTATACCTTCTACCCACATCTATTTCTTTACTACCCACAAGGGGCTAAACACAGAGGGGACAAACAAGGACAGACAAATGGATTAAGTCAATTATATCGACCCCAGTGTGTAACTGGTACTTAATTTATCGACCCCGAGAGGATGAAAGCCAACGTTGACCTCGGCGGAATTTGAACTCAGAACGTATCGGCAGACGAAATATGGCTACACATTTCGCCTGGCGCGCTTATGTTTCTGCCAGCTCGCCGCCTTCTACCCGCATCACTATTCATCTGCCACTCACCTTCTACACTCTTATGAACTTACCAACCCACTCACCCTGCCCAGTCCTCTTTACCACTTCTCTTATGTTCACCTTCCTGTAATTTGAGGGCATGTCCAGACAGATCTTTACCCCCATCTTCTCTTGTCCAACTGTGACAAACCCTGTATCCCTTCTACAGCAAGACACCTGTTCCTTGGTCATATGTTAACCTCTATTGGCATAAGGGCACGTCCCTCAATACTACACTCCGCCCCATTTGAAGGGAATCTTGTTTTGCGAGTTACATGGTGACACCACTCATGCCCCTACTACGCAATAAATATCCAGTACACTCTGTAAATTGATTGGCATTAGGAAGGCTATTCAGCCATAAAAATCATGCCACAGCATGTTGAAACATCTAACCCATGCTAGCATCTTAAACTAATCTCAAATGATGATGATGTCATTGGTTTATTTCTTTTCTCAGACTAATCTCTCCATTTTATTCAATGTTTTGCCAATACAACACTTCCATTGGTTTGCCTCTCAACCAACTTCAAATAATATTCTTAAGCTAAGCTATGGCTGAAACCAGGGTCTGCTATTTTAACCCCTTAGCATTTAAACCGGCCATATCCAGCTGAAATGTTCTACTTGTTTTATGTTCAAATTGGCCAGATCCAGCCTCTCATACAGACCCTGTAATGTCATTATTACAAATAAACAATTGCATCATCAAAATCTTGAAGCTACATGAAAATGCATGTTTAATTCAAAACAATATAAGTTAATAAGCATTACAATTGACAGAATAATCTGAATGCTAAAGGGTTAACCATTATCCTAGGAATGACATTTTGGGGGCACTTATGCATTTGTTGTCATAATTTTTGACATATTGGGTCTGTGCCAGTATATGGTGTATGGAAATAAATGCTTCCGTTTAATTTTTAAAGGAAATGCTTTATCAGAACAGAAAAGTAGTGTCCAACGTCTAGGCCCTACATAAACCCATTTCTACCCCTAGGAAGAGATGGTCAATATTAGTCTGACCTTTATTCTCTCGACATGAGAAGCCCTCCCTGGCACAGCTCTAGGGGCTATTGAGACACACAAACTACAGCACTGCAACTTTGTGGTGGGAACCAGCCCCTTTGATTCCTAAGGGTAAAATTATAATGAAAGGTTCTAATTTAAATACAAATATTTTATAACAAAACAGCTTGTATCACCATGACATCAGTTGTAGATTCAGTTGGGGTAGGTAACAGGGTGTGTGTGATCAACAAAAGTATTGCTATTTCAATTTTCATTGGAATTTACCTTGAAGACAGCAAACTAACAATCATTAGAGTGGAATCTCTGATAAGATTTGTTCCAAGTGACTTTTTTCTGGGTCTTGTAGGTTCACCGCAGCGGCCAGCTGGATGGAGTGAAGCAACATAGAATGAAATACAGTTCTATACTTAAGAGACAAGGAATTATGTACATTATTTACGTTCGATGGATATTTACATTATTTACATTATTTACATTCGACGACCGGTATTATGGAAGGATAGAAAAATATTAGATTTATAAGCCCTAAAATTCACTCCATAATTGCCTATGGGCATATGGTGTAGTGGTTAAGAGCGTGGGCTACTAACCCCAAGATTCCGAGTTCGATTCCAATAACAATGATAATAATAATAATGATAACATCGAAAAATACCTTAGAAATGAGAACCCAGGTTCAAAATTTCCCCAAGACACCTGAAGAAGGTTGAAGCTTATATCAGCCGAAATGTTGTGTTAACAACAAACAAGATGAAGACAAATATCCGTCAAATGTAAATAAAGTAAATAATGTAAATAATTTATAGAATGAAATGTTTTACTCAAGAACACAACACATCACCTGGTCCAGCAATCAAAATTACAATTTTAAAATCATGCATCCAACATCCTAACCATCAAGTTACATGCCTCCACTGATTAATCAGGACTGACCTAGGGCTAAACAACAACAAGGATGACTTACTTAGTCCAGTGATGATCATCTTTCTTACGGTGGTCCGACAGACTATACATCGTCCATATGACTTGTAACACTGACACTTGTTCTTTACTGAAGGATAAGGATCCAAAGGTTTCACCTGAAATAATCAGAAAAAGTAGGATTAAAAAGGGGCCATGATAGGGAGTTTAACCCTTTAAGCATTCAGATTATCCTGTCAAATATAATGCTTATTCATTCATATTGGTTTGAATTAATCATGCATTATCTTGTAGCTATGAGATTTCAATAATTTGATTGTTTATTTTTAGAATGACATCATCATCATCATCGTTTAACGTCTGCTTTCCATGCTGGCATGGGTTGGGCGATTTGACTGAGGGCTGGCGAACCAGATGGCTGCACCAGGCTCCAATCTTGATCTGGCAGAGTTTCTACAGCTGGATGCCCTTCCTAACGCCAACCACTCCAAGAGTGTAGTGGGTGATTTTACGTGCCACTGTTACGGGGGCCAGTCAGGCGGTACTGGCAACAGCCACGCTCGAATCTTTTTACACATGCCACCGGCACAGGTGCCAGTAAGGCGAGGCTGGTAACGATCACACTCGAATGGTGCCTTTCACGTGCCACTGGCATGGAAGTCAATTAGCCGCTCTGGCAAAGAGAAAGTAAATGAAAGGAAGAATCTGGATGGCTTGAACATAAAACCGGTAGAGTAATTGAGCTGTTTATGACCAATTTAAACACTTTTAGATGTTGCTTTAACTTGGACAAACAGCCAACTCATCACATTTTTATCATCCTCTCTTTCCTCTTTCTCTCTCTCTCTCTCCATCTGAGGTAGTCATGTTTCTTCTCTGATCCAAGACAGCTTTTTACCATCCCTCAATACTATACAAGTTCTTCACTTGGGAAGGTGCGTCTTGCAAGTTGCTTGGTAACCCCACTACTGCTGGTGCCACATAAATATCACCCAATACACTCTGTATAGAGATTGGCATTAAGAAGGGCAGCCAGTCATCAAACTGACACTGCATCGGTTACGATGATGAGCATTCCAGTTAATTCGACCAATGGAACAGCCTGCTCATGAAATTAATGTGCTAGTGGCTGAGCACTCCACAGACATGTGAAACAGAATATGATAAGGCTGGCCCTTTGAAATACAGTTGCAACTCTTTTTTGTCAGCTGAGTGGACTGGAATATCAATGTGAAATAAAGTGTCTTGCTAAAGGACAAAATGTGCTGCCAGAAATTGAACTCATGACCTTAGTATCATGACACAAATACCCTAACCACTGAGTCATGCACCTTCACATCCAGTCATAGAAACCATGCCAAAAAAGACGGCAAAGTTTTAGAGCAGTCTTCTGATCTGTCAGCTCCTGTCAAACTGTTCAATCTATGCCAGAATGGAAAACAAAGATGATGACGATGATGATGATGATGATGTGCAGGAGGAGGAGGAGGATTTTAAAGTGTGAAGAAATCTTCAGGTTTCACTTGAGACAGAGAGACGAGAGAGAGGGAGGGGCAGAGAAATATAGAGAATATTAGTTTGATTAATATCAATTTAAAACCAGTGGCCTAGCATATTGAAAAATCTGAAGATTCAGAAAAATTATATTACATAAATATAAGAGGGATGACCACTAGTGGACATCCATTATGCTAGAGGTAGATCCCATATGGTCGACCACTAAGAAAAGATTGTTCTCAAGAAAATTCAGCAAAGGCCAGAATGCTTAAAACTAAATGCAATACCCAATAAATACACTGGACCTGGAGGGATTGCAATCCCAGAGGCACAATCAGTGCGAGACCTGGGTATTTACATGAGTGATGATGCAACCTTTTATGTGCATGTTGCTAAATTGGCAATGAAATGTAGGCGGCTGACAGGATGGATTCTTAGAAACTTTAGAACAAGAGACCAGGAAACCATGATGGTCCTCTGGAGGACACTTGTCCTAAGCCACTTTGACTATTGCTCTCAGCTATGGTCACCATCCAGTGTCAAGTTAATCACAGAACTTGAGGCAATCCAACGAAGCTACACGAAGAAGATAGCCTCTGTGCCGCATATAAGCTATTGGGAAAGACTCAAGAGATTGAGACTCTATTCCTTAGAGCGTAGGCGAGAAAGATATGCCATAATATACATCTGGAAGATCCTAGAAGGACTTGTCCCAAACTTTGGCATCGAGAGTTACACAAATGCCAGAACTGGGCGCCACTGCACAGTACCAAGGACTCCAAATTTGCCATCAAGATGTAGGACAAGATACTGTGATAGCCTGGGCTTCCGAGGCCCACAGCTCTTCAATATCCTCCCGAAGAACCTAAGAGACCTGCATGGGGTGGATGCAGATGTCTTTAAAATAAAACTGGATCTCTTCTTGTCAGGTATCCCAGATGAACCAACTTCACCGCAGGAGGTGCAGATGAGGGCAGCTGCATTGAACTCTCTCATGCACCAAATGGCAATTGCTAAAAAGCATTAGTGAAGTAAAATCATGTAGTAAAACCAAATGGCGGTGCCCCAGCATGGCCACAGCTTATGAGCTGAAACTAGATAAAAAAAAAAAATATATCATCATCATCATCGTTTAACGTCCATTTTCCATGCTAGCATGGGTTAGACGGTTCGACCAGGGATCTGGGAAGCCAGAAGGCTGCACCAGGCTCCAATCTGATCTGGCAGTATTTCTACAGCTGGATGCCCTTCCTAACGCCAACCACTCCGTGAGTGTAGTGGGTGCGTTTTACGTGCCACCGGCACAGGTGCCAAACAAGGCTATGTATATATATATATATATTGAGAGAGGGAGAGACAGATAGATACATACATATAT
>NC_043007.1:11178321-11223321 GCF_006345805.1 Octopus sinensis
AACTGGGGGAACTTTTCAAAATTTTCGCTGCGTTAGTTTTGAATTATGACATTGGGCTATGTGTGTGTCAAGTTTCATCAGAATCGGTTGAAAGCCGTGGTCAGGGTGAGGGTACAAGCAAACAGACACACAGAAACACACACAGACAAACTGCCGTTTATATATAGAGAGATATTTTTACATAAATTTATATTTTTCTTTACTTTTTCTCTTATATCTTCTTACTTTACCTGTAGTTGTATGTTATTTTTTTTTATTTCATCTTTACATCTGTTAAATCATCATCATCATCATCATCGTTTAGCGTCCGATTTTCCATGCTAGCATGGGTTGGACGGTTCTACTGGGGTCTGTGAAGCCAGAAGGCTTCATCAGGCCCTGTCAAATCTGGTAGTACATACGCATAATGCATAATATGTTCTAACTTCTGAAAATTATATGTAATTGATCTACATCTTCCAAGGAATATGTTAACCTTTGTTGTATAAGCTCATAAAGCCCTGATGAGATCCTGCCCCCATATAATTGAAAATGATGACCAATTCTTAGCATATGACCCTACTCAAATGCTTAGAATTATGAATCACCTAGGGGCATGAACTGAAACATATATGTAGGTTCTTGGCATCTGCCATTTCTTTTAGAGTTTCATAATTTACTAGCTCTATGACCCGGCAACGCAGGGTCATAGTGCTAGTGCATGCATATACAGCTGCATGTGTGCGCACATACACGCGAGTACTGTCCAAATCTACGAACAATCACATACAACTAGCTGGCATTCAATTGGCGTATCAAGTTTCGAGCATTTTGATTGGGTTTTGGATAGAAAATTCACAAAAAAAAAATCACTTCTATTGATTTTTTAATGGCTTTGCGGGGTGACTGGGGAAATGTAAAGATGTGCACGACCACCCTTGGATGGTTTTGAATGACTATAGAAAGTGCCAGCCCTCTAACAGAAAAATTGTGGATTCGTATAAAGAACACACACACAGACACACATTTTGCCATTTATATATATAGATATTTATATTAGACAATTGCACTGGTATGGTCATGTGTTGTGAATGAATAATGACAGCTGTGTGAAAAAGTGTCACACCATAGCAGTTAAGGGAACCTTTGGAAGAGGTAGACCCAGGAAAACCTGGGATGAGGTGGTGAAGCAAGACCTTCAAACATTGGGTCTTACTGAGGCAATGACTAGTGACCGGGACCTTTGGAGATATGCTGTGCTTGAGAAGACCCAACAAGCCAAGTGAGACCGTAGCTCATGCCCTATGCCAGTGGATGTAACCAGCCCATTTATGAATACCCCTCGTTTATTGGACAATAAACCTTGCTTGTGAAGACATTGAGGCAAGTGAAATTAAAATCAAAATTGCTGACGTGGCCGATGACAGTACCGCCTGACTTGCACTCGTGCCAGTGGGACGTTAAAAGCATATTCGAACGTGGGGTGTAACTGACCCACTTATGAGTACCCCTCATTCATTGGACAATGAACTTTGCTTGCGAAGACCAATTGAGGCAATTGTAAATAAATCAAAATCGCTGACGTGGCCGATGACATTACCGCCTGATTGGCACTGATGCCAGTGGAACGCTAAAAGCACATTACTGATGTGGCTGATGACAGTACCGCCTGATTGGCTCCTGTGCCAGTGACACGTGAAAAGCATGATCATTACCAGTGTTGCTTTACAGGCACATGTGCTGGTGGCACGTGAAAAACAACATTCAAGTGTGGCTGTTGCCAGTGCCACCAGACTGGCTCCTGTGCAGGTAGCATGTAAAAGCACCCACTACACTCTCGGAATGGTTGGCGTTAGGAAGGGCATCCAGCTGTAGAAACTTTGCCAGATCAGATTGAGCCTGGTGCAGCCTCTGGCTCACCAGTTCTCAGTCAAACCGTCCAACCCATGCCAGCATGGAAAGTGGGTGTAAAATGATGATGATGAGGTCCATATTACACAAAGTACAAAGACCAGAGAAAATTAAAGGGGTGGAAGAAATGTGTTATAAGTTCAGCAGCTGTTTCTGGGGACTTGGAGATCCATAATAATTTTGGAAGACGTAGTTCATCACAATATGTGGCCTTATGGATACGATAAACATTGGACAAGACAAGTCTCCATCATCAAGATGGAGAAGATCTTACATTTCAGATCTTAAAGCAGAGAAGTTCAAAGATAGAATGATTGAATGTGAAGAGCTAGCTGTATTAGAGGGGAGAAATAGGAAAGCCGATGGGGTTGGGGGGTATTAAGGTAGAGAATGGTAAGAGGAGAAAAGATAGTTCAGGAATGAGGGTACTAGTGGAGGTAGTGCCTCCATTTTGTTGGAATTTTCTTCCCGTTTCTTTCTTTTTCTATTTAATTATTTGAATTTTATGAACTGTCTTTGGACTTTTTCTTTAATTAAACATGGCAAAGAACAAAGAATGACTTGTGGAGTGGGAGATTACAGCACCCAAAAAATGGTTGGAAGAATTTGCAAAAAAAGACGATGGCCTTGAGGACTTATGCCAAGTCCCTCGACACCATCACAGTCTTCGGAAAAAATGTAATAGAAAAAGAGTTGGAAACATATATGCCAACTATTAAATATATCTCTCGGGATAATGGGGGGGGATCAAACATGCAATGGTGTGGTTGCTATTTGACTCCCCCGAAGAGGCTTGCGAATTCGCGAGCCAGCCCCAACTGAGGTAGTAATAGAAGTAAATGTGGGTTGGTACTGGAAGTGAAGCACTGATGTATGCTGAGGTGTATGAAATTGAATAGAGGGAGGTGAATAGAGAGAGAGAGAGAGGGAGGGAGGGAGAGATTGATAGAGTAGTAACCAATTGAGTGAAGTAAGAGTAAGTTTATGTAAAGCTTTCTTAGTGCATTCTACAGAAGGTTGAGATAATCCAGTTGCTACAATAAGTGCATCAACCCTGTAGAGCCCTCCAGAGAGGTTAGGGAAGTATTGCTTAATTTGGGAAAGATGGAATAGGCCAACTAGGTCAGTAACCTGGGCTGAGTCAGATGAGCCCATGTGTATATCGAAGAAATTCATAGATGAGTTGCAGGTCCAATAATTATCTTTGAAGTTAATTAGAGTTTTCCTTGCAGCCAGGATGATAACAATGTCAGGTCGAGAAATAGGTGCATACTTTCGAGTGAAGATTAAAGCTTTATTTAAGAGAAATGATCATACTGAAGAATATTAATTTGAGATGTCAAACTGAAGGAAATTGGCATGCAGTTTATAAGGAAGAGAGTGGAACCAAGTGATGACATTACCAGTAAATTCCAAAGTGGAAACTTAACATTAGTTCTATCTAACAAGGTATAGAATTTGATGGATAATGTATTGACTAATTTGACCTAAGTCTGATTTAGTGGGGCAGATCAGTCTAATAGAAGGCTCAGTGGAGAAGTTGGATTTGTAGTCTTTCAGAGTGAAGTAGGTGGGGTATATATGGTTCAGTTGTATTTAGTAAATTTAGATCAGCAATGAGCTAACAGTAGATGTTGTTAATGTCCCATGTGCATGTTGATAATTTGTATTAAGTTCCTTTGATATAAGGTTGGTAAATATTTCCAAGGGAGGGTAGTATAAATTTCCAGTCTTGTCTAAAAAGACTAGCAGGTGTGGTGAACTCGTTATCTTAGATATAATTCTGGATATGTCCTTCTGAAAATAATTAGATCTATTAGAGAAAATAATGCTTTTTATCATGCGTAGTAAATTTTTTTCAAAGTTATCTAGTGCAGGGTTTGGGGTTGGATTTCTGTGAGACATTTAGGACAAGATTATGAAAATGTTTTGGACTGACAAAGGGCAAAAGCCCATGTTTCATTTTCATGAAACACCACATTTCACATACAAGCATCATACATCATGCCCTTCACTCCACATTCAGCACTCACGTCTCACTCTCCTGTGCCACACTATCTGCCCTTTCTCTGAGTGAGAAACCCAACGTTGCAAAACAGAGATAACAGTTCTCCCTTAAACATTCCACCCCCTCACCTGCACTCATTATGGCTAATACCTTCAGTGTGGAAACGTAAATATACAAAAGAGAATGCAGATATACTTACATATATGACATAGTTCCCATTGCAGATATCGTTGAAGACAACTTCAGTCTGTAAAAATAATAATTCTATTACTATAACAATTATAATCATATACTAGCAGTATCGCCTGGCGTTGCTCGTGTTTGTTTCGACCCTTTAGAATTGGAATTTTTGAAAAGTAAAAATTTTGCATTATCTAGCTTGTTATTCTCTTTAAGTGGACATTTTTCTAGTTGAAATACACTGAAAAATGGCGACGCAGCAGTAAAAAAATCGTAAAAAATAGGGATTTTCATAGAAAAAAAAGCACCTTTTTGATGTAAATAATTTTTGGTCTTAAGGTGGTCCGATTTGAATGTTTTTCTTCTACAGAATGAAGAGCAAGCCTTCTTCTATCATACTCTCAATTTTGGTAAACTTGCGCGCCACAGGGTCTCAGAGGAGATAGTGTTAGTTGAAGGCTACCAAACCTGCCACACAGACAACTTCAGCTTTATATATAAAGATATATATATATATATACACTCACACATATACATATATACATATACATATATACATATATATATATATATACATATATACACATATACATATACATATATACATATATACATATACATATATACATATATATATATAATATATATATATATATATATACATATATATATTATACATATATATATATATATAATATATATATATATATATATATATATATATTATATATATATATATATATATATATATATATATATACACCACACACATATATATATATGGTTCAAGGGAGGCACAAGCCTATGATGAACTGCACTGAGGCAAATATTCTCATTAGATGTGGTAAACCTGACACCATCTTCATTCCTCACATACCAATTACACCATCTAATGTCTCATACAAATTTAAGCCCTTACCGTTTCCTATCACACTTTCTTTTGCCATGAGCATTAATAAGATCAGGGCCAAACACTAAAAGTTGCTGGATTGGAATTTGAAAAACAAACAGAAATCTATCTTTACCTACTTCAATTATTATGTTTTTCTCTTATATTGGGTTGTCCGGAAAGTTCGTACTGATTTATAGTAGCTTACCTTTCGACTTATTTTAGAACATGGTTGAGTCCATAAAATAGGATTTGACAACATTTCCATTTAGAGCACAGTTTAAGCTATCTTTGCATGAAAGAAGGTTTATGTTCCGTTTTAAAGGGTTACAGAATTAACAAAGGTTATAGGAACATAAACCATATCTTCAGCATGGGCGCTACGATTAACGTATAATTATGGGACAAATACACAGTAAATACATGTGTATAAAATACACAATATGGCTATGACCTCCATTCCTCAGAATCTGCTAACCACAACCCTGTATAAACCAGCCACATTCAAAAGTACCCTTGGCAAAATCATCCTCTTGACTTCTTTCTCTTTACCACACTTTGGAGCATTTTATACTAAATTAACACGTTATCAAATTTTTTAACCCATCCTACCACACATCTCCTTCAAGAAACTGTGTCACTCCGCAGGACTTCCTGAAGATCATTCACTCACCATTCCTTCTCCTCCACCTCAACCACAGGCTTTCAAGAGTTGAAATTGGACCATTTTTAATAATTGCACCAGCTACATCTTGTTAAGGCTACACCTTACTCATAGTTCTGGAAAACACACACACACATACATATATGCATATCTATCTATCTATCTATCTATATATATATATATATATATATTATATATATATATATATATATATATATAGATATATATATATATATATATATATATTATATATATATATATAGATATATATATATATATATATATATATATATATATATTATATATATATATATATATATATATATATATAAGGCGAGCTGGCAGACACGTTAGCTCGCCGGGCGGAATGCTTAGCGGTATTTCGTCTATCGTTACGTTCTGAGTTCAAATTCCACTGAGGTCGACTTTTCCTTTCATCCTTTCGGGGTCAATAAATAAAAGTACCAATTACGCACAGGGGTCGATGTAATCGACTTAATCCGTTTGTCTGTCCTTGTTTGTCCTCTCTATGTTTAGCCCCTTGTGGGCAATAAAGAAATATATATATGTATGTATGTATGTATATATTAATGCACATATGCATACATACACAAACACACACATATAAGAAAACATATACATAGTATTTTTTCCTCATTAGTAAGATTATCCTCTGAATCAGGTACTGAATGTATGTAGGTTTTTTAATAATAGCAGAAACCTCCTCCTCATAACACACACACACACAAAGTATAAAATTGGGTTCAGAGAATCAAGTAGAACTCACAGAAAGCACCCTTACAAGGCTATTAGTTAATAGTAATTCTACTATGATGTGATTTAACTTGTTCATGCAACCCAATATCTAAGATACCCAAGTAGTAAATTATATTCAGAATCTCTCATACTTCCTGATTTTGTGATTTTATATGTATACAGATATATATATATATATATACATATATATATATACACATGTATTTTGGGAGTTTTTTTTTTTTTACATCCACTTCCCTAAGGTTTTTATATAGTTGTATGGTAAATTGGATGGAACAAGTATTTTTATGGTTGGACGGTTGTGCCTTTTTCCCCAAGGACCACTCGACGGTAACAATGTAAGGAGCAGAATATGTTGTCATTTCATTATATTTTTGCCAGCCAGGCAAACTGGAGCAAGCAATATATATATATATTCATCATCATCATCATCACCATCATCGTTTAGCGTCCGTTTTCCATGCTAGCATGGGTTGGACGGTTCTACTGGGGTCTGTGAAGCCAGAAGGCTTCATCAGGCCCAGTCAAATCTGGCAGTGTTTCTACGGCTGGATGCCCTTCCTAACGCCAACCACTCCGTGAGTGTAGTGGGTGCTTTTTACGTGCCACCCGCACTGGTGCCAGACAGAGCTGGCAAACGGCCACGAACGGATGGTGCTTTTTATGTGCCACCGGCACGAGGGCCAGGCGAGGCTGGCAACGGACACGAAACGGGGCGGTGCTGGCAACGGTCGCGAAACGGAAAGTTCTCTTACATGCCACCGGCACTGGTAACACATCTGCAATTTCCATTGATCGATTTCCATTGATCGATTTCGATTCTGATCCTCACTTGCCTCAACGAGGTCTTCACAAGCAGAGTTTCGACATGCCACCGGCACTGGTAGCACATCCGCAGTTTCCATATATATATATATATATATATATATATACATACATATACATATAGAGGGGCGGGCAAACAGACATACAGACAGACAGAGCTAGAGGAAGAGAGAGCAAGAGGAGAGACCAACAGAGAGAGAAAATGCGTGAGAGAGAGAGAGAGAGTGAAACAGAGCAAGAGGGAGAGAAAGAGAGATAGAGAAAGCAAGAAAGAGAGAGAAAGAGAGATAGACAGAGAAAGAGCTAGATAAAGAGAGAGCAAGTGAATGAAAGAAATGGCGAGGGAGAGCAAGAGAAGGAGAGAGCAAGAGAGAGAATGAAAGAAACATTAAAATGTTTGGATCTTTTCAGTTTGAACGGCAGTTTTTTCTAGCGGTGTCATATGAAATTGTCACCCATATTTATGACCCTAGAATTGATCTATTGCATTTCAATCTCTTTTAGGGTTAGGGTTAGGGTGGGGGGAAGGGTATATTTTTTTCTTCACAAATGTAAATAAACCCAATCTGTTTCTTAAACAAGGGACATATTCATACGGCACAGAATGTATTTTACCTCAATAGATGTCACTGATTGGTTGAAATTGCAGAAATTGAAGAAAAAAAACAAAACAAATATCTTACAAACTATAGAATTTTCTCAATAAAGCCAAGAGAAAAAGATGTTTTATAAACACATTCTACCAGTATACAAAGTTTAAAACTTTTTAGTTACCTAGAAATTATGTTAAAAACTGCCGTTCAAACCGAAAAGATCCAAATGTTTTCTGTCAAATAAGTCAGCATTAAAACAGCAAAGCCAAATACGTGCCACCTAAATGGTTCTGTGAAAGTGCCTCATGCTCTCTTGTGATGCTGTGAAAATAACAGCAGTTTGAACTTACCTCATTTGTTGTTTCAGTTGTATTATAATTATCTCTCTGTAACACCACTGTGTAATTCACAAAGTTCGTTACTTGTTCGGCATGAGAAAATCGTACTAGTAAGCTGTGATGATTTCTATCAACTTCTACGTTGATGTTAGATTGCCATTCTGAAATGTAAAGAAAACGGGATAACAGATTTTGTTAGAAACGGAATTCAAGTAAACTAATAAATTAATTTAGAAACTTTATCATTTTTTTGCATCCTTCATCAAAATCTTTAAAGATTTTGATAAATGATGCAATTAATTAAGATTAAGATTAATGTAAAAAATAAATAACGCTGAAGCAAAGTAACACCAAATATACAGTGCGTGTGTTTTTATTGGCTAAACTGGCAAAATGACCATTCCTAAATACAACAATATCTGTTTCAACACACGATTTCACATCAAAAATCTTGCAAAACAAACATTTAAAGAAACAGCATTTTGGCCTATATCTTAAGGGCTTAGAATAAATATGTCATACCCCTATGTTTCAAAAGAGATGACCGAAAGGATTGGTCTATGAGAGGCCATACATGTTTCATTAACATCTACTTTTCCATGCTGGCATGGGCTGGTTGGGATTTGTTAAGGCAGATTTTCTACAGCCAGATACCCTTCCAGTTGCCAACCCTCGTTGTGAAATCAAAGCAAGATGATAAACCAAACGATTTACCATTAATCCCATGAAATATTCCTGGGTCCTGCTATTACACATATATAACAGAAATATTTGTAACTAGCAGTATCGCCCGGCATTGCTCGGGTTTGTAAGGGAAATAACTATATAAGCATTTTTAGAGAGTTACTTCCCTTATATAATAGCGAAAAAAATGCATGAAATGGAAAAAAAATTATGGTAAATTTTTTTTAGAATCGTTGACTCATCGTAGACATTTTTAGAGAGTTACTTCCCTTATATAATAGCGCGAAAAAAATGCATGAAATGGAAAAAAAATTATGGTAAATTTTTTTTTAATTGTAGACTCATCGTAGACGCGCACTAATACCCAGAAGGGCTCGATATGAATCACGACTATAAGTTAAACTGCACCGCAAAATGTGGGAGTAGTTAGGAATCTAAATCATAGGAGACAGACACACAACCTCTCTTTTATATATAAAGATATAATATTAACAAGCATTAAATCAGGCATATATACAGACAAACAGACACAAAGAGATGAATAAAATAGCTCTTACGATATGGATAACAGTTCTTTTTCTGCAAAAGATAAAGAAAATATACAATAATAATAATAAATAAAATAAATGCACACGTTTAAAGCCTAGCCAGGCTCATGGGCTCGGTTTCCCGGTTTCAATGGCGTATGTGTTCCCCAGCTGGACGGGACGCCAGTCCATCGCAGTGTTACTCATTTTTGCCAGCTGAGTGGACTGGAGCAATGTGAAATGAAGTGTTTTGCTCAAGAACACAACGCGTCACCCGGTCCAGGAATCGAAACCACAATCTTATGATCATGATGCTGACACCCTAACCACTAAGCCACGTGCCTCCACATACAATAATAATATACAATATAATAATATAATATATAAACATGCAATATACCTACATATATACAATACATTATTACATGCACACACATATATTTAATTCTTGTACAAGAAGCTATGTCAATACTTTGATAGATGCAACAGGTCTATGATCAGAAGGTAACTGCAGTGATTCCTTAATTCATTCAGTTGTGAAGCATTTGGCATATATGATTTCTGTAATGCTACAATGGTGAAGGCAAATGGCTCAGTGGTTAGAGCATTTGGGCTTACAACTGTGAGGTTGTGAGTTCAATTCCTGGAACGAGCTGTGTTGAGTTCTTTGAGCAAGACATTATATTTTCCCATCGTTTCAGTCCACTCAGCTGTAGGAATGATTTGTAATGTCACTGGTGCCAAGCTGTATCGGGCTTTGTCTTTCCCTTGGACAGCACTGGTGGCACGGAGAGGGGAGGCTGGTATGCATGAATTGAGTGCTGGTCTCCCTTAAATAACCTTGCCCAGACATGTGCCTTGGAGATAAACTTTCCAGGTGCAATCCCATGGTCATTCATAATTGAAGGGAGTCTTTACCCTTTGAAACTAGAATGGAATATTGCTTTTACAGCTGGAATGATGCTGATGTCATTGGAATGAAACCATTTGTTTGAGACTGTTTGGATATTCAACCAGTTTTGGTGGCAGTAGCTATTAGCACTGGAAGCAAACATACACATACATACACACACACACACATGTGTGTGCAGAGATATATGCATATTGAGATGGAGGGAGAGAAGATACGACAGAGAGAGAGGCATCTTGGGCAAGTGTCTTCTACTATAGCCTCTGGCCGACCAATGCCTTGTGAGTGGATTTGGTAGATGGAAACTGAAAGAAGCCCGTCGTATATATGTATATGTACATATATATATATATATATATATATATATATATATATATATATATATATATATATATATATATATATATATATGTGTGTGTGTGTGTGTGTGTGTGCGTGTGTGTGTTTGTGTATCTGTGTTTGTCCCCCTAGCATTGCGTGACAACCGATGCTGGTGTGTTTATGTCCCTGTTACTTAGTGTTCGGCAAAACTGACCGATAGAATAAGTACTGGGCTAACAAAGAATAAGTCCCGGGGTCGAGTTGCTCGACTAAAGGCGGTGCTCCAGCATGGCCGCAGTCAAATGACTGAAACAAGTGAAAGAGTAAAAGAGAGAGAGAGAGAGGGAGAAAGAGAAAGGGAGAAGAACATTACAATTCATTAGCTGAACACAACTGACATAAACCTTTTCTCTCTCCTCATCCCCATATAAGGAAATATGCTCTCACACATGCAGACAGAGTGAAGTGGGGGGGGGGGGGGGAATGAGAATAACATTACAACAAGAGAAACATAAAAAAAACACCTGATGTCAAATAAGTCAGCATCGAATCAGCACCACCAAATTAGCGGCACCGAAATGACTGTGCCAAAATGGTGTGCCAAAGTGGCTGTGCCGAAACGTGTCATGCCCTGTGGCAGTTGCTACCCTAGAAGAATGTTGGACATTCCTCCCTGAACCAAGGAATCTGTCTTTTCATTTTTTCATCTTTTATCGGTTTCGGTCATTAGACTGGCCATGCTGGGGCAAAGCCTTGAAGAATTTTAAGTGGAATGAATCATTCCCAGTACTTGTTCAATTTTTTTTTAAAGCCTGATTATTCATTTTATTGGTCCTCTTTTGTTGAGCTGCTAAGTTACGGAGATGAAACACACCAAAACTGGTTGTCAAGTAGTGGTAGGGGTCAAATACACACACAAACACACACACACAAAACATGCATTCACGCACACATGCACACTCACACACACACACACAAAACATGCATTCACGCACACATGCACACTCACACACACACACACAAAACACATCCGCTTGTACACACATACACACACTTGCACACACACACACTTATGCTCACTCACACACATATACAATGGTCTTTTAGTTTCCGTGTACCAAATCCACTCACAAGGGTTTGGTCAACCCTAGGCTATAAAAGAAGACACTTGCCCAAGGTGCCACGCAGTGGGACTGAACCTGGCATCATGTGGTTGAGAAGCAAACTTCTGACCACACAACCATAATTGCCCCTATATGTTTCCCTTTTTTCTTTTCATTTTGTTTATTATCATGTGCAGGCAAAACACTTCATTTCACGTTACTCCAGTCCACTCGGCTGACAAAAGTGAGTAACCCTGCGACAGACTGGCGTCCCATCCAGGTGGGGAATTTATGCGCCAAGGAAACGGGGAAACCGGCCCTTATGAGTTGGTATGACTCGAGAAGGTAACCTTTACATTTACTTTACCACCACCACCACCACCACCACCACCACCACCAAAACTACCATCCCCACCACTAACACCAACACTGCCACCACTACCACCATCACTTGCAGCTAGTCACTACCACCCTACCATAATCGCTTCTCATCACCATCACCACAACAACTAGCATCACCAACACTAACACACCACCACCACCGCCACTGCCAACACCATCACTGCAGCTAGTCACTACCACCCTACCATCACCCTCACCATAACCCCTTCTCATCACCACCACCACCACCACAAAAACAACCAGCATCACCACCACCACCACTACCGCTAACACACGACCACCACTAACACCACTACTACCACTGCCACTGTTACCCTTACCCTCACCACCACTAACTGCTACCATATGGTAACACTAGGCCCGACACACACACACACACACATTTAAATACACAGACTAAAACAGGAAAACGTTAAAACAACAACAAAAAAAGAACTGGAAATACCATAAAGCAAAACAAAGAATAAAAGTTTGATTACGTAATGAATGAAACGGAGATGTGTGAAGGAATTTAAATTAAACATGTTATCTAACTGTTTTTCGCTCCCTCCACACATCTAACCGTCTGTACGCTCATCTGAACAATACAGCTACTTGTTAAGGACAGAGAGAGAGAGAGAACAAAACATGCCATTTACAGTGTCTTGTTTACTCGCTTACTTGTTTCAGTCATTTGACTGCGGCCATGCTGGAGCACCGCCTTTTAATCGAGCAACTCGAACCCGGGACTTATTCTTTTGTAAGCCCAGTACTTATTCTATCGGTCTCTTTTTTGCCGAACCGCTAAGTGACGGGGACGTAAACACACCAGCATCGGTTGTCAAGCAATGCTAGAGGGACAAACACACAAACATATACACACACATGCACACACACACACATATATATATATATATATATATATATATATATATATATATATATATATATATATTAAAATTTTATGTATTGATTAAGTCTTTCCTTGTTTGTTTTTCAAAATAGTGGTTTTGTCTCTAATAATATTATATAATATTTTACTATAAAATTGGATTTAATCCTAAATCTGATTTTTTCCCTGTAAATTTGGATTTATTCCCTAATATTTATTATTATATATATATATATACATATATACGACAGGCTTCTTTCAGTTTCCGTCTACCAAATCCACTCACAAGGCTTTGGTCGGCCCGAGGCTATAGCAGAAGACACTTGCCCAAGATGCCACGCAGTGGGACTGAACCCAGAAGCATGTGGTTGGTTAGCCAGCTACTTACCACACAGCCACTCTTGTGTACTTTTTCTAAATGATTTTTCCATCATCACACCAAAGAATATGATAAAATAAGTTTTGCTTGATTACTGGGGGTCAGTTAAATCAAATACAACCTCACTTCCCCTGAAAAAGAAGAATTCTTTTGTGATTTTCCGATTAATATTAATTTCTACCCTTATTATTTAACTTTTAAATAACCATGTTCTCTAACTGGTAAATTTGATGCGGATTAATTAAAACTGCAGATCACTTTCCGGCTTTGGCGCGCCAAAAGGAAGACATTTGAAATATACCCTCAAATATAATTGATAGAACTTTATAGGTATTCTTTCGGTTTGACTCGAAAAATCAAAACAAACCATTCGGCGAATTCCGTGAAAAGCACGTTGTCTTGTAAACTGTCAGTTGACGAAATGAGAGGAAGGGAAGAAAGCTAAAGGGCTGTACGTGCATGCATGCTTGTTCCTGTGAGTGTGTGTGTGTGTGTGTGTGCGTGCGTGTGTGCGTGTACGGTTGTTCCTCTGCGTGAACGTGCTAATTTAAACTTCAAGAATGTGGATCTTTTCGGTTTGAACGGCAGTTTTTAACATAATTTCTAGGTAACTAAACACTTTTAAACTTCGTATACTGGTAGAATGTGCTTATAAAACATCTTTTTCTCTTGGCTTTATTGAGAAAATTCTATAGTTTGTAAGATATTTGTTGTTTTTTTTCTTCAATTTCTGCAATTTCAACCAACCAATGACGTCTATTGAGGTAAAAAAAAAACATTCTGTGCCGTATGAATATGTCCCTCGTTAAACAGATTGGGTTTATTTACATTTGTGAAGAAAAAAAGATACCCTTCCCCCCACACCACACCCCTAACCCTAAAACAGATTGAAATGCAATAGATCGATACTAGGGTCATAATTATGGGTGACAATTTCATATGACACCGCTAGAAAAAACTGCCGTTCAAACCGAAAAGATCTAAGAATGTTTTTTATGAAATTCATAAAATGCGTTGTATAGTCCCTCCTTTTCTCCATGCATGTTGCAATATTTCTGCTCTTTAGTGGTTAAAAAAAAAAAGACATGGACAACTATAATTGATACGGCGAAAGCGGCGAGCTGGCAGAAACGTTAGCACGCCGGGCGAAATGTGTAGCCGTATTTCGTCTGCCGTTACGTTCGGAGCTCAAATTCTGCCGAGGACGACTTTGCCTTTCATCCTTTCGGGGTCGATAAATTAAGTACCAGTTACGCCCTGAGGTCGATGTAATCGACTTAATCCATTTGTCTGTCCTTGTTTGTCCTCTCTGCGTTTAGCCCCTTGTGGGTAGTAAAGAAATAGATATTTCGGCTGCCGCTACGTTCAGACTTCAAATACAGCCGTGGTCGACTTTGCCTTTCATCCTTTCGGGATCGATAAATTAAGTACCAGTTGCGTACTGGGGTCGATCTAATCAACTGCCTCCTCCCCTAAAATTTCTGGCCTTGTGCCCAGAGTAGAAAGAATATTTAGGTGTTGGTAGTGTGAGTTGAAGTTTGATTATTGTTTGAAATTGCTGTTGTTTGAATTCTTGGTTGTTTTGTGTTGGTTTGCAGTGGTTTTCTAGTTGTGCTTTCTTTCGATTTTATCAAGAGAAGCCATGGCAGAAAGAATGTACTATTCAGGCATTGATGATTCCGAATTGTCCTCTTCGGAGGAGGAGTTACTTCTTGCAGTCAACAGGATGGACAAATGCCCACAGAAGAAAAGCTTTACAGAAGTCAAATATTGGAAAATATGAGAAAATTGCATGTAGAGTGGGTGGAGACTAAGCTCTCACCACTCCAGAAGATAATGGACGAAATAGACAAAAAGACTGTAGTATACAAGGTGTATTCATTGGAGGAAAAGAAAATAGAACATGTAGAAGCGGAAACTATGGAAAAGGCATCGCGCTCAGTCTGGCAATATATGTTATATCTTGTCAGAGGAAGTAAATTCGGAACTATTGTAGTCCATTTTAAGACAGAAGACAAAGCAAAGGAAAACACTATAAACACAGTAAAAACTAAGTGGTCCTTCTACCCACTTATTTGGTAAGAAGGACTTCTAGAATTAAGGTGGAAGGAATCCCACCAGAAATAGATGTGGCTTGGGTCGTGGCGGCTGTTCTTCTAGGAGGTAAAGAAGAATTAGCCGTCCCCCAAGCCACAAAAACAGAAAACTCGGTTTGGAAAGGACAGACAATGGATTTGATTGTACAGGCTACAGTTGAAACACTCGAAAATTTGGTGGAAACAGTATCAATCGGAGATGTAGTGTTGAAAGTGTGGGTGGAGGGACAGGACTCCTCGTTGTTTTAAATGTGGCCAAAAAGGCCACATTAGAGCACACTGCCCTCTGTAGAAGCAGACTACGGAAAGGATGGACGAGAGACCAGAAAAGAAGTAAGAGGAGGGAAAGGAAAGAGAGGAAGCATGGACAATTGCAGAAAGAAGAAGAAAAAATAGGAAAAAAGAATAGTGGAACCCCAAACCTGACCCACCCCACCCATATCCTCTCAGACCCACCCTCTCTCTACAGACACCAAAAAAGAAAATAGAAATGCAACCACAATAAAGTACAAAGAATTCCCTTCCCCGTTAAGTAAATTACTTTTGTATATTGACGGACAAAGAGAATAAGGAAATACTTCGGAAAACAACAGATTGGAAGACGGCAAAATTTGTTGGTACAAAAGAATAAACGAACATGATAGGGTGGCACATATGTGTGTTACTTTCAGAAAAGCAGAAGAAGTGAAGAAATACAAAAAATGTTATAAGTTCTTGAAAATCAATACAGACGTTAAGAGGATACCAGACAACATAGGCTTTGAAGAACTATTAGAGAAATTTGCAGTGAGGGCGCGTGGCTTAGTGGTTAGGGCATTCGGCTCATGATCGTAAGGTTGTGAGTTCGATTCCCGGCGACGCGTTGTGTCCTTGAGCAAGACACTTTATTTCACGTTGCTCCAGTCCACTCAGCTGGCAAAAATGAGTTGTACTTGTATTTCAAAGGGTCAGCCTTGTCACTCTCTGTGTCACGCTGATTATCCCCGAGAACTACGTTAAGGGTACACGTGTCTGTGGAATGCTCAGCCATTTGCACGTTAATTTCACGAGCAAGCTGTTCCGTTGATCGTATCGGCTGGGACCCTCGTCGTCGTAACCGGCGGAGTCTTTTTTTAAGAGAAATTTGGTGTCGATGTGACAAAAGGACTCCCAAGGAAGTAAATGATGCTGCTAGAGGTGGGGCAAGCGACACAGTTTCATTATCATTTTCATGTTATCATTCATCTTATCATACGTTCTAATTTAATTTTTTTTTTCAGTTTTATTTATTTTCGTGTTATGTGTCTCCACGTGTTTGTCTTTGTCCCCTCTGTGTTGGCCCCTTATGGGCAATAAAGAAAGATATAATTGATACGGCGTTCTCATTTTTCTGTTTGGAAATTTACGGATTTTACATACACACATGAAGCAGGTAAGAACAAATGGCAAAACTTCCACCCATCCCCACCCCCTCAAACCACCCTTAAATTTTTTTTTTTTTCGGCACAAACCCCCGTTTTTCTTCATTTTTCACTTTTTTCACAATTTTTTCCCCAAAATATGCGGAAAAATACGGAGATTATGATTCTGAAAAAAATTTCCAAAAATCTTTGTAAAAAATTTTTTTTAAGAATTTCTTTTTTTCTAAATATGCGGAAAAATACGGACATGACTTGGACAAAAATTTCAAAACATTTCTGTACTTACAGTTAGGGTTTTAGGGTTAGGGTTAGGGTTTTAGGGTTAAGGTTTTAGGGTTAGGGTTAGAGTTTTAGGGTTAGGGTGAGGGTGAGGGTTTTAGGATTAGGGTTAGGGTGAGGGTTTTAGGGTTAGGGTTAGTGTTAGAGAAAAAAGTCAAAATTGAAGTTGTGGGGGGGGAAAGGGGTGGGGAAATTTCACAATGCCGATTTTGGCAATTTTCCGGAACCTCCGTATCCGAAAACGGGGATTTTTGGAAAAAAAATAAACAAATTTATGGAGTGGCTGTGTGGTAAGTAACTTGCTAACCAACCACATGGTTGCGGGTTCAGTCCCACTGCGTGGCATCTTGGGCAACTGTCTTCTGCTGTAGCCCCGGGCCGACCAATGCCTTGTGAGTGGATTTGGTAGACGGAAACTGAAAGAAGCCTGTCGTATATATGTATATATATATAATATATATATATATATATATATATATATATATATATATATATACATATATATATGTGTGTGATTGTGTGTCTGTGTTTGTCCCCTAGCATTGCTTGACAACCGATGCTGGTGTGTTTACGTCCCCGTCACTTAGCGGTTCGGCAAAAGAGACCGATAGAATAAGTACTGGGCTTACAAAGAATAAGTCCCGGGGTCGATTTGCTCGACTAAAGGCGGTGCTCCAGCATGGCCGCAGTCAAATGACTGAAACAAGTAAAAGAGTAAATTGGGGAGGTACGGGCGAAAGTCTTTCCGAACAAATATGCAAGGCTTTTTTTTTTTCTTCATCAAGTTTAAAATGCGACATTGGTGGCATAATTTCGTTATATCTATATTCCACAACACATATATACATAAAAACAGAACAGGCACACACACACACACACACACACACACACACACACACACACAGGATGTTCGAAACATTGCTCCCGCAAAAAATTTTAGTGTGAAGGAGCGTTTACATCCTCTGCAGCTCCGTTCCCTAGCCTGTAAATGCAGAGGGAAAAAAAGAGGTCAAGCGGAAAGAATAAAATGTGAAGGTCACGTCGTATGATAATAGAGATACATGATAATATCAGAGACGGACGGGGGTGGAGAGAGGGGGACACGCGTAAAGAGATACAAGGAGGGCGGATGCTGTGACTGTTTGGGTGTGTATTTACTCGTGGGCGAAGTTTGAAGTTCGCAGGTTCTAAGAGACAAGCGAGGCTAGTAGTTACAAGAGCGAATGTACGGCAGTTGGGGTGAAACGGGATGAAGGGCGGGAGACAGAGGGTACTTGTGTCAATGAGGCGGAGAAAGTTCATGTGAGTGTTGGGATTACGAAGAAATAATATTAATGTAATGGATATATTAAAACCAGGTTAAACCATCCCATTTATGATGAAAGCATTACCCTTGTATTGCGTAGGTGAGTGACTGTGAGTGAGTGCGTGCACGCAGAGGTTTTGTCAATCATCTGTCATCTGTATACGAAGAACATCGATCTACAAAAACAAAAAAGCTTTCATCTTCGATCTACTCAGTGATGACAGACCGAGGGCTAAACGAAGCGACAATACAGGAAGCGAGCTTCTCACGTAGTCGTTCGATTTGCTAAAAATAGCAGTTAAACCTCTCTCAAAATATAAGCTAGCCTCTTATAGCAAAAAAAAAAAAAATCTATTGAAACATATAGCTCCTGAATATGACATGGTGGTCACGATTGGGACATTTTTACTCAATCAAGCCTGGATTAGAACTCCACAACAGCAAAAACAAGCAAGTAAATAAACTTTCGGCGAAGCAGATCACCAGCTCAGTTTCGATTCTTAGTCTAAGCAGTAATTCACAACCATTTCTGGCCTGTGCGCCCCCTTTGGTTCCTAATTTACTCAGATGGACCCTCATGGTCATTTGATGTTTTTTAAAAAATCCAATTATATTTTTATAATTAAATATTATAAAGAATTGTATTAAAAAATTGTTAGAATATTTTGTGTGTTGTAGCGGTATTATCAATTTACTGCAGATAAATTTTAACAACGAAATCTTATATGGAACCCAGTTGAGAACCACTGGTTCTTACTTAGCTATATATTTCACTTAACTTGCTAAAATCCTTGAAAAATGCATGATCACCACAAACTCCCATATGCCTGTCCCAATTACTTTTGAAGATCTGGTAACTACATCTAGTAGGTAGAATGGATCTTTTCGGTTTGACCGGCAGTTTTTAAAAATAATTTCCACGTAACTAAACACTTTTAAACTTCGTATACTGGTAGAATGTGTTTATAAAACATATTTTTCTCTTGGCTTTATTGAGAAAATTCTATAGTTTGTAAGATATTTGTTGCTTTTTTTCTGCAATTTCTGAAATTACAACCAATCACTGACGTCTATTGAGGTAAAAAAAAAAGACATTCTGTGCCGTATGAATATGTCCCTCGTTTAAGAAACAGATTGGGTTTATTTACATTTCTGAAGAAAAAAGGATACCCTTCCCCCACCTTTAACTCTAACCAACCCTAACCCTAAAACAGATTGAAATGCAATAGATCTATGGGTGACAATTTCATATGACACCGCTAGAAAAACTGCCGTTCAAACCGACAAGATCCAATGCATGATCACCACAAACTCCCATATGCTTGTCCCAATTACTTTTGAAGATCTGGTAACTACGTCTAGCAGGTAGAATTACTGCATTGAAATTTATTTATTGGTTCGGGTGAGTGCTTTGGAAAGGCATGAGCAACATAGGATCCGATATCTCTAGTGCCAAATGTTGTCCCCAACTTCGTTCTGGCAACTTCTTCGACGTCACTGATATTAAGGGCAGCGAACTGATAGAGTCATTAGCACACCGGGCGAAATGCGTAGCCGTATTTCGTCAGCCGCTACGTTCTGTGTTCAAATTCCGCCGAGGTCGACTTTGCCTTTCATCCTTTCGGGGTCGATAAATTGAGTACCAGTTACGCACTGGGGTCGATGTAATCGTCTTAATCCGTTTGTTTGTCCTTGCTTGTCCTCTCTGTGTTTAGCCCCTTGTGGGGCAGTAAATAAATAGGTATTTCGTCTGCCGCTAAGTTCTGAGTTCAAATTCCGCCGAGGTCGACTTTGCCTTTCATCCTTTCGGAGTCGATAAATTAAGTACCAGTTACGCACTGGGGTCGATGTAATCGTCTTAATCGGTTTGTTTGTCCTTGCTTGTCCTCTCTGTGTTTAGCCCCTTGTGGGCAGTAAAGAAATAGGTATTTCGTTTGCCGCTACGTTCTGAGTTCAAATTCCGCCGAGGTCTACTTTGCCTTTCATCCTTTCGGGGTCGATTAAATACGTACCAGTTACGCACTGGGGTCGGTGTAATCGACTTAATCCTTTTGTCTGTCCTTGTTTGTCTCGTCTATGTTTAGCCCCCCCCCCCTTGTGGGCAATAAAGAAATGGATATCAAAACTGCTGCGGACGCCTGACCTCCTCTTGGGTAACATCATTGACGCGGAGAGAGGAGACCGTCTGCGTGGGTATCAGATGATCTTCCGTACAACATCTCCCAAACCTACACCCACGATAGGACATGCCTGGATCGCATCACCGTGGTTATACAACCCAGATTTTGTGAAGAATCTCTTCAATGACCAACAGAACAATTTTACTGGATAACTACTTTCTCATGCCACTCACCGCTGGGCTCTCGCACTCGAGAAATTTAAAGAAAAGACACGTTTGTAGCGTTTGGTATCAACAGAGATTACTAACTTATCTCAACTCTGGGATTGGCTTACTGTCAGAGTGCACAACCGCTACGATTGCGGATAGAACTCTTCCCACACTCTTTCAGAACATTGGCCCACACTCGTTTGGCTCCCCTCTTTCACAATTGTGATTTAAGCTGTGGTTTACATCAACATCCTGCTTGTAATCATGTCCATTAACACTCACTCTAAGAGAGATGATACCACACCTATTGCATCAGTTACATACGACCCCCACGCAGGTTCTGTAGTGCAGATATCTCAAAATATCCTCTGAATCATGTCAGTCTTGTTTTATTTATTAAAGAATTGCAACCACTGCACATATCAAGAAAATATTATCTCTCTATTCCCTTAAAAACACAAGCAACATTCAACGTGAGGTCTCGCAATCAGTCCAAACGTTAAGCTTCACTCGAACTCAACAACTCTCCCAGTGAATTATTTCTTTATTGCCCACAAGGGGCCAACATAGAGTTGGACAATACATCATGAGGCGATCTTTCGTCTCTAGTAGACCTTTCGTCTCTAGTAGACCTTTCCGTCGATTTCCGTAAAAAACTTCTTTTTTTTTTACATATGGGCTTGCGGGGACTTTTGAAGTAATGAGAGCGAAAGAGACTAAGACAAAGCGATTGTATGACGAGGGAAGTTCTTTTGAAGCATTGATGTACATGTGTGTGTGTGTGTGTGTTTGATGGGGTGTGAGAGACAGAAAGTATGTTGTGTAAGTGAAGTGCTTCTGTTAGTGTGTGTGAAGAGACAGAGTAATGTGTGGAAGAGGACGCTTTCTCTTAGTCTCTTCCGCAAGCCCATATGTAAAAAAAAAAAAGAAGTTTTTTACGGAAATCGACGGAAAGGTCTACTAGAGACGAAAGATCGCCCATCATGATTTGGGGTCATGAGAAACGAATGGAGATTACACAAAAATGACCTTTAAAAATTTACACAAAATCGGAAAACAAAATCGAAGAAATCGGATGATACACAATTTTACAACCCAACATAAAATGATATATGAAGTGGGAACACCAGGATTGCCCGACCCCACGAGCCCTGTTTTTTCCCACTGAAACTCGGCAGCTAACTCATAGCCTGCTCATGTGTCCACTTTCAATCGCAGCAATCGTGCCACACGCTTCCATCTTTTTTCGAACTCACGCACTGACAGACACCTTTTCTCCAACTCCACCTTTCTTTTTAGGTGGAACTTAAAAAAGTTCACCAAGGCGGAGCCAGAGATCGTGGTGCCTGTCTTTACAACTTTCATTCTAGTCTTCCATATACCCATATATGTCCATCCTTAACATTAGCAAAGACTGCAGCACTCTTTAGTATTTAAACTGGCCATATTTGGTTCAAATATTCCATCTATTTTATGCTCAAACTAGTCAGATCCAGCCTCTCACACCTACCACATAATGTCATTCTTAAAACAAACTCACGACATCGAAATCTTTAAGTCTCATTCACATGAATTTTACATTAAATCTAACTCTAATCCACTCTGGATCTTTTCGGTTTGAACGGCAGTTTTTAACATAATTTCTATATAACTAAAAAAAATTTTAAACTTCGTATACTGGTAGAATGTGTTTATAAAACTTCTTTTTCTCTTGGCTTTCTTGAGAAAATTCTATAGTTTGTAAGATATTTGTTGTTTTTTTTTTCTTCAATTTCTGCAATTTCAACCAATCACTGACGTCTATTGAGGTAAAAAAAAACATTCTGTGCCGTATGAATATGTCCCTCGTTTAAGAAACAGATTGGGTTTATTTACATTTGTGAAGAAAAAAAGATACCCTTCCCCCCACCCCTTCCCCTAACCCTAAAACATAGAAATGCAATAGATCGATACTAGGGTCATAATTATGGGTGACAATTTCATATGATACCGCTAGAAAAAACTGCCGTTAGGGTTAGGGGGCGATCTTACGATACTAGTTACACCACTGTCACTTATAAACCACGTGAGTTTATTTACATTTGTGAAAATGATCGTCGGTTTTTACATGCATGCATGCATGTATGTATGTATGTATGTATGTATGTATGTATGTATGTATGTATTATTACGTATGTATTTATGTATGTATGTATGTATGTATGTATGATGTATGTATGTATGTATGTATGTATGATGTATGTATGTATGTATGATTGTATGTATGTATGTATGATGTATGTATGTATGATGTATGTATGTATGTATGATGTATGTATGATTGTATGTATGTATGATTGTATGTATGTATGTATGTATGTATGTTTGATGTATGTATGTATGTATGATGTATGTATGATTGTATGTATGTATGATTGTATGTATGTATGATTGTATGTATGTATGTATGATTGTATGTATGTATGTATGTATGTATGTATGTATGTATGTTGTATGTATGTATGTATGTATGTATGATTGTATGTATGTATGTATGATTGTATTTATGTATGTATGTATGTATGATTGTATGTATGTATGATTGTATGTATGTATGTATGATTGTATGTATGTATGTATGTATGTATGATTGTATGTATGTATGATTGTATGTATGTATGTATGATTGTATGTATGTATGTATGATTGTATGTATGTATGATTGTATGTATGTATGTATGTATGTATGTATGTATGTATGTATGATGTATGTATGTATGTATGATGTATGTATGATTGTATGTATGTATGATTGTATGTATGTATGATTGTATGTATGTATGTATGATTGTATGTATGTATGTATGTATGTATGTATGTATGATTGTATGTATGTATGTATGTATGTATGATTGTATGTATGTATGATTGTATGTATGTATGTATGTATGTATGATGTATGTATGTATGTATGATGTATGTATGATTGTATGTATGTATGATTGTATGTATGTATGATTGTATGTATGTATGTATGATTGTATGTATGTATGTATGTATGTATGTATGTATGATTGTATGTATGTATGTATGTATGTATGTATGTATGATTGTATGTATGTATGTATGTATGTATGTATGTATGTATGTATGTATGTATGTATGTATGTATGTATGTATGATTGTATGTATGTATGTATGTATGTATGATGTATGTATGTATGTATGATGTATGTATGATTGTATGTATGTATGATTGTATGTATGTATGATTGTATGTATGTATGTATGTATGTATGTATGTATGATTGTATGTATGTATGTATGTATGTATGTATGATTGTATGTATGTATGATTGTATGTATGTATGATTGTATGTATGTATGTATGATTGTATGTATGCATGCATGCATGCATGCATGCATGCATGTATGTTTGTATGTATGTATGTATGTATGTATGCATGCATGCATGCATGTATGGCTTCAGTGACGCACACACACACAAACACATACACACACAGACACACACGTACACACACAGACACACGCGTACACACACCCACACACAGACGGACGGCACGCCAAGTTCAAAAGAACTTCCCCGAACCAATCGCGCTCTCTCTGTCGATTTCGCTTTTACGCCGACTTGAAAAAATACCCCCCCCCCCCTTCACCCCACATATATAAAAAAAATTATCGATGGACCACTCAAAGAGGTATGTATACATTATCATTTTCGTAACATAATTTCTGTAGTATTTCAAGATGTTTCTGACACGTATTTTGATTCACATGGCGGAGATCCAACATTTCTTCACTTTTTCCAGAATTTCTTCTCTTTATTTATTTTTTTTGCGAAATACGGAGTTTATGATTCATGTGTGAGTGTGTGTTCTTGATACTCGTTTAGAACAAGTAGTTTTACACCAATTACACTATTTTTTCTTAGTTTAAAGGCCGTGGACTGAAGATGTGAAATTTCCGAAGCCTCTCCCCCACCCCCCTTTCGCGAGCGCGCATTTTTTTCATGATAGTCGTTTAGAGCAAGTTGTTTTACACCTATTACGTTGTTTTTGTTTTTGTTTTTGTGCCCGGTTCAGACGCTTTCGGAAATTCCCGATATAAATATTCCGAGGCCTCTCCCCCACCCCTCTTTCTCGAGAGCGCATTTTTTTTTTCATATTCGTTTAGAGCAAGTTGTTTTACACCTATTACACACATTTTTTTTTTGATTTTCTGATATTTGTTACGCCCTATATTAACCCGGATACATTTCAAGAAAGTGTTTTTTTTTTATATATAGAGTTAGGGTTTTAGAGTTTGTGTTAGAGTTAGGGTTAGGGGTGGGAGAAAAGGGTTTCTGTTATCTTCAGAAATGTACACAAAGCCACTTACGGTACTTATACCGAAGGATCGCCGGGTTTTAGGGTTTTAGGGTTAGCTTAGGGTTACGGAAAAAAGTGAAAATGAAAAAATTGTGGGGGGGGGGGGAGGAGAGGGCGGCCAAGTTTCAATATGCTGATTTTCGGCAATTTTCCGGAATCTCCGTATCCGAAAACGGGGGTTATAAAAAAAAATTGGAGAAAATGGGGGAGGGTGGAAGGAAGTCTTTCCGAGAGTAACTTTCGCTATAAATCAATAAATAAAGGGTTATTTAGTAATTAAAGTTTGTGAATTTTGGTAATTGTAGTCAATCGTAAGCCACAGATACGTTCATGTTTTTCTCTTTAAAATTAACATAAACATTTATTTACATGAAAGAAAATTACCGACTAAATAAGATATATTTATATGAATAAAAAAAAAGGCGAGCTGGTAGAAACGTTAGCACGCCGGGCGAAATGCTTAGTGCCGCTACGTTCTGAGTTCAAATTCCGCCGAGGACGACTTTGCCTTTCATCCTTTCGGGATCGATAAATTAAGTACCAATAGCGTACTGGTGTCGATCTTAATCGACAGGCCACCTCCCCCAAAATCTCGGACCTTGTGCCTAGAGTAGAAAAGAATATTTATTTATTTATAGGCGCAGGAATGGCTGTGTGGTAAACAGCTTGCTTACCAACCACATGTTTCTGGGTTCAGTCACACTACGTGGGCAAGTGTCTTCTACTATAGCCTCAGGCCGCCCAAAGAATTGTGAAGTGGATTTGGTAGACGGAAACTGAAAGAAGCCCGTCGTATATATATATATATATATATATATATATATAATATATATATATATATATATATATATATTATATTGATAAAACGGTAAGATAACAAAAGAAAGAAAGAGACCTCAATATTATGTAAATAGAGGAAATTTATCTATACAATATGTTACATTACTCGGTAGTCAAGATAAAACTCTGAGTTTCAGATGCCGAAGTGGAAATCCACAACACCATCTCTTCGGTTATCTGGCTATTTGAAAACGTTATGAAAAAATACCGTTAAAAATGAAGGGAAATTACTCTGTTATAACTCTGCTTTGCCTGCGTACTTATACATCGCTCGCATTTTTCGTCATAAAAATTATATAAAAATACATAAAAATATATAAAATATATAAAATCTTCTTGGGACATAACACAGAAAGCATGTTCTATCCGTTTTCTTTAGGGGACCAAAAACGTAACAGAAATTTAGTCACATGTGGGCATGATCCGAAAAGCTCTGTCCTTGTATTTAGACATGTGGTAGGGTCTAAGCTGCTTTTCCAGATAAGCCATCTCTCCATGTCGCATAAACCGCACCTTCCGCTGCCGTTAGTATAGGGCTTACATCTGGCCAAAATCTTCCATTGTATGTTATAATCGACACCTTTATCTCTTAAAGACCAAATATGATTGGATAATTGTGTCGCTTTTCTTTTGTTCCAGTGCCTAAAGCTCAAAGTGTGGTTATTGAACCTGGCCTTGAAATTACCCTCTGTCAGGCCCACGTATTTCTTCGTCGAAACGGTGTCTTTAGTGGTTATAGAGTTTACGGTAGCTTCATATATGATGGTCTTGGACATGCAAGCTCCATTTAGCGGGCACAATTCTTTATTCCTGCATGAACAGCTGTTTCTCTTCTTGTGTTTTTTGTATGTTATGATTGATTATGTTTTTAAAATTGGTAGTTGAACTAAAACTAATTTTTAAATTGTGTCTATTAAAGAGTTTCCTATAAGCATGGTTAACTGGAAAATGTCTATCTATCAGTGCTAGGAATATTTACCTATATTGAAGGCCACCTCGGGTGAGTAAGGGGGCGTAAACCAGATGACCTTCCTATTTCTATTATTCCTTTTCCTTATTGTTGGGCTGGTGATAGGTGTATATTTTATTTTTTCGCTAAAACCACTATCTTTTAAAGCTTTATTATAAACTGGGGCAACGCTATTGAAGATGTCCTCATTAGATGAGAGGCTAGAAATCCTCTTACTAATATTTTTAACTAAATTTTTGAATACTATAGGGGGATGGCATGAACCTACATTAATATAACTTAGTCTATCATTGGGCTTCCTATAAGGCTTATAAATATTATTATTAAGATCTAAGGAAACGTCTAAGAAATTTCCTAGCACTGATAGATAGACATTTTCCAGTTAACCATGCTTATAGGAAACTCTTTAATAGACACAATTTAAAAATTAGTTTTAGTTCAACTACCAATTTTAAAAACATAATCAATCATAACATACAAAAAACACAAGAAGAAAACAGCTGTTCATGCAGGAATAAAGAATTGTGCCCGCTAAATGGAGCTTGCATGTCCAAGACCATCATATATGAAGCTACCGTAAACTCTATAACCACTAAAGACACCGTTTCGACGAAGAAATACGTGGGCCTGACAGAGGGTAATTTCAAGGCCAGGTTCAATAACCACACTTTGAGCTTTAGGCACTGGAACAAAAGAAAAGCGACACAATTATCCAATCATATTTGGTCTTTAAGAGATAAAGGTGTCGATTATAACATACAATGGAAGATTTTGGCCAGATGTAAGCCCTATACTAACGGCAGCGGAAGGTGCGGTTTATGCGACATGGAGAGATGGCTTATCTGGAAAAGCAGCTTAGACCCTACCACATGTCTAAATACAAGGACAGAGCTTTTCGGATCATGCCCACATGTGACTAAATTTCTGTTACGTTTTTGGTCCCCTAAAGAAAACGGATAGAACATGCTTTCTGTGTTATGTCCCAAGAAGATTTTATATATTTTTATATATTTTTATATATTTTTATGTATTTTTATATAATTTTTATGACGAAAAATGCGAGCGATGTATAAGTACGCAGGCAAAGCAGAGTTATAACAGAGTAATTTCCCTTCATTTTTAACGGTATTTTTTCATAACGTTTTCAAATAGCCAGATAACCGAAGAGATGGTGTTGTGGATTTCCACTTCGGCATCTGAAACTCAGAGTTTTATCTTGACTACCGAGTAATGTAACATATTGTATAGATATATATATATATATATATATATATATATATATGTGTGTGTGTGTTTGTGTGTCTGTGTTTGTCCCCACAGCATCGCTTGACAACCGATGCTGGTGTGTTTACGTCCCCGTAACTAAGCGGTTCGGCAAAAGAAACCGATAGAATAAGTACTAGGCTTACAAAGAATAACTCCTGGGGTGGATTTGCTCGACTAAAGGCGGTGCTCCAGCATGGCCGCAGTCAAATGACTGAAGCAAGTAAAAGAGAGAGATATGACACACGTTGTTTACAAATATTGACACGCACACGTAAATATTAAGTTTAAAAAGTAATTTTTCAAACCCCTGTGACATCCTAATATACTGCAAAACCCTTTTTGGGGTCCGAAAAACGGAATGGGGTGAAGTGGAAGCCTCGGCAATTTCACCCATCCCCATCCCCCATTGATGTTTTCAGGGTTAGGGAAATCCGTCGCGGATTCATTGGAATTATTTTTTATCCCTAGTGAAAATCGTGCAGGTGAAAAGATCCAATGATGGCAGGGGTGGGTGAAATTTCTGAGGCTTCCACCTCACCGCACTCCGTTTTTCGGACCCCCAAAAAGGGTTTTATAGCATATTAGGATGTCACAGGAATTCATTCAACGAAAAAATAACACAAAAAAAAAATTCCAATGAACCCGGGACCGTGTGCCCCCCACCCACCACCACCACCACTTCTCCCGAACCAAAATAAGGGATTTGCAGCATATTAGGAGGTCAGGGTACTTGATACCCCGCAAAAAGTCCGAGTTTTTTTTTCTTTTTTCTTTTTTTTTTTTTTCTTCTTTCTAAGTGAAAATCATGCGGGTGTTACTCTGAAAAATTGCCGGGGGTAGGGGTGGGTGAAATTTCTGAGGCTTCCACCTCACCGCACTCCGTTTTTCGGGCCCCCAAAAAGGGTTTTATAGCATATTAGGTAGGATGTCACAGGAATTCATTCAACGAAAAAAAAAACACAAAAAAAAATTCCAATGAACCCGGGACCGTGTGCCCCCCACCCACCACCACCACCACTTCTCCCGAACCAAAATAAGGGATTTGCAGCATATTAGGAGGTCAGGGTACTTGATACCCCGCAAAAAGTCCGAGTTTTTTTTTCTTTTTTCTTTTTTTTTTTTTTCTTCTTTCTAAGTGAAAATCATGCGGGTGTTACTCTGAAAAATTGCCGGGGGTAGGGGTGGGTGAAATTTCTGAGGCTTCCACCTCACCGCACTCCGTTTTTCGGGCCCCCAAAAAGGGTTTTATAGCATATTAGGTAGGATGTCACAGGAATTCATTCAACGAAAAAAAAAACACAAAAAAAATTCCAATGAACCCGGGACCGTGTGCCCCCCACCCACCACCACCACCACTTCTCCCGAACCAAAATAAGGGATTTGCAGCATATTAGGAGGTCAGGGTACTTGATACCCCGCAAAAAGTCCGAGTTTTTTTTTCTTTTTTCTTTTTTTTTTTTTTTTTCTTTCTTTCTAAGTGAAAATCATGCGGGTGTTACTCTGAAAAATTGCCGGGGGTAGGGGTGGGTGAAATTTCTGAGGCTTCCACCTCACCGCACTCCGTTTTTCGGGCCCCCAAAAAGGGTTTTATAGCATATTAGGTAGGATGTCACAGGAATTCATTCAACGAAAAAAAAAACACACAAAAAAAAATTCCAATGAACCCGGGACCGTGTGCCCCCCCCCACCACCACCACCACCACTTCTCCCGAACCAAAATAAGGGATTTGCAGCATATTAGGAGGTCAGGGTACTTGAATACCCCGCAAAAAGTCCGAGATTTTTTTTTCTTTTTCTTTTTTTTTTTTTTTTTTTTTCTTTCTTTCTAAGTGAAAATCATGCGGGTGTTACTCAGAAAAATTGCCGAATAAGGAAATGGGAAGACAAGAGAAGTCAGTAAGAACTTGTCAATATATATATCTGCGTGTGTGTCTCTATTTCGAAATGAAAATGTGGTAAACCGAAAATGCATTCGTAAAACATGGTAAAATATTATAATAATAATAAACTTTGGGTAATACTTACATTTGATACACAAGGGCTTACTTTATAAATGTTCCTGGCACCTGGTGATCCAGACTGGTTGCTTACAAGTATAGAGCTAAAAACAAACTGTTGAATAAACACATGGGTAAAAACAAACCGGTTAACGTTGTCCATAATTTCTGGTGGTGTTTTAATGTTTAAAGCGGTTTTCTTTTTGTCTTGAACAAGGTACATGACACCCGAAGAAGAGTCATCAACGTGGTAGGCAATGTATTCATGAGGATTAATGCGAGAAATCGGATGAAGATAGTGAAGATAAACGACGATCTAAGTTAATCCTTGGTGTTAGAGCTTAAGGGGTGAGATGATCGTGATGGATTATAAAACAAGGAGAGAACAACGGTGGTCTTTCACATTTCTTGTGTAACTTATTCAAAATATACACAATATAATCCACTATATATATGTGTTTATACAGATAAAACAAGATATTCTGTGCATGCATGTATTACACGTTCAGAAACGGTCCTCTCCGTCTGTCTCTCTCTCTCCACGACTATGTGGCCTACTTCGTTCTAGTTCCTCTCAAGTCAAATCACGTCGCGCACAAGCTGAGAACTGTTCCCAATTCGCGTCTGTAGGTTTCACACGTACACACGTACACACATACACACGCACACACATACACACACACACGCGCACACAAACACACACACGCATGTAATTAAAAAAGTTCAAACGGGAAATGATTCCATTCAATATCATGTTTATTATAGAGATTATGTAACAAATATTATAAGTGTAAACACTTATATATTTAACTGTGCGTGTATATTCCTTATTTTTGCTTCTGGTGTCTTCCGCCTGTCCATTAGAAACGTTTACCTGGGAATTTACTTAAAGTTTTAAAAATTCGTATGCAACAGATAAGTCGTCTTAATAACATATTTCCGTGTACCAGACTTTAGCTGTTATTTTTAGCATAACGAGTTTTCTGGCGAGGGCTTCATTTACCTTAATTGACTGCTTGTTGCTTCAGTAGAAATCTGCGGATACACAAACGCATAAAACGGAGAAAATGAAACAAATATGGACGACTTGTTCAGAAACAGCCGCGAGTGGGGAACAGTTCTCAAAAATAGCCCCCAGTTCACCCCCACCCCCCAAATCCATATGTCCTCGAAATCTACATAGTCCGGGGTATATTCGTAGAGAATTTCATTAAAAAATATCCATTTTCTTGAAAGTTAAGACGAATTGAAGTGGACTGGATCTTCTCCTTTTGAACGGCAGTTTGTAACATAATTTCTAGGTAACTAAAAAGTTTTAAACTTCGTATACTGGTAGAATGTGTTTATAAAACATCATTTTCTCTTGGTTTTATTGAGAAAATTCTATAGTTTGTAAGATATTTCGTCTGAAAATCCGAGCATTTCGGCAATTTTAACCAATCGATTACCTCCATTGAGCTAAAATCATTTGCTGCGTCTAAAACTGAGACAACATCCTGTCACTAACCCTAAACCTCCCCTAACCCTAACCCTAACCCTAAATTTTTTTTTCCTTAATTCTTAAATTAATTTAATTGTTACGCGTGTAAAAATAAAACTAAAGCAAGGGAAAATAATTTAAACAATTAACAAACAAAATAATTCTATAATTTTATACACACGCTTTCCGTAAGTATACGGAAAGCGTGTGTATAATTATAGAATTATTTTGTTTGTTAATTGTTTAAACTATTTTCCATTGCTTTAGTTTTTTTTTTACACGCGTAACAATTAAATTAATTTAAGAATTAAGAAAAAAAAAAGTCTGTCTCCAATTTATTTCTCCATAGGGAATTAAGATGGCATTGTTTTCAGTTCTATACTACATGCACATACATGCACACACACACACACACACACACACACCACACACACACACACACACATACACACACACACACACACTAATATGTGTTTGTAATTACCTACATGTTTTCA
This sequence comes from Octopus sinensis, assembly GCF_006345805.1. Lineage (NCBI taxonomy): Eukaryota > Metazoa > Mollusca > Cephalopoda > Octopoda > Octopodidae > Octopus > Octopus sinensis. The sequence goes on from NC_043007.1 coordinate 11,210,510, forward strand.
CATACCACTAATAATAATAATAATAATGAAATTATTGTATACAGTGCTCAGGTGCACCACAACTTGTCAGAAAGTGCATATAAAGTACATGCAGTAGTGTAGAAATGTCTGGAAAGTGAACATGCTTGTGTGTGTATGGAGGGGAGAAAATCAAGTGTAGTGTTGGCAAATCTCAGGAAGCATGGCAGTCTTGAAGGATGCAATGCTCCGATCGAAGGAAATGATCTATCCCCTCTTTTGTGATATTCAGATCTTTATGAATATAATGAAAACGACCTGTTGTCTCTAAAGTGTCCAAAATTTGATAAAATTGTCCACAGAAGCGATATAAAGAAATTTTTTTTTTCATAACTCATTCTCCAATTGCCCAATTGCCCCCTTTGGTATATTAAACATCATGTACAAAAGGTATAAAAATTCAACATAACCAAACACATGCCTCACCAAAATATTACCATGCCCCACCAAAATATTACCATGCTCCACCAAAATATTACCATGCCCCACCAAAATATTACCATGCTCCACTGGTGGGGCATGTTCCCCACATTGGGAATCACAGCCTCAAACTCTCCCACTATAGTTAGACAATCTCACCCGCCTAGCATCCACACGCATAATACTAGATCTAGGAATCTATTGGGGTGGTGCATAATTATTGTCTTTTTTTCAACAAATTTTATTCAACAAAAACAATAACAAAATTTGACAAAAAGATCTTTAAATGATGGTCTGACCGTCTGCCAAGCAAATGAGAAGCAGTAATTGAAGTAGATGGTGAATATGCTCCAGAATAATCATTTAAAGATGCTTTTGCTACATGTTGCTATTGTTTTTGTTGAATAAAATTTGTTGAAAAAAAGCTGCAATGATTATGCACCAATCCAATATATATATATAAAGATGAGAATGTATGTCTGCCTGTCTGTGTGAATCCCTAAAACTCAAGAACTATACAACTGATTTCATTCAAATTTTACACATGCCTTATTTAGGCTCCATGTAGTGTCATGGGTCAAAACAATTTTCAACCTTTTGCCTTATGTGAGCCCAGAGCAATCTTTTATCTCTTCCACTATTTCAGTATTACGTGTCGAAAGTGAAACAACATCTCTCTATTGTAATGTTAAATACTTTCACTTTAATAGTTCCACTATTAATACTGAGCCTATTATAGGCATACACACACACACACACACACACACACACACACATATATATATAAATATATATTATATGTGTATGTGTGTATATACACACATATATATATGTTTGTATATATATATGTATGTATATATATATGTATGTATATATATATGTATATATATATGTATATATGTATATATATATGTAAGTATATATATATATATACATATATATATATATATAAGACTGGAGGTGTTTCGCGTTGCAAGACAGTGTGTGAGAGAGAATTGTGATGTGGTGGGAGAGAAGTGTGTTCGCATGGAAGATGGTTCACTTGCGCTAAACAAGGATGCAAAGAGAGAGGCTTGGAGACGCCACTATGAAAGGTTGCTGAATAAAGAAAATGAATGGGATAAAGAGAGCCTGCCGAACGTTGACCCAACAGAGGGACCAGCTATCAGGGTTGATAGTTCCTTAGTAGCTAAGGCAATTAGAAGCATGAAGACAGGCCCATCAGGTATCACTGCAGAGATGCTCAAAATATCTGGTAGTGTCGGCTATAGCCTAGTCACCTGTATAGTTAATCAGGTGATACATGAAGGAGTCATACCCAATGACTGGTGTAGCAGCATAATAGTCAACTGCTACAAAGGTAAAGGTGATGCCCTAGATACAAATAATTACAGAGGTATCAAGCTGTTGGATCAGGTGATGAAGGTTACAGAGAGGGTCATAAGCCAACTAATTAGAGAGAGAGTTAGTTTAGATGAGATGCAGTTTGGTTTCGTGCCAGGGAAAAGTACCACTGATGCTATATTCCTGGTAAGGCAGCTGCAGGAAAAATACCTAGCCAAAGATAAGGCCCTGTACCTGGCTTTTGTTGACATGGAGAAAGCCTTCGACAGGGTCCCCCGATCCCTCATATGGTGGTCAATGAGGAAACTAGGAATAGAAGAATGGTTAGTGAGAGCTGTGCAAGCCATGTACAGGGACGCTGCTAGTAAGGTGAGGGTTGGAAATGAGTACAGTGAAGAATTCCGGGTAGAGGTAGGGGTCCACCAAGGCTCAGTCCTCAGCCCCCTCCTATTTATCATAGTCCTCCAGGCAATAACGGAGGAATTCAAGACAGGATGCCCCTGGGAGCTCCTCTATGCTGATGACCTTGCTCTAATTGCTGAGTCATTATCAGAACTGGAGAAGAAGTTTCAGGTGTGGAAGCATGGTTTAGAATCGAAGGGCTTAGAGTCAACCTAGCTAAAACCAAAGTCCTAATAAGTAGGAAGGTAGACAAATCACAAACGCCTTCAGGTAGATGGCCCTGCTCGATCTGTAGAAAAGGTGTAGGTAGAAACTCTATAAGATGCACCAAGTGTAAGCTATGGACACATAAGAGGTGCAGCAATGTCAAAGGAAGGCTAACTAGGAAGATGGTTTTTGTATGTGGCAGATGCTCGGGAGCATTAACCTCTGAAAATCTGCAGAAAACAACTTCCGTCACTTTCCAGGGGGAAAAACTAGAAGTAGTTGATAGCTTCCGTTATCTTGGTGACCAAGTCAGTAGTGGGGGTGGGTGTGCTGAAAGTGTAACGGCTAGAGTAAGAATAGCCTGGGCAAAGTTTAGGGAGCTCTTACCTCTGTTGGTGACTAAAGGCCTCTCGCTCAGAGTAAAAGGCAGACTGTATGATGCATGTGTACGAACAGCCATGCTACATGGCAGTGAAACATGGGCCGTGACTGCTGAGGACATGCGTAAGCTCGCGAGAAATGAAGCTAGTATGCTCCGTTGGATGTGTAATGTCAGTGTTCATAGTCGACAGAGTGTAAGTACCTTGAGAGAAAAGTTGGACCTAAGAGGAATCAGATGTTGTGTGCAAGAGAGACGATTGCGCTGGTATGGTCATGTGGTGAGAATGGATGAAGATAGGTGTGTGAAAAAGTGCCACATCCTGGCAGTTGAGGGGACCTGTGTAAGAGGTAGACCCAGGAAAACCTGGGTCGAGGTGGTGAAGCATGACCTTCAAACTCTAGGTCTCACCAAGGAAATGACCAGAGACCGAGACCTATGGAAGTATGCTGTGCGTGAGAAGACCCGGCAAGACCAGTGAGAACAATCAAAATCAAATCATATATCAGAAAGCAGGGGTTAAGTGACCCATCCGTTCGTGTCCACTGTCAGCCTCGTCTGGCACCCGTGCCGGTGATACGTAAAAGCACCATTCGCTCATGGCCGTTTGTCAGCTCTGCCTGGCCCCGTGTCGGCGGCATGTAAAAGCACCATCCATTCGTGTTCGTTGCCAGCCTCGCCTGGCCCCGTGCCGGTGACACGTAAAAGCACCGTCCATTCGTGGCCGTTTGCCAGCTCTGTCTGGCCGCGTGTCGGTGGCACATAAAAGCACCATCCGTTCGTGGCCGTTTGCCAGCTCTGTCTGGCCCCCATGCCGGTGACACGTAAAAGCACCGTCCGTTCGTGGCCGGTTGCCAGCTCTGTCTGGCCCCGTGTCGGTGGCACGTAAAAGCACCATCCGTTTGTGTCCGTTGCCAGCATCGCCTGGCCCTGTGCCGGTGACACGTAAAAGCACCATCCGTTCGTGGCCGTTCGCCAGCTCTGTCTGGCACCTGTGCAGGTGGCACGTAAAAAACACCCACTACACTTGCGGAGTGGTTGGCGTTAGGAAGGGCATCCAGCCGTAGAAACACTGCCAGATCTGACTGGGCCTGACGAAGCCTTCCAGCTTCACAGACCCCAGTTGACCCGTCCAACCCATGCTAGCATGGAAAGCGGACGCTAAATGATGATGATGATGATGATGATGATATATATATGTGTGTGTGTATATATATATATATATATATTTCTATTCTTCAAGTTTATTGAATTGTTTAACTCCAATTTCTTGCAAATTTAGGTATTCACTACATTCACTGCATCCAATTCTTCACAAATTTAAATATTCATATATTCATTACATTCACTGCGGAGTATTCCATTTTCATTAGTGAAGTCTCTCAGTTTCTCTTTTAATGTTTTCATTTCAAGTTTTAATTCCCTATTTGGAAAACTGACTGTTTATTCTATTATTGTATACATAATGTAAAAACATTATTTATTGAATTAAATTTTATTTAAATGCCCATATAATTTTTGTAAAAAAATTTAAAAGTGATTTCGTTGTTATGGCTGTTTGGAATGTTATAAGCCTTACAATAATAACTATCCAGACCAATTTTACCCATTTTCTTTTTTAACTTAAAAACCATAGAAGGAGCTTTTTTGGTAAAAAGAAATAAAATAATAATAAATTAAAAAATAGAAAATAAATTGTAAATATTTTTAGTGGAAAGGGTGAATAATTCAAAGGAGGTTTAGCTGTTGTTTCCAGCACAACCTAAGCCACCTTCCCTGTTCACTCTCACATATGTTGATGTTTTTTGAATAATTTTCTCCTATTAGACAAATTTTATGGGATGATGATGCCAAAGTAACACACACGTGGTCCATTGGTGGACTATAGCAACAAAATAAATTGTAATCAAAATTTTTAACCCAACCTCAATCAAGCAAAGTCATATGTGTGTGTAAGAAAAAGCATTTTCTATGATATTAAAATGAATTATCATTTAGATAACTTCTTTTTAAATCACTGTGGATAAATGCCAGCAATAGCCTTCTCAGGCTCTCCAATATTTTAATTTCTAAACAGAAACAATCAGGGGCAGAGAGTGGGGTTGCAAAAAATTCATGATTTCTCAAATTTTCTTTTTTTAGCATATAAATGTATTTAGGGGGGGATATTGAAAAACATTAATACATGTAAGAAACAAGGAGGGTTGTCTTTGGATGTGCTAGAAACAACAGCGAAATCGCCCTTAAATCATTCACTTCACTCTCTGAAAATATTGATTTTTTTTGCCGAAAATGCTCTTCCCATGATTTTGAAATGCAAAAGATTTGGCCAAAATAGGTCTGGAGTGGGATGATGAGGGAGGGGGTTGTAAAAAAAAAGAGTTTTCAAAACATTTTTTTGATACAAAGATGCCCCCCCTCACCAACCCCATCATTTCAAAGGCTGTCATTTAAGAAAAAAAAAAAAAAAAAAACAGGTAAAAATCCTCCCAAATATTTTCCCCACAAATTTCTTTATAATCGTAATCTATACCATTTGGAAGGGATTTGCATAAACTTTCATCAAAAGATACCCATTTTCCAGAAAGTTGCAAGGGAAAAAAAGTCAGATCATGTGAATTTTCCGAAATTCCTCTCTCTCCACTCCCTCGGAAAAAATATTATAAATCCCTATATACTCTGAAGCCACAACATCTAAGCAGTATTTTTAGAAAATTTTGTTAAAAAGTAACCATTTTTCTGGATGTTGTGAGGCAACAAAGTCGAGGGTGTATAGATCTGTAGTAATGCCCTTTATTTATACAATATTTTCATATCGTGTTTATTTCATTCATTGTTTGCAATGCTTTCCTCTCTCTCACACACTCACACAAACACTGCAAAACTTACACACGTGCTGATAAATTGAAATCTCTATGTTGCTTTGAGGGGAAGGTAAAACTTTACAAACTGCTTTTCCTTCTGTTGTTGGACTACCCTGATATTTGTTTAAAAAAGAGAGACTATGAATGATAAAATAATGAAATCAATATAAAAATTATTAGAATTGGATATCAAATATGAAAATATTATCAAGTGGCTCCCTCCGAGCAGTCTTTCTGCTAGTATAAATAAATAAATAAACATATATATATATATATATATATATAATTTATAAGTAAGTGCAAAAGGAAAAATTTCTAATGCCAAAATATGCCGAAAATGGACACTACGTAGTGTCCATTTTCGGCATATTTTCATATCGTGTTTATTTCATTCATTTCGGCATATTTTGGCATTAGAAATTTTTCCTTTTGCCCTTACTTATAAATTGTTTATAAATTTAACCTTTAAAGGTATTTTTTAATATGCTGGCCATTGACAGAATTTTTTTCGAAAAATTCTATCCTATATTAGATATATATATATATACAGTGTACCCCTGCTTATTTGCGGTTCGGCATTCATGGTCCTGGTTATTCATGGAACTATTGATTGTTCGTGGAAACCACCACTTATTCACAGAATCATAAATATCATCCACAATGTTTTATGACATTTTTCGTGGCTGTATATACTTTTACAAACTTTTTAAGACTAAACTATTAATAATAATAAAAATGCCATATTTGCCCGTTTACTGGGCACCTCTTCACAGCTGAAGTTCCTTTGAGTAGAATAGTCATGTATCACATCGCATAATTTTTTTAGATACACATACACTCTTATTCTTCTACTTATTCTTGCTTTCAGTAAAAGCTTGCTAGTTAGTATAGCGAATCTTTACTCTTTTACTCTTTTACTTGTTTCAGTCATTTGACTGTGGCCATGCTGGAGCACCACCTTTAGTCGAGCAAATCGATCCCAGGACTTATTCTTTGTAAGCCTAGTACTTATTCTATCGGTCTTTTTTTTTACCAAACCACCAAGTTACAGGGATGTAAACACACCAGCATCAGTTGTCAAGCGAAGTTGGGAGGGACAAACACAGATACACAAACATATACACACACATGTACATCTCTTATTATAAAAGGCAGATTTTATCTGCCTCCCTTGGGAGTTATACAAATCTACAATATAGGATTTCTTCAATTACAATTTACCTAGCAGTTTTAAGAGTACAATGCATCGCGTCATGCCAGGTCCAGTTTTTAAAATTTAAACTCCAATTAAGCAAAATTTACAGAAAACTCACATTCTGGTGTGTGTGTCAAATGCTTTTCTTATTCTGGTTTACACCACACGCAAACGCACACACACAGTGGGCAACGAATAAAACGAAAGTAATTCACTTACTGTAGTGAGTGATTCTTTCACTCTGCCTCCCACTTCCTCTTTCAACACATAGACAAGCAAATATATAAATAAAATTGTAAGCTAACGTGCGTGTGTGTGAGTGTGTGTGTGTGTGCGCGTGTGTGTGTGTGTGAGGGTGAACATAAGACCAAAGCAGAGAATGTATTCTTTTATTCTTCTGCTTTTTCCAGCCATTGGTCTGTGGCCATGCTGGGGCAATGCCTTGAAGAATTGTAGTTTTATGAATCAACTCCAGTTTTATTTTTGTAAGCATTGTGCTTATTCTATCTGTTTCCTTTGTCAAACCACTAGGTGACAGGGGTGTAAACAAACCAACATTCGTTGTCAAGCAGTGGTGGAGGACAATCACAAGCACAGACACGCACACACACACATACATGCATACACATATACACACATACATACATACATACATACATACATATATATATATGTGTGTATATATATATTGCAGCGTGGAAGGTGTTTGTAAGCCATTTAAGAAACACACAAAAACCGTTACATTTACTTCAACATTTAAATTTAATTTGCCAAAATATTTTCGTCGCTTTCAGACCGCGACCTGTTCACTGACAAAAATATCGTGCTAACAGGTCGCGGTCTCAAAGTGACGAAAATATTTTGACAAATTAAATTTAAATGTTGAAGTGAATCTAACGCTTTTTGTGTGTTTCTTAAATGGCTTATAAACACCTTCAACGCTGCAACTGTTTTCGTTCCAGCACACGATCTCAGATCAAGTCACTTGCTATGCAAGTACATCTCTGTAACTATATATATATTTATATATATATATATATATGTATATTGGTAAAAACAGTAAGATAACAAAAGAAAGAAAGAGACCTCAATATTATGTAAATAGAGGAAATCTTTATATATAAAAGTGAGGTTGTGTGTCTGTCTCCTACGATTTAGATTCCTAACTACTCCCACATTTTGCGGTGCAGTTTAACTAAAAGCGGGTATCTTATAGTCGTGATTCATATCGAGACCGTCTGGGTATTAGCGCGCGTCTACGATGAGTCTACGATTTAAAAAAAAATTTACCATCAATTTTTCCCTTTTTTAATCCATTTTTGACATATATAAGGGAAGTAACTCTCTAAAATTTATTATTAAATCTCAGAACGTAAAAAGCTACAGTAACATCCCTCCCCCTTTGTGGTTAGCCATATTGAGATGGCTATTATACTTTACATCTCTAAAAATGCTTATATAATTATTTCCCTTACAAACCCGAGCAACGCCGGGCGATACTGCTAGTATATATATATATATATATATATATACATATATACGATGGGCTTCTTTCAGTTTCCGTCTACCAAATCCACTCACAAGGCTTTGGTCGGCCCGAGGCTATAGTAGAAGACACTTGCCCAAGGTACCATGCAGTGGGACTGAACCCAGAACCATGTGGTTGGTAAGCAAGCTACTTACCACTCAGCCACTCCAGCGTAATTTTTTAAAAGTCCTCCCTACATTTGATCACACACAATGTTTATTTCAACAGGATCATTTTTAAGATCATGAGCCAATACAGCCTCATTGAAATTAGATTACTCGCTGCTCTCCCCCTCTCTCCCTCCTTCTATCCCCTCCTCTCTCTCTCTCTCCTCTCTCTCTCTCTCTCTCTTATTATTATATTATTATAGTATAGATTACAGTAGCTAGTGGTAATACAAACTAAATTTTTCAAAACCAAAATTATTTTTAATCTCTGCTCAATCTTCCCATGGTGGTATGAGCGTACTCTTCTCTTTGAATTCCTTTCTTTTTATTATATTTTGGGGTTTTTTTTTACGTTATTTTCCTTTACCTCCTCCTCCTGCTACTCTCTTCTTATTTATCCATATATATTTATTTATCTATTTATCTTCTTGGTTATTTTATACACTATATTCTTATGTGCCTTATTTTATCCTTAATGCCAATCCTCAATTTCTTCTCTTACTGTCTCTACCTATCTTTCTATTATTTTTTCTTTTTTTTCATTTGTTTCAGTCATTTGACTGCGGCCATGCTGGAGCACCACCTTTTAGTACTTATTCTATCGGTCTCTTTTTGCCGAACCGCTAAGTGACGGGGACGTAAACACACCAGCATCGGTTGTCAAGCAATGCTAGGGGGACAAACACAGACACACAAACACACACATACAAACATATATATATATACATATATACGACAGGCTTCTTTCAGTTTCCGTCTACCAAATCCACTCACAAGGCATTGGTCGGCCCGGGGCTATAGCAGAAGACACTTGCCCAAGATGCCACTCAGTGGGACTGAACCCGCAACCGTGTGGTTGGTTAGCAAGCTACTTACCACACAGCCACTCCTGCGCCTATATATATATATATATATATATATACTATACACTCACACACACATACACGCGTACAAACACACACAAACTCACATACACACCGACAGATATACATACACAATATACACCCATCCGCGCACGCACACATACACACAAACACATACAAACGCACACATACACGCACATACATACACTCTCACACAAATGAACCCACATATACATCTTCCTACACACACACACGCACGTACAAGCACACACGTACTAGGGTTACGCCACACACCCACACTCTACGCATACACACACGAACACACACACACACACACACACACTACAAACAACACACACATATGATGTATTTTGACCTGTCTTTGACCTACCTTGACACAAACAGCTAGTAGTCATCACCACAGCTGGCTTTGTCATTATCTATTCACCAAAAATATACACACACACACGCACGCACAAACACACTTGTCATCTTGCACACACACACACACACACACACACACACACACACACAGGCATTCCCTTTTTTTGGAACTCTCTTGCATTATAAAACCATTTTTCAACTACCTCCAAATTCTGTTCTTTTCAACATGTGATCTCTTAAGCACCACCAGCTCAAATATTGTCTCCTCTGTCTTCCCTCCTTGAGATCTTTCCTTCTCCTTGTTTCCGACGAAGAGCTCTGCTCGAAACGTTAAACCCTCCTTCCCTTCTTTCCTGAGCGTCAAATAATACTTTAATTGTTCCACGTCCTGCGTTGCTGTGTTTTTTTCTTTTTTTCCCTTTTTTTCTGTGTTTTCTTGTTTGGATTAACTTTATATACCGCACGCTCACACGGATACCGAGCGCCTTGGATACCAATTCCTGGATTTTTACACCTACGGATTACTGTTACCATCCTTCCGGAGTACGCCACTGAACTCGTGATTGGAAATCAAAAAAATCTGTCCGTGACTCTTATTTAACTTTCTCCTGAACTTATCTCCCTGTATTTTTCCTTTTTCCTTCTTTACCTTTCTTCTTCCACCTCCATTCTTCCACTTGTGTCATCACCACCACTTACACCTACATACACCTTCACCACTTCACAACATGCCTGACTTGCACTCGTTCGTCCAACACCTTCAATCCCTTCTTAGCCGCTTTCTCGCTTCCCCCCCCAATGCTTAGAACCCGCAAAAAAACTCTCTCACTTACTTTTTAAAAAAACTCGCCACTCTAGCCATCTCTCCTTCCTCAGCCGTTGCCTCCGCTATCAGGTCACACCCCGTGGCTTCCTCTTGAAGTTCCACGCCACCCCCTATTCATCCCCCTTCATCGAACCCACCCTCGCCCGCACTTCACGCCTCCTCATCCGTGCTACCATCCGTTCCATCCGCTCTCTCCTCCACTCCTTTGACCACCTACTTCCCCAAGCTTACCTTCTTCTCTCCTCCCTCTGCCCTCCACTCTTCACCCAACCTATTCTCCGCTTCATTCTTAATCTCAACCACCAGCTTCATAATTTCCTCACACACACAAAAAACAAAAAACTCCACCACCTCCTCAAACCTTCACCTCCTTCCCCTCCCCTCTCCTCCACATCCTCCTCTTCCTCCCCTCCAGCTCCCCCGACTATCTCCACCCCTCCCCCTTCCCCCTCCACGGACCAACACACACCCCACCCTGACCTTTCTACGCCTACCCCCACTTCACCTAACCACCCCACTCTCCTCCCCACACCTCTGCACCCCCTCTTCCAGACCCCACTCATCCCACCACCCCGCTTCCTCGCACTGTTGTCACTATACCCCCCCAATCTCCCCCTCTCTGCAGCCGAGCGCTCTCTCCTCAGTAAGGGACTCCGCTTCACGCCTCTCACGCGCCACTGTGACGAATTCGAGACTCGGACGGACGTCAACCAGTTCCTGCGCCGCCTCAAACTTTGCGCCTTCTACCACGCGTCTCCGCAGCGTCACGATAATCAGGATTGCTCTTTGGAGCTGGGGCGCCGCCCATCAAACTGGACGCCGCCCCCGGGCCAATTCAGTAGCCTAGACTCGTTTGTGAACGACTGCAACGCGTTGGTAAACCGGTTTGATTTTAAAAAAAGACCTCTCCGAGACAACCTCACACAGGCTGAATTGGTTGCCCTTCGCCACCTCCGTCGCCGCAATGACATTGTCATCAAATCGGCGGACAAAGGCGGAGCAGTGGTGGTATGGCGCGCGGATCTCTACAGGGAGGAAGCACTCAGCCAGCTTCAAAATCCCCTCTTCTATCGCCTCCTCCCCTCTGATCCCACCTCTTCCTACCAACAGCGAGTGGCCTCCACTATCCGCGATCTCATCTCTTCTTCTGCTCTCCCCCCCCCACCGCCACCAACCTCATCGTCCGCACACCCCGCACCTCCACCATCTATTTCCTTCCCAAAATTCATAAGCCCAATACGCCTGGCCGCCCCATTGTTTCCGCCTGTAATTGCCCTACTGAACACATTTCCCTATACCTCGACTGCATCCTGTCCCCTTTAGTCAAAGCCCTCCCTTCCCACATACATGATACCAACCACGCCCTCCGTCTCTTCAATTCCTTTCCTTCCCTTCCAGCCCCTCTCACCTCCTCTTCACCCTTGACATCAAATCACTGTATACGGTGATTCCCCACAACGACGGTCCTAGCTCTCCAACACTTCCTCGACCGTCGCCCCGACCCCACCCCTAGCACCCCCACCCTCCTCCGCCTGGCAGAGCTCGTCCTCCTAAACCTCAACTGTTTCACGTTCGCCGGGGAAAGTACCAACAGGTGTCCGGGGCGCGCGATGGGAACGAGAATGGGTCCCAATTTCGCCAATCTCTTTGTTTGCTACATTGAGGCCCAAGTATTCTCCCAATTCTCCGGGCCGACCCCAGAACTATACGGTCGTTACATAGACGACTGTATAGGCGCCACCTCCCTTTCCCGCGAACAACTCTGCCACTTCATCTCTTTCCTCTCTAACTTCCACCCCTCTCTACAATTCACTTCCACCATATCCAATACTTCCGTTAACTTCCTAGATATCTCACTCAGCATCGACCACCCCTCCCACTCTCTCACCACCTCCGCCTTCTTCAAACCCACGGATTCCCACCTCTATCTCAACTTCTCCTCCTCCCATCTCTTCCACACCAAACGGGCTATCCCCTACTCCCAGTTCCTCCGCCTCCGACGCTTGTGCAGCCGCGACCAGGATTTCGAGACCCAGTCTCAATACCTGGCCCGCCTGTTCAGGCTTCGAGGATACCCACCTACCCTGGTCTTGAACGCCCTCGCCCGCGCTCGTCGCATCGACCGCACCACCGCCCTTTCTCCTTCCAATCACCCACCCCCCAACCGCACCCCCTTTCCCCTACTTTTCCACCCCTCTACTCTACCCCTTCGTCG
>NC_043007.1:11226446-11354093 GCF_006345805.1 Octopus sinensis
ATTACCATTACGATTCTGCAATTTAAACTCCCAATTCAACTTACTTTCTTCTTCAACTTCAACTCCCGGTCGATGCCCGCAGCAAGTTCTTAAAAATTTATCTTACTATTTTTATTCGGTGTTACTACGTTTATTCATACATTGATAACTTGATTCGTCTTACCCATCTCATTCGCTACGAAAATTTAACCTTTAGGCTACTTTCAAGCCTTCGCCATAACTTGATTATCTTCCTATCTCTCTCTCTACGAAATTTAACCTTAGGCTACCTCAAGCCGAATCCTATCTTTTCCCATCTTTCCGCCATTGGCGGTCTTTTTTTCCTCATCTTTCTTCTTATGCTAAAACTTGAAAATCGCCATTACCATTACGATTCTGCAATTTAAACTCCCAATTCAACTTACTTTTTCTTCAACTTCAACTCCCGATCGATGCCCGCAGCAAGTTCTTAAAAATTTATCTTACTATTTTACTCGTTTGTTACTACGTTTATTCATACATTGATAACTTGATTCGTCTTACCAATCTCATTCGCTACGAAAATTTAACCTTTTAGGCTTACTTTCAAGCCTTCGCCATAACTTGATTTATTGTCCTATCTCTCTCTCTACGAAATTAACCTTAGGCTACCTCAAGCCGTAATCCTATCTTTTCCCATCTTTCCGCCATTGGCGGTCTTTTTTTCCTCTCTTCTTCTTCTTATGCTAAAACTTGAAAATCGCCATTACCATTACGATTCTGCAATTAAACTCCCAATTCAACTTACTTTCTTCTTCAACTTCAACTCCCGGTCGATGCCGCAGCAAGTTCTTAAAAATTTATCTTACTATTTTTATTCGTTGTTACTACGTTTATTCATACATTGATAACTTGATTCGTCTTACCCATCTCATTCGCTACGAAAATTTAACCTTTTAGGCTACTTTCAAGCCTTCGCCATAACTTGATTTATCTTTCCTATCTCTCTCTCTACGAAATTTAACCTTAGGCTACCTCAAGCCGTAATCCTATCTTTTCCCATCTTTCCGCCATTGGCGGTCTTTTTTTTCCTCCTCTTCTTCTTCTTATGCTAAAACTTGAAAATCGCCATTACCATTACGATTCTGCAATTTAAACTCCCAATTCAACTTACTTTCTTCTTCAATTTCAACTCCCGGTCGATGCCCGCAGCAAGTTCTTAAAAATTTATCTTACTATTTTTATTCGTTGTTACTACGTTTATTCATACATTGATAACTTGATTCGTCTTACCCATCTCATTCGCTACGAAAATTTAACCTTTTAGGCTACTTCAAGGCTTCGCCATAACTTGATTTATCTTTCCTATCTCTCTCTCTACGAAATTTAACCTTAGGCTACCTCAAGCCGTAATCCTATCTTTTCCCATCTTTCCGCCATTGGCGGTCTTTTTTCCTCCTCTTCTTCTTCTTATGCTAAAACTTGAAAATCGCCATTACCATTACGATTCTGCAATTTAAACTCCCAATTCAACTTTTTCTTCTTCAACTTCAACTCCCGGTCGATGCCCGCAGCAAGTTCTTAAAAATTTATCTTACTATTTTTATTCGTTGTTACTACGTTTATCATACATTGATAACTTGATTCGTCTTACCCATCTCATTCGCTACGAAAATTAACCTTTAGGCTACTTTCAAGCCTTCGCCATACTTGATTTATCTTTCCTATCTCTCTCTCTACGAAATTTAACCTTAGGCTACCTCAAGCCGTAATCCTATCTTTTCCAATCTTTCCGCCATTGGCGGTGCGCCCGCCCCCACACCCCCACCACCAATACCGATGAACACTGTTCTCCCCCCACCACCAATACCAGTGAACACTGTTCTCACCCCCACTACCAATACCGGTGAACACTGTTCTCACCGCCCACAACCAATACAGGTGAACACTGTTCTCACCCCCACCACCAATACCAGTATACCCTGTTCTCACCATCTACACCGGATACGCCCTACTCCTCCTCCTCCCCCCACTACCCCTTCTCCTCATATGCTTTCACTGTGAAAAGACAAGCTGCTAGCCCATAGCTCAACTGCCCACCGATCTTGCTTCCTCCTGACACTGCCTCAATCCGACCATCCCTTTTAGTACCCTTCCGCCTCGTAATATCCTATGTTTTTTATTTCTTACGAACCTACACCAATCCTTCCTGCCATCGTTCCTCCTTACCCCAACCTTCCCCACTGGTTGCTCCCCTATACTACCCGCCTCAACTGGACCCCCCTCCCCAACTCAACTCTAGAATATCTGTATTTCTTTCCTCTACCTAATTACGTTACTCAGTGACGATAACGAATGTCCACTGCTAACACCAGCTCCTGCCCACGGCGTGGTCAGGTTGGAAGAGAGATCAAAAGAAAAATACCACGAAAACTATCACCACCACAACAACCCTCCTCTTCTCAGGCGCCGAATCCCCCCCGTCCCCCCCACATCTCCTTCCCAGTTTTCAGAGTTGGCACTATCAATGTTGGTACATTGACAGGCAAGTCTAGTGATATTGTAGAGATGCTAGAGAGAAGACAGGTTGATGTATGCTGCATACAAGAGGTAAGATGGAGAGATGCTTCGGCTAGGGTCCTCACGGGCAAGGCACTTAGGTACAAACTCTACTGGCAGGTAACGCGGAAGGTGTAGGGGTGTGTAGGCATTCTCCTTGAGGAGGAATGGGTGGATAAGGTCATAGAGTTTGTCAGGGTTTGTGATAGAGTGCTTAAGCTCAGGTTGGTCCTACAGAGTGGCACAGCTATGATTATCTCAGCCTATGCCCCACAAGCGGGACTACCAAATGATCAGAAGGACAACTTTTATGATACCCTTCTGCAGGCTACTTCAAAGACTAGTAACAAGGACCTCATCTTGTAGGTGGAGATTTTAATGGACATGTTGGGCGGGAATCGGGTATCTTCACTGGGGTACATGGTGGCTATGGTATTGGCACCAGAAATGATGAGGGAACTAGACAGACGCTGCTGGAATTCTGTGATGCATGTAAACTTTCAATCTGCAACACTAACTTCAAGAAGCCAGTCTGCCACCTTATAACTTATCAGTCAGGAGACTCCGCTAGCCAAATAGACTTCATCCTCACCAGACAACGGGATGCAGGGTTGCTCTTGAATACAAAGACCCTCCCGGGTGAAGAATGTATCCCTCAGCATAGACTAATCATCAGTGACTTTAAGCTTGAGGCCAGAAGGACTCCAAGAAACAAACCAATCCAGAAAAGAAGGATTTGGAGGCTAAAAGAACCCTTCGCATGGTCAGAAATTTAGGGACATACTCATCAAGAAATTTGATGAGAGGGAGGAGGAGCTTCAGACGTCAGACATAGAAGGTAGCTGGGAATTCCTACGGGACAGCTTGTTGAGTGCCACAGACCAAGTCTGTGGATGGTGCAAAGTCCCTTCCAGACCTAGAATTACGTGGTGGTGGAATAGTGCAGTAGATAAAGCCATCTGTGAAAAGAGACGGGCCTGGAAAGCCTGGAAGGATGGGGGCAGCAGGGAACTGTACCAGATAGCCAAAAGGGAGGCTGGGCGGCAGGTATACATTGCCAAAGATGTAGCAGAAAAGAAGAAGTTTGCCAATGTCCAGCGTCGCGAGGATCAAAGAGCTGAAGTATTTCGGATTGCCAGACAGTGTGTCAGAGAAAATAGCGATGTTATAGGAGAGAAATGTGTCCGCATGGATGATGGGGCACTTGCTTTTACTACTAGTGAAAAGAAAGAGGCTTGGAGAAGCCATTATGAAAGACTGCTGAATGAGGAGAATGAATGGGAGGAGGAGAGCCTGCCAAATGTTGACCCAGTAGAGGGACCAGCTACCCGAATAGACAGCTCCCTTGTAGATAAGGCAATTAAGGATATGAAACCAGGCAAAGCCCCTGGCCTATCAGGAATCACTGCTGAGATGCTTAAAACAGCTGGCTATGTGGGCTATGCCATAGTCACCCGCATTGTAAACCAGGTAGTTCACAATGGAGTCATACCAATGACTGGTGCAGCAGCACCATAGTCAACTGCTACAAGGGTAAGGGTGATGCTCTAGATAGAAATAACTACAGAGGTATCAAACTGTTGGACCAGGGATGAAGGTCTCAGAGAAGGTCATAACCAATCTCATTAGAGAGAGAATTTGTTTAGATGAAATGCAGTTCGGTTTTGTACCAGGTAGAAGCACCACTGATGCTATATTCCTGGTCCGACAACTGCAGGAGAAGTACCTAGCTAAAGATAAACCCCTCTACATAGCTTTGTAGACTTGGAGAAAGCCTTTGACAGGGTTCCCCGTTCCCTTATCTGGTGGTCGATGCGGAAACTGGAGATTGAAGAATGGCTAATAAGGGCTGTACAGGCTCTATACAGAGAGGCTGTCAGCAAGGTTAGGATTGGCAACGAATATAGTGAAGAATTCGGGTAGAAGGTAGAAGTAGGTGTGCACCAGGGCTCAGCCCTCAGTCCCCTTTTATTCATCATAGTCCTTCAGGCAATAACAGAGGAATTCAAAACGGGATGCCCCTGGGAGCTCCTCTATGCCGATGACCTAGCTCTCATAGCAGAATCACTACCGGAACTAGAAGAGAAATTTCGGGTGTGGAAGCAAGGGTTGGAATCAAAGGGCCTTAGAATAAATGTAGCAAAGACCAAAGTATTAGTAAGCAGCAAGAGGTACTCAGCACACATCCCTCAGGTAGGTGGCCCTGCTCAACCTGTAGGAAAGGTACAGGTAGAAACTCCATAAGATGCACCCAATGTAAGTTATGGACACATAAGAGGTGCAGCAACATTAAAGGGAAATTAACAGATAAGATAGCTTTCATGTGCGGCAGATGCACAGGGACAATAGACACAACAGACACTCAGAAAACAGATTCCATCACACTCCAGGGAGAGAAACTAGAAGTAGTTGATAGTTTCCGCTACCTGGGTGACCAAGTTAGTAGCGGAGGTGGATGCACAGAGAGTATCACCACTAGAATACGAATAGCCTGGGCAAAGTTCAGAAAGCTCCTACCCCTACTGGCAACAAAAGGTCTCTCCCTCAGAGCAAAAGGTAGATTGTATGATGCATGTGTGCGAACTGCCATGCTTCACGGTAATGAAACATGGGCTGTGACTGCAGAGACATGCGTAGACTTGAAAGAAATGAAGCTAGCATGATCCGCTGGATGTGTAGTGTCAGTGTGCACGCAAAACAGAGTGTAAATATCCTGAGAGAAATGCTGGATATAAGAAGCATCAGATGTGGTGTGCAAGAGCGACGCTTGCGATGGTATGGTCATGTGCTGCGGATGGATGAAGAGAGATGTGTGAAGAAGTGCCACTCCCAAACAGTTGAAGGTATCAGGGGGAGAGGTAGACCCAGGAAGACATGGGATGAGGTGGTCAAGCATGACCTCAGAGCATTGGGCCTCACTGAGGCAATGGCGAAGGACCGAAATCTCTGGAGATATGCTGTGACTACAAAGACCCGGGCTGCTTTCTGCAGCAATTCCACATACCCCCTACCCATTCTAAGTACCCCGGATCCCCAAAGTACCCTGGATCCCCAAAGTACCCCGATCCCCAAAGTACCCCGGACCTCGTTGCCCCTGTGCCGCTGACACGTTAAAATGCTCGAACCGATCGTGACGATGCCGGACCCTCCGGCCCCTGTGCAGGTGGCACGTAAAAAGCACCCAATCCACTCACGGAGTGGTTGGCGTTAGGAAGGGCATCCAGCCGTAGAAACTCTGCCAGATTCAGACTGGAGCCTGGAGCGGCCCCTGGCTTCCCAGACCCGGTCGAACCGTCCAACCCGTGCTAGCGCGGAAAGCGGACGTTAAACGATGATGATGATGATGATGATGATGATGATATATATATATATATATATACACGATCACCAAGATGTACACCAGAACACGCGTACAAGTACACGTGAAAGGTGTATAAGCGCATCATATCTTAGGGCACTAGTTGGAGTTTTTGCTATACCAATATGTAATAAGTGAGAGTCTATAATTAGTATATGTTGTTTATCTCGATGAACATATAAGGTTTTTTTTTTTTACGGTTGGCTTGTTGGGGGTTGTTGTATATATATATATATATATATATATATATATATGTATATATACTTCGTATTTGTATGTGGTTTGCAAGACAATTTATGTAAATTCATACTGAAACAAATTTTGTTGAGTCTAGGGGGGGGGGTCATTATGCCAATATAATTAATACACACACTGGTTCAATTCCACTCATTTATTAAATATCCAATTGTTTAGCGTTTGTTTGTCAAAGCTCTTTTGTTGCTTCTTGTAACCTTTTCAGTGACATACATATGTACATACATACATGAATACATATATACATACATAAAACTTACTTGGAAAAGGCGTTTGATCATATAATAACATAAATAATATATAAATATATGCATATATACATACATACATAAAACTTACTTGGAAAAGGATGCGTGGTGTTTGATCATATAATAATATAAAAAATATATAAATATATGCATATATACAGACATATACGTACATACCTACATCTCTATGTATGTATACATGAATATATGGGTACAGGACATAAAAAAAAAACGTTGAACACAATGAGAAACGGAAACATAAAAACAAAACCATAGAAACAAACTTTTTTTTCAAACAATGAAAATGACAGAATATAAGACATACAACATAAAGAATATTCCCCTTCTTCAGTTGTCCCTGTTTTGTCTACTCTGTGTTTCGAAGGTAAGGGCAAGATGCGACTTCATTGAAACAGTCCTTCCCACAAAGCAAATTAAATAAAATTTGGGATTTTTTGCGGAGGGGTAAAAGTGGTAACAAGAACAGGACATTAAGAACAAAACAAAACGGTAAAAACAATAAAAGTATATAATACATATACAAGTGTACATGCATGCAGGCAGGCACATGAATGCATGCAACAAAATCTCAAACAAACAAACAAATGTGGCCTCTATAATTCTTGTGGCAGACACCCACTAAGTGAGAAGTGGGCTGTTCCACTACTGATAAATAGTGGACAGACACAGCAAGCAGGATCTGTTGGTAAGGTACACCATACGGGCCAGTCATGCAGACAACAACGCTACATTGTTGTCATAATGTGGAACATATAAATGGCGACGAGAAGTCAAATTATATGCAGTGGCAGATAAGACACAACACAGACAGACAGTGTAAGAAAACGCAACAACTACACACTGTGAAAAATTCAAAGAAGGATTTGAACTACACACAGTGAAACATAATATAAATCTGTTTGGAGGACTTTTGTCAGGTCACTATGTGTTAGTACACTACCAGTAAACAATGTAAACTGGTACTACCTACAGCATTCTGGAGAGAAAAATAATTCTGTGGGGAAGGAAAAATAATAATAATAATAATAATAATAATAATAATAATAGTAATAAGCCTGTGTGAAGGGTTTTAGTCAGGTCGCTGTGTGTTAGTAGCATTACCAGTAAACAATGCAGATTGGTACTACCTGTGGCATTTTGAAGAGAAAAATAATTCTGTGTGGAAGAAAAAGAAATGCAAGTACTGCCTGAGTGTTCTCATGCCGGTAGCACATATGCACCATTTAAGTGTGGTCAATGGCAGTACTGCCTGACTGGCTCTAGTGCCAGTGGCACGTAAAAAGGACCCATTAAACTCTCAGAGTGGTTGGCATTAGGAAGGGCATCCAGCTGTAGAAACTCTGCGAGATCAGATTGGAGTCTGGTGCAGCCTTCTGGCTAGCTGGCCCTCAGTCAAACCGTCTAACCCATGCCAGCATGGAAAGCAGATGTTAACTGATGACAATGATGATGATGATGATGATATATATATATATATACGTTTAAATATTTGTTGTGCAAGATTTTTTATGTGAAGTCGTGTGTTGAAACAGATATTGTTATATTTCAGAATGGTCATATTGCCAGTTTAGCCAATAAAAACACACGCACTATATATTTGGTGTTATTTTGCTTCAGTGATATTTATTTTTTACATTAATCTTAATCTTATTTCGGCCAGAGTTCTTTCGTCACACTCCTGTGACCGCATCAGTGGTCCTTTGTTTTCTTCTCACTTATTTGTGTCTCTCCTTACTAACCGTCAGCCATTTTGTATTTCTATTGTATGTCTTCATTTGTGCATGCTTATATCTCTATGTGCGTCTATGTTTATTTAGTGTGTGTGTGTGGGGGATGCCTGTAATATTTGTATCTTCTGTTTATATACATTCATGTAATTTCTATTTTGTTTTTGTTGTTGTTGCTTATGTTCTAATTTTGTTCATGTGTTTACATCCACCCATTATTATCATTACATATGCTTGTATGTATGTATAACAACAATATTAGTAAGAATAATAATAAATCTAATCGAAAAAAATAAAATAAATAAAATAATATATATATATATATATATATATATATATATATATATATATATATATATATATATATATATATATATACATACATATACATACATAGATATATATACATATATATAGTTATTCATATACATATATATACATACATATACATACATAGATATATATACATATATATAGTTATTCATTTCTATTTGTTTATCTATCTGTGTATTTATTTATTATGTTTTCGGGATCCTCTATCGTCATATGTTGTGGTGTGTGCTATTGCTCCATTCTAGTTTTCTATTCAGACTAAGTTTATTTTCTTTTATATGTGTAGCTTCTGTAATTTGTCTAATTTATGTGAATGTGTGTGTGTGTGTATATATATATGCACATATGTATACATACATACATACATACAAATGGACAGATGGATGGATGGACGGACAGGCAGACAGACAAACAGATAGATCGATACAGATACAGAATGATAGATAGATAGATAGATAACCAGACAGACAGACAGATAGATAGATAGATAGATAGATAGATAGACAGACAGACAGACAGACAGACAGACAGACAGACAGACAGACAGACAACAAGTACATGTATACCTATGTGTGTGTGCATGGATGCATGCACATGTATTTGAACAGAAATACCCAGCCATTATTTATGTCTGTTATTTATTCCACTTCCAAAAAAATAAAACCAAGCTACTCCTTATCTGTCCCAGAAACTATAGGGCAATTAATTATATTCATATCGCCAACCTCAAAAGTCTACAGTTCTGTAACACTTCTATAGAATTTTCCCTCCTATAGATTCTCTCTTACGACTGTACAAAGCAGCTTCTGCAAAGCTAGATCAACACTTCCACAGATCCTTCCCATAAAGGAATCATAGAATAGCAGAGAGTTCAGAATTATCAAGAGAATGGCATCTATATTAGTAGATTTCCCAAAGGTGGTCTGTTGGGTTCATGTTACATGTCCCAGTGCTGTGTAGTCCCATGACTGAAACATGAATAATTAGAAAAGCAATAAATATGACCAATTAGAAAAGCAATAAACATGATTGTCTGAAAAAAAGTTTATTTCCCTCCCAACCATATTGGATCCGGGTTCAATCCCATGCATGGCACCTTCAGCAAATGTTTCTACTATAGCCTCGGGCTGACCAAAACCTAGTGAGTGGATTTAGTAGACAGAAACTGAAAGAAGCCCACCGTATGTATCAGGGCAAGTGAAAAATTATCTACACTTTCACTATAAAATATCTTTATTATTGTCATATTATCTTCTGTGCATGCATGCATAGAGTTGATACTATTGTGGTCACATGACTGAAGCTTGAGCTGGATTGCGCCATTTTTGTTTCTGGCTTTTCAGAAAATGGCATAATAATGATGGTGATGATGATGATGGTTTCAAATTTTAGCACAAGGCCAGCAATTTGGTGGGGGGCGTGCAGAGGGTAGGTTGATTACATTGATCCATGTACTCAAATGGTAATTATTTTATCAGCGCCAAAAGGATGAAAGGCAAAGTTTGAACTCAGAACGTAACGCTGGACAAAATTCTGCCAAGCATTTCATCTTGCATGCTAACCATTCTGCCAGCTCACCACCTTAATAATTATAATAATAATAAAAATAATGCCTCCGCCACCTCTGCTGCTACGACCACCAATAATGATGACAGCCTTGTTATAGAAGCTCAAGATAAAGCTCTGCAAAAAAAACAAAAAAAAAAACAACTTAAAGGAAATAAGCCTAAGGGGAGAAGGTGTCAGCAAAATGTAGATTATATGGAATTTGGGATGCAGCAATGGCACACATTGTTACAAAATGCTCTAAGTTGGCCCAGGGAGAATATAAGAAATGGAAGTTTGACCAAGCTGTAAAAGTTTTGCACTGGAAGCTTTGTTAGAAATAGGGGTTTTGAAGTGGGAAGCACATAGTACAATCAAGAATGCCTGAGTCAGAAAAATACAAGATCTTATGGGACTTTTCCTGTTCAAACAGGCAAGAAGATACAGTATAACAAGTCAGATATAACAATAATGGACAAGGAAAAGCGAATTTGCTTTCTGATTGATCCAACATGTTCATTTGATTCCAGGATTGTTCAGGAAGAAGAATGCATGAGAAATCAAAGTGCAATCATCAGAAAACAGAAAATCATATAGAATCTCTGTCATGGTTTTTTTCTTTGATCTGAAGCTTTGTCCATTTTGGTGCAAAACTGAAATTTTATACCTTCATGGTAATCCCTAAAAGCATGTTGGAACATCATTAAAAAGAAGGTACAGGAGCTAAAATGCAACCCTGTTTGGTTCCAGTGGCAACAGAAAAAGCTTCCAAACATTGACAGTTAAATATAACTGTTGCCCTAATTCCTTCATGCATAGATACTATTACCATTATCATTCTATCAGAAAGACCAAATTTTGATCAAATTCTCTGCAGTGCCTCATGATTCACTGTATCAAAGGCCTTGGTCAAGCTGACAAATACAACATACAAGTCAATATTTTTCTCACATGCTTTTTCTTGAACTTACTGAAGGGCAAAAATCACGTCAACTGTGCCTCTCACAGCCCCAAATCCACATCAGGATTCAGGATACATGCTGTTCACTACATACTTATTGATGTGTCTAAGAATCACTCGCACAAGAATTTTTCCAGCAATGCACAACAAGCTAATCCCCTTGTGATTATCACAAACATTCTTTTTCCCCTTGTTTTAGTACAAATTCATTATAGACGCATCTTTAAGCTGTTGGGGAATAGATCCAGTTTCCCAGATCAAAAAGATGGATTTTCACAGCTTGTATAAGAAAGCTGTCTACCATCGTGCTCATACACTTCATGGGAACACTGTCTTATTCAGGAACTTTACCATTGGAAATTTTTTTAATAGCAGTACTTGTCTCTTCCAAGAAAGCCTAGTACTTATTCCATCGGTCTCTTTTGCCAAACTGCTATGTTACGGGTATGTAAACACACCAGCATTGGTTGTCAAGTGATGTTGGGGGGACAAACACAGGCACACAAACATATACACACATATATACATACATATACATATACATATATATATATACACATATACATACACACACACACATATATATATATATACACATATACATACACACACACACACACACACATATATATATATATATATATATGTATATATATATATATGTATATATATATATACACACATACATTTATATATATACATATATATGACGGGCTTCTTTCAGTTTCCATCGACCAAATCCACTCACAAGGCTTTGGTCGGCCCGAGGCTATAGTAGAAGGCACTTGCCCAAGGTTCCACACAGTGGGACTGAACCCGGAACCATGTAGTTGGTAAGCAAGCTACTTACCACACAGCCACTCCTACGCCTATGGTTCCTCATCCATGGATTACAAACTGCAGAAAAAACATGAGACCAATCAATCATCTGATGTTTATGTATAATTTGAAGTTTTACAGAGCTAGCAGGGGTCAAATTTCCTTATTCAGTCCATACTAATTTTCTCTCAAGACATTCAAATGGTATTTGATATAACGGAATGTACAGTAATTGAACTGAGGAGAGGGCAGAAAGTAGACAACAGTGGAGTCAGGGCCAGCCTTAGGAAGTGTGGGGCCCAATTGGGAACAATTTTGGTGGGTCTCAGGTTCCCAGTCAATTTACACCAATCATAAAGATGAGTGCCAGATGTAGACCCTGGCTTGTTGACTCCTGTCTAAGTGTCCAACCCATGCCAGCATGGAAAATGGATGTTAAATGATGATGATGATATGCATATATATACATACACATATTATATATTATGTATATATTTGTGTGTGTGTGTGTGTTGTGTGTGTGTGCATACGTGTGTGTGTGTGTGGTAACTTTCTGAAACACGAATAATTTGTTGATAAAATTTTCTACATATACATTTCAGATGGTGTAGATTGCAATTATATTGGAATTTGTTGTGTAAAACATTTTTCACTCTCTTTTAAATAAACTCAAAGCTAGCTGGTCCTCAACATGGTTGTTTAGTATGCTAGAAATAGTAGTTATTAGGCATAAAAAAAAACAGCCACTATTCTGATCTTCCAATACAGCGGAAAGGGGGAAAAAGTCCTTTGCAGTATACTAGAGCCAAAGATTAGTTGACAGCACACACAAAAAAAAAAACAGGAAAAAAATAACTCCGAGGTGAGGGGAATTCCAAGGGCCCACCCACCTCCGATTTCAGTGGAAATAAGTATTTGCGGTATATCAGGAGATGAAATTAATTGATAGCACAAGAAGAAAAGAAAATGAGGAAAAAACATTATTTCTCACCGAAATTGAGTCTGACAATAAACTATAAATTTAAACTACATCTAAATTTTTTAAATATTCTGGCAAAAATTGGAAAGAAAGTTATCAAGATACCAAAGAAATTTTTATTTGTTGCACGTTGTTATGATAAAAGAGATATGCATGAAATGCAAATTAATGATAATTATTAATTAGAATTTTCCAGAAGCTAGTTATATATTTACCGATTATTTTTCTCTATAAGCTCTGTTGTAAGACACAGTCCTGTCTGTGTGACAAGAACTTTGATTCTTAGCTATATGTTTCAGGAATTAGCACCAGTGTGTGACACCAAATGTCTCCTACTATAGCTCAATGTGCGCTTGTGTGTCTGCGTGTGTGTGTGTGTGTACCTGTCCAAAACCTGAATGGGTGCCATGGCAGAGAGATTTTCTCTTTTGAACAAGAGACAAGAAACTTCACCTCACCTCCCTCGTCTTTCTCTCCTCCACTACACACACACTCACACATACATGCACACACATGTGAGTATGTATACAATTCCCCACAAAATAAAAATACATACACATACAATCATACGCATAAATACAAAAACCTCAACCAAACCACAATAAAAAATAAATGAACTTTTAACTTTTAACCATTGTAGCCACAATACTGAATACTGAGTTCTTTTACACATACACATCCATTTAGCCTTTTGCTTTAATCATTTTAAAAATTTTTTGCTTTCTTTAATACATAGAAACATACATACATATATATTATTATTGAAAAAATAAAGTTTCTCCAAAATTAAACAATACAAACATATATATATTATATATATATATTATATATATATATATTTTACATATATATATTATATATATATATATTTTACATATATAATATATATATATATATATATATTTTACATATATATATATATATTATATATATATATATATATATATATATATACATTAACAATTAAGGAACGGCCATAATAGGCCATTCACCCACTAGAAATAACAGCCAAAGCTTCTACCGCAAATAAAGATTAATTCCGTAAACAGGAGAAAATTAAAAAAAACCTTACCCTGTAATTTCTTGTACGGTATACCGTTTCATCCGCTGTTTAATGGTAAACTAACCAGTTTACCATTAAACAGCGGATGAAACGGTATATCGTACAAGAAATTACAGGGTAAATGTTTTTTTTAATTTTCTCCTGTTTACGGAATTAATCTTTATTTGCGGTAGAAGCTTTGGCTGTTATTTCTAGTGGGTGAATGGCCTATTATGGCCGTTCCTTAATTGTTAATGTTGAACTTAAAAATGGTCTATGACTATTTAATTTTTTCCCACTGGGCCGCTGGTGGCAATAAAATTCTATAAAATTTTCCTTGCCACCCTATATTGATGAATTATATATATATACATATATATATAAATCCAAATCCAAATCGAAATTGATCAACATCAATGGAAATTGCAGCTGTGATACCAGTGCCGGTGGTACGTAAGAGAACCATCCGAATGTGGCCGTTGCCAGTGCCACCCCGACTGGCCTCATGCCGGTGGCACGTAAAAAGCACCATCCGATTGTGGCTGTTGCCAGCCTCGCCTGGCCCCCATGCCGGTGGCACGTAAAAAGCACCATCCAATCGTGGCCGTTTACCAGCCTCGTCTGGCACGTAAAAAGCACCCACTACACTCACAGAGTGGTTGGTGTTAGGAAGGGCATCCAGCTGTAGAAACATTGCCAGATCAGATTGGGCCTGGTGCAGCCTTCTGGCTTCCCAGACCCCAGTCAAACTATCCAACCCATGCTAGCATGGAAATGATGATGATGATGATGATTTATATAATACACTTTATTGAAATAAAAAAGTTTCCCCCAAATTAAACATACTTATAGAAACTAACACACACAAGCATATGCACTCATATATACATACAATTCACCCACATACATACTATCAGAGACACACAAATATATAACCCATAAACACTCCCAAACAATATCATACAAACATAAATATTGACCCTTACACTAAAAAGACTATAAATTTCTGCAAATTCAGCCACTGAGCCAAGTAGTTTTGGATGAATGGGTTTATCTTTGATATCTTGTGTAGGTGTAGGAGTGACTGTGTGGTAAGTAGCTTGTTTACCAACCACATGGTTCCAGGTTCAGTCCCACTGCATGGCACCTTGGGCAAACATCTTCCGCTATAGCCTCGGGCTCACCAAAGCCTTGTGAGTGGATTTAGTAGACAGAAACTGTATGTGTGTGTATATATATATATATATATATATATATATATGTATGTATGTGAGTGTATATGTTTGTGCCCCCCCCCCCAGCATCATTTGACAACTGATGCTGGTGTATTTATGTCCCCATAACTTAGCAGTTCGGCAAAAGAGACTGATAGAATAAGTACTAGACTTACAAAGAATAAGTCCTGGGGTCGATTTTCTCTACTAAAGATGGTGCTCCAACATGGCCACAGTCAAATGACTGAAACAAGTAAAAGAGTGAAAGAGAGTAACTGGAAAGAGAAAGTCCTACATGGAGAGTTTTTTCAACAAACAGTGGATATGAAGCTGATAAAGAATCTCGGAGATGGTTAAGACATGGCTTTTTTTTAAAAAAAGGAAAGAGCAATTCTTGCTTTTCCAGAAGAAGCTTTACATACTAATTCAGTCAAGTGTAGCATTGATAAGACAGCAGTATCAACATGAGAGGAGGTGCAATGGCCCAGTGGTTAGGGCAGCGGACTCGCGGTCATAGGATCGCGGTTTCGATTCCCAGACCGGGCGTTGTGAGTGTTTATTGAGCGAAAACACCTAAAAGCTCCACGAGGCTCTGGCAGGGGATGGTGGTGATCCCTGCTGTACTCTTTCACCACAACTTTCTCTCACTCTTACTTCCTGTTTCTGTTGTACCTGTATTTCAAGGGGCCGGCCTTGTCACTCTCTGTGTCACGCTGAATATCCCCGAGAACTACGTTAAGGGTGCACGTGTCTGTGGAGTGCTCAGCCACTTACACGTTAATTTCACGAGCAGGCTGTTCCGTTGATTCGGATCAACCGGAACCCTCATCGTCGTAACCGATGGAGTGCTTCCTTCCTTAGTATCAACATTGTGTAGACTGTGTGGAAAATCATCTGTGACAATTAGACATATAATTAGAAGAAAATCAACACTAGCCCAGATGGAATACAAAGAATGCCATGACAAAATAACAGTACAAATTCAATGTGGGTTGTGCAAGAATTATGGGCTTGTCAGGTCAGGTCTGTTGTATGCAGCATCGGATCCTACTACTGGTAAACTGTAAACCAGTACAACCTGTGTCAGTGGGGTAGAAAGGGCTCCTTAGCCGTAGTGAAGGCAATCTATCTAGGGAGATAACCTTACAATAAATCACTCGGTCCGTAGCTTAGAAATACTGGGTTGACATCCAGCGGGAACAGCTTTGTTTCATGGAGGAGGGAAGATCTTCTTTAGTACTTGGTTGTACAATGCTTTCCAATGTGTGTAGTAGTGGCGCGCGCACACATTATTAACCATTTGAAAAGACTATGGAATTTACAATTAACTGCACCAGGGTTCCTCTTCCCCAGGGAACCAGACCTAATGGTATACCTGCAGATGTAGGTCCAGCGCCTGCTTTGCCGGGTCCTGTCTCTGATCACGTTGCACCTCCAAGAGCATCCACTGATGGTGATGCCCTCAATCTTAACAGACGGGTATCACCTGATGGAGAAGAGTCAGCTCCCAACCAAACAACACCAAACAAACACCCACTCTCCTACCCTGATGTAATCTCCAGGGATACAGGCATCCAGCAACAGGACCTCCGTAATGCCATGATGGACCGTGAAGTCTGGCGTAGCATGGTAAATTCCATTGTCTCGACCACGGTCGAACAATGATGATGATGATGGGCTAGAATGTTCCAACAAGTGGTATGAGCATCAGCCTTTACGAGTAGTAGAGAATTATCAGGTGAAACTCGCATGGAATATGCCAATATACACAAACAAAAAAGCTGCAACATAACCAACCAGATATCACTCTTCTACAGAAGGAGTCCAAAGAATGGAGCCACATCAAAGTAACTATATCTGCAGACCAAAATATTGTGAAAATAGAGAATGGGAAAGTTAGGAAGTACCAAGACTTAAGACTGGAAGTTAAAAGAATCTATAGACCCTCAAAAAGTAAGTGTGGTACCTATTGTGATTGGTGCACTTGCGACCATCTCAAAGAGCAATATTCTGGCATCAAAAGCTGCCAATACTTTCTAGGAAGTCTTCAGATTTCATCAGAATCTGGAATGAGTCATGTGCTGAAGAAAGTGTTGCATCTCTAAGCTGCAGAATGGAGCTGAGATGTGGCAAAGACATAGATAAATTGGGAGAAGTTACATTATTATTATTAATAATAATAATAATAATAATAATAATAATAATAATAATAATAATAATGATAATAATAATGATAATGATGATGATGATGATGATGATGAGGAGGAGGAGGAGGACGATAACAACCACAATAATAATATATATATATATTCATATATATGTGTGTGTGGGGGGGTGAGTGCATAAATATATATATATGCGCACACACATATACACATGTACATCATCATCATCATGTGGATATGCGTGGGAATGTGAGGGTGAATGAAGCCGAGTAATGTTCAAGTGAATCATCAACTATTCATTTATAAATTTTTATCTCTACATAAAGGTTATTGAATGCTCTTTTGTATGCAAAAACGAATGTATGTTCATAACCATGAAATGTCGGTTTCCTATGCTGGCACATATATATATATATATATATATATATATATGTATGTATATAGGTGCAGGAGTGGCTGTGTAGTAAGTAGCTTGCTTACCAGCCACATGGTTCCTGCGTAACATCTTGGGCAAGTGTCTTCTGCTATAGCCTTGGGCCGACCAATGCCTTGTGAGTGGATTTGGTAGACGGAAACTGAAAGAAGCCTGTCGTATATATGTATATATATATATATGTATGTGTGTGTGTGTTTGTGTGTCTGTGTTTGTCCCCCTAGCATTGCTTGACAACTGATGGTGGTGTGTTTACGTCCCCGTCACTTAGCGGTTCGGCAAAAGAGACCGATAGAATAAGTACTGGGCTTACAAAGAATAAGTCCCGGGGTCGATTTGCTTGACTAAAGGCAGTGCTCCAGCATGGCCGCAGTCAAATGACTGAAACAAGTAAAAGAGAATAAAAGAGAATATACAAAATAAGAAAATGGAGAAATAGATTTCTTACTACTAGATAATACCAGATAATGAATTTGAGGTAAAACATTTTACCTTCGCCCATATCTATATATATAAAACTGTAGTTGTGTGAGTGTCTGTCCCCTTCGATTTAGATTCCTAACTACTCCCACATTTTGCGGTGCAGTTTAACCAAATTCGGGTATCTTATAGTCGTGATTCATATCGAGCCCGTCTGAGTATTAGCGCGCGTCTACGATGAGTCTACGATTTTAAAAATAATTCAACATCATTTTTTATTCCATTTTAATGCATAATTTTTCGTGTGTCGATGGCGGCGGAGTTGGCGTCCACGGTCACACCTGCACCTGTTTGCTTCTCCACCTTCTTCCCTCCCTTGTGAAGCTTTGGGGAAGGGAGTGTAAGGAAATCAACGTCGTAAAGCATTGTCAAGGAGACCAGCGTTCTTTTAGAACAACGACTTCATGGCTTGAAGACACCAAAACAGAAATGGCTAAGAAAGCCCGAATTGGCATCTATAAGGGAAGTAACTCTCTAAAAATGCTTATATAGTTATTTCCCTTACAAACCCGAGCAACACCGGGCGATACTGCTAGTAATACAATAAATGAATTAATTGCATTGCAATTCTTAGCATTTATGTAATAGCCTTTCTGGGTACTTTACTGGCAGTATATTGGATAAATGATATCCCATAGTGGGTTACACTCATGACCCCTATCTCACTTTGTAATTTTATATATATATATGTATATATACATATATATATAGTTTCCGCTACCTAGGTGACCAAGTTAGTAGCGGAGGTGGATGCTCAGAGAGTGTCACCACTAGAATACGAATAGCCTGGGCAAAGTTTAGAAAGCTTTTACCCCTACTAGTGAGAAAGGGCCTCTTGCTAAGAGTGAAAGGTAGATTGTACGATGCATGTGTATGAACTGCCATGCTTCACGGTAGGGAAACATGGGCTGTGACTGCAGAGAACATGAGTAGGCTTGAAAGAAATGAAGCTAGCATGATCCGCTGGATATGTAATGTCAGTGTGCACACACGACAGAGTGTAAGCACCCTGAGAAAAATGCTGGACATAAGAAGCATCAGATGTGGTGTGCAAGAGAGACGTTTGCACTGGTATGGTCATGTAATGCAGATGGGTGAGGAGAGATGTGTGAAGAAGTGCCACTCCCAAACAGTTGAAGGTATCCGAGGGAGAAGTAGACCCAGGAAGACATGGGATGAGGTGATGAAGCATGACCTTCGAACACTGGGCCTCACAGAGGCAATGACGAAAGACCGATATCTCTGGAGTTATGATGTGACTGCAAAGATCTGACAAATAATGTGAGTTCATAGCTGCTTCCTGCACCAGTTTCACATAGCCCCAGCCCATCCAAAGTACCTTGGATTGCAGTGCTTACCTTGGATCGTAGGGTGACCTGCTGTGCTTGAGGAGACCTATTGAGTCAAGTACATCAACATCAAAATAAATATCAAATGGAAATTGTAGTTGTGATACCTGTGCCGGTGGCACATAAAAAACACCCACTACACTCACGGAGTGGTTGGTGTTAGGAAGGGCATCCAGCTGTAGAAACACTGCCAGATTAGACTGGAGCCTGGTGCAGCCTCCTGGCTTCCCAGACCCCGGTCGAACCGTCCAACCTGTGCTGATGATGATGTTATTATAATAATGATAATAACAATAATAATAATAATAACAACAACAACAACAACAACATGGAAAAATACCTTAGGAACGAGAACCCAGGTTCGAAATTTCCCCAAGACACCCTGATGAAGGTTGGAGGGTCTATCAGCCGAAATGTTATGTTAACAACAAACAAGATGAGGACAAATACCCGTCAAATGTAAATAATGTAAATAATGTAAATAATCCCTCATCTCTTAAATATAGAACTGTTTTACCAAAGATTTAGTATATATGGAAAATGTATGAGTGTGTGTTGTCATGTCTGTATATGTCTCCAACCACTGCTTAACAAGTGGAGGTGCATGACTTAGCGGTTAGGTTGTTGGACCCATGACCATAAGATTGTGGTTTCAATTCCTGGATGAGGCGATGCATTGTGCTCTTGAGCACAACACTTCATTTTACATTGCTCAAGTCCATTCAGCTGGCAAAAATGAGTAATCCTGTAAGGGTCTAGCATCCCATCCAGGTGGGGAATATATACACCACGAAAACCGAAAACTAACCCTTATAAGTTGGTATGACTCCAGAAGGTAACTTTGCCTTTTTTGTTTTTTCCTGCTTGACAACTAGTTGGTTAGTTTGTGTCCTTGTGACTTAGTAGTTTGACAAAAAAGACCAACGGAATAAGTACCATAGTTTTTATTTTTTAAATAAAAAAAAAAGGCATAGAAGCAGAATTACTAGGTTTGATTTGTTCAGCTAAACCTCCCGAGGTAGTGCCCCAGCATAGCCACAGTCATATGACTAAAACAAATGTAAGAGCTATAACACCATGATACTCTCTGTATATTTCTTTATTGCCCACAAGGGGCTAAACACAGAAAGGACAAACAAGGACAAACAAAGGGATTAAATCGATTACATCGACCCCAGTGCATAACTGGTACTTATTTAATCAAAAGGTGGTGAGCTGGCAGAAATGTTAGCATGCCAGGTGAAATGCTTAGCGGTATTTCGTCTGTCTTTACGTTCTGAGTTCAAATTCCGCCGAGGTCGACTTTGCCTTTCATCCTTTCGGGGTCGATAAATTAAGTACCAGTTACGCACTGGGGTCGATGTAATTGACTTAATACCTATGTCTGTCCTTGTTTGTCCCCTCTATGTTTAGCCCCTTGTGGGTAATAAAGAAATAGGTACTTATTTAATCGACCCCAAAAGGATGAAAGGCAAAGTTGACCTCGGCGGAATTTGAACTCAGAACATAAAGGCAGGCAAAATACTACTAAGCATTTCCCCCAGCATACTAACGATTCTGCCAGCTCACTGACCCCACGGTACTCTATAACCCAATTTTTAGCATTGTTTTCAGCTTCATCATAATTTCTCTTCATTTTCCTTCCCCATCCCAACCAGCCGTTAGTGCAGCTTCTCTTTTGTATATATTGGTTTCTCAGAAAATGCAAAATTATATCTTGCATTGTATACATTCTGGAGCAATTTCAACATGTCGTTCATTAAAATCTTTGCTATACACTTTTCTAATCCTACAGAGTATATTCTATAAAAGTTTAT
Organism: Octopus sinensis; assembly: GCF_006345805.1. Classification (NCBI taxonomy): domain Eukaryota; kingdom Metazoa; phylum Mollusca; class Cephalopoda; order Octopoda; family Octopodidae; genus Octopus; species Octopus sinensis. The sequence goes on from NC_043007.1 coordinate 11,247,710, forward strand.
CATTCCATAGACCCCTTCCTCTCTATACTCATGGTTACCTACCACATTTTCCTATAAAATTTTGGGTTGTGTATTCAAAATACAGTCATCACTTTACATGCTTTTCTGCTCAGATATACTATTTAGCATCTTGTAAATATTATCACAATAGATTATAGGTTGAACTGCCAAGCAACTGATTAGAATGAAATCACTCAGAAACAGACACCATCTGCTGCTCCATAAACATGGTGTGTCATATCTTTGCCTGCTCTGCTCCTTGGAGTTGGCACATCTCGTACTATGTAGGCTGGCCTGGTTCACTTGTATTTTTTCTTCTCTTCACCTATAATGTGTCCAGACATAAACAAGTACATAAACAGACATTAACAATATAGGCGTAGGAGTGGCTGTGTGGTAAGTAGCTTGCTTACGAACCACATGGTTCAGTTCCACTGCGTGGCACCTTGGGCAAGTGCCTTCTACTATGATCTCGAGCCCACCAAAGGTCGATGGAAACTGATAGAAATTATGCAAAATTTTAGCTCGATCGAACAACTGCAAAGCGACCCTTATCGACCACCAAATTTTGAAGTTTTCACCTGCAAAGTCATTTTCCAGATAAATATTTTTTATCTCTTATATAATTTTCTCCTAAATTAAAAACTGGAAACTCAAGGAGCCGGATTAGGCAATTAGTAATGACCGCATCGACCGGATCCATTATTAACAACAAATGGAAGCGTGCCATCAAGTTTGAGTCTGTTAGGTTTAGAAAACAGCTATACATTTTTTTCTTTTAACAACAATTTGTTGAAGATTGATTTAATCTTTTGAGCGAACATCAGCTCTGCAGGCAACTTGCCTGAACTGGTATTCAGACTGGGCGTTATTCTGTACACCCTCAAGAATTCAATTAGCGCTTCATCATTTCCTAACTCATTCCTTGCTTTTTTTTAGCCCTTGCTTCAAAGTGTCTACGAATTGTTCTGCTTGCTCATTTGACCTCAAGTGGTAAGGATTTTTTTTTGTTTTTTGTATTTGTCATAAGATGATGAAAAACACCAAAAACAAAAAAAAAAAATTTTATTTGTGTGGGGTGTTCCAAAAGCCTGCCTGTATTTCTTTAAAAAAAATTTCATTGTATCTTTCAATTGATTCTTTTGTCTTTAAAGAAATCTTAGAACATTATCAAATAAGTATCTCTATGTTAATAATGGCTTATCATGCGATGGAACATCATTAAAGTTCTAGAAAAGCTGATTGTTTATCCAAGTTATTCACTGAGATTTTTCCAGATTCACATCCAGAAAAAGAATTTTTTTCCCAGGACAAGAACTAAAACTTATTTCACTTATAAACATTATTTTATCTTCTGCAATCAATAGATTTTTTTTAAAGATTTGTTGCTCCCACTCTATCACCTTATATAGCTAAACCTCGCTAAGATAAATATTTCAATTACCTGAAGATTGACTGTAACCATAACTCGAATTATTACGAATTGGACAGCCATGAAACGATCGTAGTGTTTTACTCATTATCTTTTATTAAATTTTTAATACTTTTGATATATATTTAAAATAATATAAATTAATTAATTTTATGTATTGGCTTAAGTTTTTCATTGTTTGATTTGCCTAATAGTGGTTTTATCTCTAATTTAATATAATATATATATATATGTATGTATGTATGTATGCATATATATATATATGTGTGTGTGACTAACAACAGATTGTAGTCACAGACTTTAAATACTGATTATTTACATTATTTACATTCGATGGATATTTGTCCTCATCTTGTTTGTTCTTAACACAACGTTTCGGCTGATATACCCTCCAGCCTTCTTCAGGTATCTTGGGGAAATTTCGAACCTAAGGTATTTTTCGATGTTATTATTATCATTATTATTGTTCAGGTCACTGTTTGGAATTGAAGTTGGAATCTTGGGGTTTTTCTTTCCTCTCTCTCTCTCTCTCTTCTGCATCTGAGGTAGCCATGTCTTTCTTCTAATGCAAGACACCTTTTCTGTCCCTCAATACCACTCCCCACTTCATTGTGAGGGTCTTGTCCTGCAAGTTGCTTGGTGACCTCACCGTTGCTGGTGCCATGTTAAAAAGCACCCTGTGCACTGTGTACAGTGGTTGGCATTAAGAGGGGTTTCCAACTGTGGAAACTCTACCAAGACAGACAGCAGAGCTTGGTATAGTCTTCTGACTTGCCTGCTCAACCCATTCCAGCATGGAACATACACTAAACAACAACAACAACGACGATGACTTTAGATCTGCATATCCTCTTCATCCAAAAACACCTCTCCACATGTCTCTAACTCCCATCACATGCACTGTGTCTCAGTTCTAATACTTCCTGATATATCTTGCCCGTTTGTTTTTCTTCATGCAGTAAACACTTCGGTTTAACTTATATCATATCTTTCATATCACAGGCAAAGTTCTTTTAAACATCCTTCATCCTACTTAGCCTTTGCACTTGGTAAATTTGCTTTATCAATGCTGTTTATGTTGTCCAGGTCTTGTTTTTCTTTTACTTTTATAGTCAAATAGATGTAAAAATAATCAAATTCATTGTCTTAATTCTGTAGCTTTGGTCGTCATCATCACTGTCTCCTCCTCCTCCTCCTCATCATCATCATCCATCCATCCATCCATCTATCCATCCTCATCATCCACCACCACCACAACCTTCTTCTTCTTCTTCTTCTTCCTCCTCCTCCTGTTCCTCCTCTTTCTCTTCCACTTCCTGTTGATATTATTCGTCATCATTATAAATTCCTGCTAGAAAATTTTTTAAAGTATATGTGTATGTATGTGTATGTCTTAATAACTGATGAAAAATGCCCAGAAGCTTTCAGCTCCAGTATTCAAGACTGAGTATTATTATAACAACTTACTAATATTATATATTTATAGATAAATTCCTCAATTTACATAATATCGAGGCCTCATTCATTCTTTTGTTGTCATACTATTATTATTATTATTATTATTATTATTGTTATTATTATCATTATTATTATTATTATTATTATATTATTATTATTTATATATATATATATATGCTCTTTTACTCTTTTACGTGTTTCAGTCATTTGACTGCGGCCATGCTGGAGCACCGCCTTTAATCAAGCAACTCGACCCCGGGACTTATTCTTTTGTAAGCCCAGTACTTATTTTATCGGTCTCTTTTGCCGAACCGCTAAGTAACGGGGACATAAACACACCAGCATCGGTTGTCAAGCAATGCTAGGGGGACAAATACAGACACACAAACACACACACACACATATATATATACATATATACGACGGGCTTCTTTCAGTTTCTGTCTACCAAATCCACTCACAAGGCTTTGGTCGGCCCGAGGCTATAGTAGAAGACACTTGCCCAAGATACCACGCAGTGGGACTGAACCCGGAACCATGTGGCTGGTAAACAAGCTACTTACCACACAGCCACTCCTATATATATATATATATATAAAAATTCAGCCCTCCACCACAAAACTTCATGAAACACCACAAACACAGCAAAAACAAAATCAACAACTAAGACCTGCAATGACCCTTACTGTTCAGATCATGTGCCCCCTTCATAAACTAGCATCTGTAAATTAATCACCCCATATACAATCTACAAATCAACACACATTTCTTTATGTATATATATAAATGTTTTAAAATTCAGCCCTCCTCCAGGAAACCTCATGAAACACCATAAACACAGCCAATACAAAATCAACAAATTAGCCCTACAGTGACCCTTACTATTTAGTTCATGTGCCCCCTTCATAAACTAGTATCTGTAAATTAATCACCCCATCTACAATCAACAAACCAACACACATTTCCTTATATATATATATATATATATCGAATGATCTGTCCTTGTTTTTCTTGTATCATTTGTCTGGATATTTTTGTTTTCCTTTTTTTGTTTCACCTAACTGTCTGGATGTTTTGCGTTCTTGTCCCATTTTTGTATTTTTTTATATATATATAATATGCGAAGGAGTGGCTGCATGGTAAGTAGCTTGCTTATGAACCACATGGTTCCAGGTTCAGTCCCACTGTGTGGCACCTTGGGCAAGTTTCTTCTACTATAGCCTTGGGCTCACCAAAGCCTTGTGAGTGGATTTGGTAGACGGAAACTGAAAGAAGTTCGTCGTATATATGTATATATATATGTATGTATGTGTGTGTGTTTATGTGTTTGTGTTTGTCCCCACAACATCACTTGACAACTGATGCTGGTGTGTCTTGCTGAAGGACACAGCATATCACCAGTAGTTGAACTCATGATCTTACAAGTGTGGTGCTGAATACCCCTAACCACTAAGCTATGTGCCTTCACACTGGAAACAAATACAGAGCAAATAATAAGAAAATATCAAATTAGGGTGGATATTGAAAAAAGACTGTTAACACTCATTAATCCAAAGATAAATGAGAATAGTTTATGATTCTAACATATAGGGTCTTGCAGATAAATTAAGACAATTTTTATGATACAAAAAACTGGTTATAAATACTAAAATAATGGTAGTAGACCGAGCTGGCAGAAACGTTAGCATGCCGGGTGAAATGCTAAGCGGTATTTTGTCTGCCACTACGTTCTGAGTTCAAATTCCACCGAGGTCGACTTTGCCTTTCATCCTTTCGGGGTCGATTAAATAAGTACCAGTTACACACTGGGGTCAATATAATCGACTTAATCTGTTTGTCTGTCCTTGTTTGTCCTCTCTGTGTTTAGCCCCTTGTGGGTAGTAAAGAAATAGGTATTTCGTCTGTCTTTATGTTCTGAGTTCAAATTCCACCGAGGTCGACTTTGCCTTTCATCCTTTCGGGGTTGATTAAATAAGTACCAGTTACACACTGGGGTCAATATAATTGACTTAATCTGTTTGTCTGTCCTTGTTTGTCCTCTCTGTGTTTAGCCCCTTGTGGGTAGTAAAGAAATAGGTATTTCGTCTGTCTTTATGTTCTGAGTTCAAATTCCACCGAGGTCGACTTTGCCTTTCATCCTTTCGGGGTCGATTAAATAAGTACCAGTTACACACTGGGGTCAATATAATCGACTTAATCCGTTTGTCTGTCCTTGTTTGTCCTCTCTCTGTTTAGCCCCTTGTGGGTAGTAAAGAAATAGGTAGCAGACAGATATAATTTTAATGTAACATTTTTTTTACAACAAAAACATTTATTACTCAATATGATCACCCTTTTGGGAAATTACTGCCTCTGCAAGAAAATGAAATTTTTTTGCAGCCACTGCAACCTCTGCCACTTTGATTTTGCATGTTGCACACACAATTCAGGTCTTCAAACTATTGACAGTCAAGTGTGGTGAAGTCCTTGTTTGAAGTACGCCCCATAAAAAGTAATCAAAAGGTTGAGATCTGTGCTTTTACTGGGCCACATGTTGGCCCTCACAAAATATAGTACCTTCTCACCTAGGAATTCCTGTGTTGCTTTTGACTCATGGCATGGTACAGAATCCTGGATAAGCACCACACTGTCAAGCCCAAACTTCTGCTCTATCCAAGGTAACAGGGAGTTCTTCAGGATGTCCAGATACTTCAAACCAGACTCAATCAAGCGTGGCTCTATGACACTCGCATCACTTGCCACAGCCCCAAATACCATCACAGAAGCAGGATTCTTAGTCTCAAACACAGTGGGGACATCAGAAGGGTTGTATGCAATCACTCAAGAATTTCTAGGATTCACCTAAGTGTCCACAGTGAACTTCTTCCGTCCTCAAATAAATGAGTTTTTCCAGCACCTTGATGCTTGATGAATGACAGAAGCTTTGGGCATCTCTCAGCTCTGATTGCTTAGGCCTTGGCTGTTAGGAGGTGACAGCATTATCGAATATGGCTAGTCATGCCAAGGTTCCTGTTCACAGATCTGGACACCGTGGAAAGGGACACATTACATTTCTTTGCAAGAGTGCCATGGATGTAGATCAGTTGGCTTTGTAGTGGTTAAATGTGTATCATGGAACACAGATGCAAATGGAATGTGTAGGTCTTAAAAGTAAAAAAAAAATGCGTGAACCGATCCATAATTAAAAATAATTTATTTACTGGACTTGATTCGTTATAAGTACACTTAATTCTTCACTACATACAAAATGTTGGCAACTGCTACGAGTTGCTAGAAATATAAACTGAGTACATTTGTGGAAGTCATCAGGAATGAATATGTTTGTGTGTGTGTGCGTGCGTGTGTGCGTAGTTCATTTGAGACAGTAGTCTATCGTGGCCCTTTGAAACATTTCTCTCGGTCTCTGCGGTCTGCCAAAACCTTCGGTCGTATCGCAGACCTTTCTCATTTGTCTGCTTGCCTTTCTTGTTTCACCACCGTATTTATAATAAATCGTGGAAGCTAGAAAGACAGACATATTGCAGCAGAGTTTGTACCTAAATGGGTCAGCCCCTGTCCACTTGAACTTTGCCTGACATGGCTGAGGTCGCAGGTAAAAGGGAGATGATCAAACAATTTTTGACAGGACAAAGAAAACCTTTTTTTGTGCCTGTTGATCGTCGTGGTTTGGACGACCGAGAATTCTTGGATTCGGTTTCGAATCTAGGCTTGGAGAAGGAAGTGTTAATTTTTACAGCTTCAGTCGAGCATTTGAGACGAGCGAGAAGCTTTGGATTGTGGTTGAAATCACTTTCAGCCTTGTATTCTTTCCCATTAATCTTTCCTTCTTCTTTAGATTGTCTATACACACAATAAACTGTTGCTTTTGGAGGTATCGTCAACTTAGCAATTTTACTGGTGTGCACCAAAGCAACAATGGCAGAACGATTCTGGTGTTCCAGGACTTTCTGTTGTTGAATCAGTTCATTATTTATCTGAAAAATAAAGGGGAAGCTTAGATTTTCAAGCAAGTAAGATTTTGTCAAAAAAAATGAAATATTAAACCCACTAAAATTGTAATCTGAATATGGGTTACCACTCCCATGAAACGTCAGCATATAAATCTTAAAATTTAAAACAACATCAGAGATTTCTAGGGCATGGAAATGAGTCAAATATGAGTTTGGTATCCTTCAAAAAGACATTTGATATCTTAGAGAGTGAGACAATGTACAGTGTGCAGTGTAAGTTTTGGCAAAATTGTTGTTGTTCTTGTTAAGCAACAAGATGGTTAAGGGTGATTAGGTGATGGTCTAGGGCTTAGAAGCGGGAGACCCCAGACCTTGGAAAAAAAAAACAAACTTTGGTCGTCTTGTTGTAGTCGAGGGCTCTTCGTTGATGCCTGACACCAGTGGGAGGTGGCCCTCAAAGTCGCTGGAAATGGAGATTTCCAGGTCCAAATTCTTGAATGGCTGGCAAAATTGTGATCTTATGGGTAAAAGCGATAGTATTGCATTATTATGTCTATTATGGTGAGATTAAAAGGAGGTGAGCTGGGAGAATCAATGGCAATTCAGACATAGTGGCATTTCGTCTGGCTTTACAATCATCATCATCATCATCATCATCATCGTCGTCGCCATCATCATCATCATCGTCGCCATCATCATCATCATCATCATCGTCATCATCATCATAATTATCATCGTCATCATCATCACAGACATCAATACCACCATCATAATCAATATCATCATCATCAATACCACTATCATCATCCTCACCACCATCATTATCATCACCATCGTCATCATCATCATCATCACCACAAACATCAATATCACCATCATCATCATCATCACCACAAACATCAATATCACCATCATCATCATCATCATCACAAACATCGTCATCATCATCATCTAATGTCCACTTTCCATGCTGGTGTGGGTTGTATAGTCTGACTGAGGACTGGCAAGCTGAGTTCCCTGATACCACCACACTTCCAGTCCTTCCATGCTTGTTTCCTTTCTCTAATGGCCCTGACAACTACATTGTTCCACCACCAGGTCAAGAGGGTACATTGCACCACCCACAGATCTAGTCAGTGGCCCTCAACAGGTTGTTCCGAAGGAACCTCCAGTTGTCCTCTACATTATGTAAAGCTATATCCTCCTCTTTTTTGTCAAAAGTTTCATCTCTAAATCTCTGTCTATTCAGGGGATCCTTAAGCTTCCAGACCCTTCTTCTTCTCCATGCTGGTTGTCTTCTGGGTAGCCATTTAGATCTGATCCCAAAGTTGCTAACTACTAACCAATGTTGTGGGGTGCAGAATAAGGATTGTTTTAGGATTTTGAACGAAACACCCATGTTTCCAGAGGTGAATTATTCAAACCACAAAGAATCCCTCTCAACACATGGCTATGATGCTCTCCCACTACTTCTGCTCGTGATGAAAGATGCACATATCATCAGCCACCAAAGGACATGCTCAATTGGTGAAAGTCAAACAACTGACAAGCAAATCTGGTACTGAGCAGAATATTTGCTGTAGCCCATCTTTTATACCAAGACAAAACCATGTACATGATAACACTTCCAATCAGTTAAGATCAGAAGCCACGAGAGCCACTGCCTGGTACTGCTATTATTATTAAGGCAGCAAGGAAAATGTGTTCCTGAAAATGCACTTAAATTTCAAAAACTCGTAAATGTTTCAAATACATTTATTTACATATATACCAAACTAGTTTCAACTATATTTTTGTTTATCAATGGTAAAAGGGTAAAATTATAAAACATCGTTATAAGTTTCAATGTTGACAAATCAAAATGTTTCAATGTTGACAAACTGAAATGTTTCAATGTTGTTAAATTAAAATGTTTCAATGTTGATAAGTTATCATGTTCAAAACAGGTGTAAGTTTGAAATTAAAACTGTATATTAATTTGTTAGAATGTACAAGGTTCATTTATTTCAGTGGTGGTCGACAAGTCATGCTGCAAAAAAAAAAGTGTGGAAATTGAAATAGTAAAAAAGGGGGTGGGGGGAAATTATGGTTTCTCAGATCTTTAAACAGTTGCTCCCACTTGCAATGGTATGTTTTTGGGAAAGATGTATTTATAAATTTTTTTCTGCGAGCAGATCTGATTTTGAATCGTTAAAAAATTGACAACGTTTTTCTTCCATGGTCAAGCTTGTCATTCTACTGGGTTGGTTTCTTTGCAGGATACGGTTATAGGTCGTTCCGGTTGGTTGGTTTTCTTAAAGGGTCTTTTCGTTGTATTCGTTGAAGTTCGGTTTCGATTGGTTTGGAATTATGTGCTGTCAGCAACTGGTGTTTGTGGAATTTCATTGGACTGGAGGTGGATGACGTCAGCATCTTGTGTCTCAGACAGACACAAGATGCTGACGTGATAATTGCATTTTCAGCAACACATTTTCCTATATATTTCTTTTCCTGTGTGGAAACACCACTCCTTCTTTTGCTATATATATATATATATATATATTATATATATATATATACAAATATATATACACACACACACACACACACACATATATATATATATATATATATATATATATATACAATATATATATACACACACACACACACATATATATATATATATATATATACAAATATATATATACACACACACACACACACACATATATATATATATATACAAATATATACACACACACACATATATACATATATATATATATACATATATATATATGATCAAAATAAGCAACAAGAATATCTTCGGTAATTTAATACGATTGTTTCACGCTACATCATTTTATTAAACATTGCAAGCATTACAACAGTTTTAAAATGTTGAGCAATCATCAGCCATTTATAGAGGTTTCCCTTCAATACATATACTTATTTTCATGTTAATTGATAACATTATAAAGAGGGTAGATATATAGACAAAGATGTTGATTTGAAGGTTAAGAACATTAAGAATAAAGAATATTCTTCTGTCAGAAGATAAATTTTAATACCTTAATGTTCTTAACCTTCAAATCAACATCTCTGTCTATATATCTACCCCCTTTATAATGTTATCAATTAACATGAAAATAAGTATATGTATTGATGGGAAACCTCTATAAATGGCTGATGATTGCTCAACATTTTAAAACTGTTGCAATGCTAGCAATGTTTAATAAAATGATGTAGCGTGAAACGATCGTACCAAATTACCGAAGATATTCTTGTTGCTTATTTTGATTATAATCACCCCATGGATTTATATGGATAACACCATACAAAATTCTGGTGCATCTAGCTTAAGTACCAAATTCACTTGAATCTAAATTTTGCTGAACTTATATATATATATATGTATATATATATATATATATATATATATATACTCTCTTTTTACACCTTTACTTGTTTCAGTCATTTGACTGCGGCCATGCTGGAGCACCGCCTTTAATCGAGCAACTCGACCCTGGGACTTATTCTTTTGTAAGCCCAGTACTTATTCTATCAGTCTCTTTCGCTGAACTTCTAAGTTACGGGGACATAAACACACCAGCATCGGTTGTCAAGCAATGCTAGGGGGACAAACACAGACACACACGCATATATATATATATATATACATATATACGACGGGCTTCTTTCAGTTTCCGTTTACCAAATCCACTCACAAGGCATTGGTCGGCCCGGGGCTATAGCAGAAGACACTTGCCCAAGATGCCACGCAGTGGGACTGAACGTGGAACCATGTGGTTGGTTAGCAAGCTACTTACCACACAGCCACTCCTGCACCTATATATATATATATATACAGACAATGAAGTATTTGGATTTCTGTCCTTGCCTCTTTCATATATGTAAATATATATATTATTTTGCATTATTTACATTTGACGGATATTTGATGAAACCATAGATTTATCATAAACAAACTTTGTTATGGGATTACTGTATTTCAACTTCATCTCCTTTCAGATAAGCTCTCTTACTCTCTCGTTTTACTCTCTTTTACTTGTTTCAGTCATTTGACTGCGACCATGCTGGAGCACCACCTTTAGTCGAGCAAATCGACCCTGGGACTTATTCTTTGTAAGCCCAGTACTTATTCTATCGGTCTCTTTTGCCGAACTACTAAGTGACGGGGACGTAAACACACCAGCATCGGTTGTCAAGCAATGCTAGGGGGACAAACACACACACATACACATATATATATACATATATACGACAGACTTCTTTCAGTTTCTGTCTACCAAATCCACTCACAAGGCATTGGTCGGCCCGGGGCTATAGCAGAAGACACTTGTCCAAGATGCCATGCAGTGGGAGTGAGCCCGGAACCATGTGGTTGGTTAGCAAGCTACTTACCCTACAGCCACTCCTGTGCAGTTTGTTTACATATTTTGGTCAAGAGAATTACCATGCAGAACATAAAACTCGAAGTTTGTGGTTGCTATGTTTTGTGTAAACGGCTTCCCTTCCCTTCAAAATTGCTTGTGCCTATAATAGAAAAGATTGTTGTACCTAATGGACTCATGGTCATCCAGATCCCTTGTCAATAGGGCTGGGCTTCCCATCAGTAATAATGGTTCAGGTTTTGGCACAAGGCCTGCAATTTCGGGGGTGGGTATAAGTTGATTACATCGACCCTACCAGTGTTCAACTGGTGCATATTTATCAACCCCAAAAGGATGAAAGGCAAAGTTGTCCTCGGCGGAATTTGAACTCAGAACATGGAGACAGATGAAATGTCACTTAACATTATGCTCAGCAGGAGTGGCTGTGTGGTAAGTAGCTTGCTTACCAGCCACATAATTTAGGGTTCAGTCCCATTGCGTGGCACCTTGGGTAAGTGTCTTCTACTATAGCTTCAGGCCGACTAAAGCCTTGTGAGTGGATTTGGTAGACGGAAACTGAAAGAAGCCCGTCGTATATATGCATATGTATATATATGTGTGTGTGTGTTTGTCCCTCCTCCCCAACATCGTTTGACAACCGATGCTGGTGTGTTTACGTTCCCGTAACTTAGCGGTTCAGCAAAAAAGACCAATAGAATAAGTACTAGGCTTACAAAGAGTAAGTCCTGGGGTCGATTTGCTCGACTAAAGGCGGTGCTCCAGCATGGTCGCAGTCAAATGACTGAAACAAGTAAAAGAGAGTAAAAAGAGCGTGCTAACGATTCTACCAGCTCACCGCCTTCTTCCCATCTGTAATAATACGGCCATATTTGATGCAGGGCAAATTTTTTGATGTATCTAAAAATAAAAGAAAGCGCATCTTATACATTAATAAATACGTTAATTCAATTAATTTAGTAACATATATTAATATATTTAATTCGTTCTGTCATATTCTTTTGGCTAATGTCAAGCATTGATCCATTAGATTGGCACCTTTTCAAAATAACTAAGAATTGCATTAAAATATCAAATATAAACAATTGCAGCGTGGAAGGTCACGGATTTTTGTCAGTGAACAGGTCGCGGTCTTATAGCGACGAAAATATTTTGGCAAATTAAACTTAAATGTTGAAGTGAATCGAGCGGCTTTTGTGTGTTTCTTAAATGGCTTACAAACACCTTCCACGCTGCAATTGTTTTCGTTCCAGCACACGATCTCGGATCAAATCACTTGCTATGCAAGTCCATCTCCGTAATCAAATATAAAGTTTTCTATAAATCGTTGTATATAATTTTAAACAAATGCAATTTATAAAATCGTAAAAGTACTCATATGTAAGTGATGTTATATAATCATTACAACAAACATGAACAATCAACGTCGCCCATTGTCTCCCTTGATAAAAGGACTTTCACTTTGTTTCCCGCTAAAAACAATTAACTTGTACAACAACGGCAGTCGAATAAAGTATCTTGTATCGTTAACACGTCGTTTCAGTCTCTCTCATTTTCTTAATCTTTCATACTAGGTACTCACTACTTCCTTTAATACTCAATACATTATATATATATATAACAACAACATGGTGTCAGAATACTAAAAGAACCCAAAATACAGAAACCAAAGGAAAAAAGAAGTTGAAATCATACTTCAAAGACGAAATGGAAAATTTACCACATCCAAAAGACCTAGACTTTAATCAGGAAAATCTAGCCGCAGCATGGAAAAAGTGGAAAAAAGAATTCAATCTCTTTTTGATAGCAACAGAAAGTGACATGAAGCCAGACAAAGTAAAAACTTCAATGTTTTTAACTTGCATCGGTTCTAAAGGCCGAGATATCCATTCCACACTGGATTTCGATTCACCCGACGAAGAAATGAACCTTCAGACAGTAATCGAAAAATTCGATGCATATTGTGAACCCAGGAAAAACATAACTTTCCTAAGACACAAATTCTTCACATGTGGACAAGCGGAACATCAAAAATTCGATGAGTACGTAGTAGAGTTGCGCCAAAAGGCACAACAGTGCGAATTCGGCAACCTCACAGACAGTCTCACCAAGATATTCTGATATGTGGAATCAGAGACATGAGATTAAGAGAAAGATTATTGAGAGAACCAAATTAGACCTACAAAAAACAATTCAAGCAGGTCAGAGTGCAGAGCAAACACGACTCCAATCAAGGATGCTAAATGCCACATCCGAAACAAGAGATAACGAAATCTCGAGGGTATATAGTCAACACGACAGAAAAGGCGCCAAAACCCAAATAACCCCCGCCATATGCAATCCAGACATCAAAACGAACAAGGCGGAAGTGACAGAAAGCCCGCGAAGTTTCAAGCGCCAAGTCAACACTACGTCACTAACTGTCACTATTGTGGTTATAATCACAAAAGAAATAAATGCCCAGCATTTCACAAGACATGTGAAAAATGCAAGAAACAAGGACACTATGCAAAAATGTGCAAATCAAGAAAATTTGTACATAAAGTAGAGATACATACCGACGATGAATCAGATGACGATACACATGCACTCGAAATGATCACTGCAAATAATTCCCGCGTGCACAAAATCGAAAAGTTCAAGACTCCAAAAGACATTTGGACGGTCGAACTAAAAGTGAACAACTCGAATGTAACATTCAAAATAGATACAGGAGCAGACGTAACCGTACTGCCATTCAGAGAATATAGAAATATAATTCCAAAACCACAACTGCAAAAAACTTCAACTCGATTATCAGCTTATAATAACACAGCTATAAAAGTGCTAGGAAAATGCACAGCAGTCATTAAATACAAAGAATTATCAAAGCAAATAAAATTCATTGTTGCAAAAACAAACTCGCACGCAGTTATAGATGCAAAGACAGCTAAAGATCTGAACCTAATTCAGAGAATTTCAAAAATAAATTCGTTGAACACAAACGACATATTAGAAAAATATGAAGACTGTTTCGGAGAAATCGGCACTTTGTCAATAACACATCATATCACAGTGGATCCACAAATAACTCCTGTAATTCATCCACCAAGATCGGTTCCTTTTTATATAAAAGAAAAACTCAACAAAGAATTAAAAAGAATGACAGAATTAGATATCATAAAACCTGTTAGTGAACCTACAGACTGGGTAAATTCCCTAGTCATCGTTGAAAAAGCCAACGGAAAACTCCGACTCTGTTTAGACCCCAAGAATCTAAACAAAGCCATAAAAAGGCAACATTTCAAACTCCCTACAGCGGAGGACATTTTTGCACAAATGCATAACCCTAAATATTTTTCAAAACTCGATGCATCTAATGGATACTGGCAAATTCCAGTTGACGAAGAAAGCTCCCATCTTTTAACGTTCAACACACCTTTTGGAAGGTATCGCTTCACACGACTACCCTTTGGAATTCACAGCGCCAGTGAAGTTTTCCAAAAAGAAATTTCAAAAATAATAGAGGGCATAGAAGGAGCAAGAAATTCACAGGATGACATCATAATCTGGTCCAACACTTTAGAAGAACACACAAATAGACTACAACAAGTTTTCGATCGAATCCGAAAGCACGGATTAAAGTTAAATCAATCAAAGTGTATCTTCTATGAATCACAAATCAAGTACCTTGGGCATATATTAACCAGCGAAGGGATAAAACAAGATCCAACCAAGGTACAAGCAATCATTCACATGCCACTGCCAACAAGTAAAAAAGAATTACAAAGATTCCTAGGTATGACAAATTACCTATGTAAATTTTTATCTAATTACTCTCCGAAGTCACAGCACCATTGCGCCAGCTTCTACAGAGTGACACGTTATGGTCATTCGACAAACCACAAATCGAAGCAATAAAAAAGCTAAAAGAAATGATTACCAGTAAACCAGTGCTACAATTTTATGATCCTGATCTACCAATAAAAATAACTACAGATGCTAGTAAGCATGGGCTCGGAGCGATACTTGAGCAGAAACACAACGAAAGATGGCTACCTGTTTCGTTTGCATCTCGTGCAACAACTCAAGCGGAACAAAACTACTGTCCGATAGAGAGCGAAGCTCTCAGTATAGTTTTCGCATGCAAGAAATTTCATCAGTTTATATACGGAACTCATTTCAGAATCGAAAATGACCATAAACCGTTGAAGCAAATATTCAAAAAATCGATCACTAAATGCCCCCCACAGAATCCAAAGATTTCTACTAACATTACAAAGATATGATTTTGACCTAAACCACATACCTGGTAAAGAATCAATTGTTGCAGATACCCTATCACGTGCATACCTTGAGCAAAATACTCCAGAAGTACCAGACGAAGATATGAAATCGCACATTCATGCAGTAATAAAAAATTACCCCATAACCGACACTAAATTAAAAGAGTATAAAGAAGCCACTGCAGACGACCCGTCTCTACAGACACTCGTCACATATACAAGAACAGAATGGCCCCCAAAAGACAAAATACCAATAAACATCAAACCATTCGTATCCGTTCGTGATGAAATATCAATCGTCAATGGTCTCGTTCTAAAAGGTTCAAGAATAATTGTACCTAAGTCATTACGTAGAGAAGCTCTACAGGAAATACATACCGGACACATGGGTATCGAAAAATGCATAGAGAGAGCGAAGGAATGTATATACTGGCCCGGCATTAACGCTCAAATCAAAGACATGATTAACACATGCTCATACTGCATTGACTACAAAAATCACAAGCAGCCGAACCACTAATAAATCATGAAATACCTACTACACACATGGACCAAAGTGGGTACAGACGTATTTCACCTGTCTGGAAATTCGTATGTCACAATTATTGACTATACAACAAGATTTTTTGATCTACACGAAATAAATGATTGCCAGTCAAAAACCGTAATCAAAAAATTAAAAGAAACTTTTGCTAAATTCGGAATTCTGCAAACAGTTGTAAGTGACAACGGTCCAGAATTCAATTCGGCTGAATTCAAAAAATTTGCAAAAATTGGCATTTTCATCACACGAAGACAAGCCCGCATTATCATCAAGCGAATGGCATGGTTGAGAGAAATATACAGACAATAAAAAAGACGCTAAAAAAGGCATTCAAAAGTGACGAAAGAACCTCAGTTAGCGCTCTTAGCATTACGCACGACTAAATTACAAAATGGTGCACCATCCCCTGCAAATCAAATAATGAATAGAACATTGCGAACAAATCTCCCAAACATACTACACGACAAAATTGGTATCAGGCCTCACGAAAAGAAGAAATCAAACATTACAACAGAACTCCCAGAGTTAAAACCACACGACACGGTTAGAATTAAGTTTAACAACAATTGGTTTAGAAGGGGCAAAATAATTAAAAAACTAGAGCAACCTCGTTCATACTTAGTAACAGAGGAAGGAAATACAGTCAAACGAAATAGACAACATATTCTTAAAACAAACGAACACGTTCGCATAACAGAAGAATTAGATTATGAAAATATATTTCCAAAGTCAACAAACACGCATGAAAAAACAAAAACAGCACAACTACAGAATTCAACACTACAAAATAATAAAACCACAAAAAGTGGACGACGAATAATTATTCCCTGTAGATACAGATGATATAAAAAAAAATTAAAAAAAAAAAAAAAAAAGAGGAAGATGTTATATAATCATCACAACAAACATGAACAATCAACGTCGCCCATTGTCTCCCTTGATAAAAGGACTTTCACTTTGTTTCCCGCTAAAAACAATTAACTTGTACAACAACGGCAGTCGAATAAAGTATCTTGTATCGTTAACACGTCGTTTCAGTCTCTCTCATTTTCTTAATCTTTCATACTAGGTACTCACTACTTCCTTTAATACTCAATACATTATATATATAACAACAACAAGTGAGAGAGAGAGAGAGAGGGAGAACGAGAGAGAGAGAGTGGAAAGAGGAAGAAAAGAGGGAGAGAGGTAGGGGAGGAAGAGGGAGTTAAATTGTAAGGGCAACCGCAGTGACGTAGCTGGATTATGTGCCGCTTGGGGGCAACCGTACCCTACCAACCCCTTCGGTTTATACAGCAAACACCTGTAAGTGCTGTTCCCATTTAAGCATCACCTGTGGTGGACCTACACCCACGAATCCCTCAAAACAGGAAAAGACAACAAAAAGACGAAGACAAGTACGGAAACAAAAACGGACCATACAGAACCAATGGACTACACACAAGTCACTCATAAAAGGAAAAAAGATAATACCCAGGACTCCCCTCCCCAAACAAAGAAAAAAACAGCAAACACAGCAGACACACACACCAAGCAAATCCCCCAACCCTACCCCCATGGCACTGTTTTCATTGGAAAACAGTTTGCCAAGCCCCTCCCCATAAAACAAGACATAAAAAAGTGTTTACAGAAGAACGAGAGGATCATAGCTTTCGACGAGAAAAACGAAAGAGTGTATAAGTGTTGTAAATTTTCAAGATTTGTATTGTATAGTAGAGCCACAGATGTGAAAGCAACCGCTCGCTTCGCGAAGGTAGGGGAGGACGAGTGGAAGGAGGAGGTTCTTCAGGAACATCAGGAACCGTCTAATAAGAGACGTGACCAAAGAGGTAATGGAGGGCAAACTGATAATAACCCCGGCAACCACACCCACCCAGAGCCCAGTGGCAACGCCGGTCAAGAGCCTGCAGCAGCGGAGAAGGGGAAGCAGGCAGATTTAAACTGTCATGCTCCTTTCCCAACCGTGAGTACATTTATTTTTCTCTCTAACCTACAATGGCTAAGCTGGGTTGTATAAATGTACGTGGAATGGGGTCGAAACGGAAACAAATTGTTTCCTGAACGACCTCACCGACAATGGTGTAGATATAGCCATTGCAACCGAGTCCAAGATGAGCGAGACCCAAGCGTTCTCGCCTCTTCTAAATGTTTCGAGAAATTTATTTCTCCTAGCCGAGGAAGAGGCAGAGGCGTGGCAGTCTTCATCAGGAAGAGCTTGGACTTGCAGGTAAGTACTGTCTTTCTGGACCCAGAAGGCAGGCTGGTTGTCCTGGATGTGACTCACGTAAGTAAACAGTCCTTCAGGTTGGTAGCTGTCTACGCCCCGAACGAGGGTAGACAGACGGGTTTTTTTCGGAACCTGGAGCCCTTTTTAGTAGCGACGTCGAAAACAGTAATCCTAGTAGGGGACTTTAACACTGTCCTTGAAGCGCAGATCGACAATGTTGGCTCAACCAATAGGAAGGGGAACCCTAGCCTCAAGGGTCTACTAGAGAGCTTTGATCTAGTGGACCGTTACCGACTGGATGAGCCGAGCGTTCCACAGTGGACGTGGAGTAACAACGACGGCTCACACAGATCGTATCTAGATAGGATATTTATCAAGAAAAGAGATAAGGATACGTTTAGTTGTCCACAATTTCATATTGTACCCTACTCGGATCACAAATTTGTGACGTGTGGGATGCAATTAGACAAGTGTCATAGACAGGGACCCGGGTACTGGAAGCTGAACAAGGCTATTTTGAATTGTGAAGACTTCCGTGCCCGGATTAAGGTGTTAGTTCAGAGGGCATTGTGTGGCACCATCATTAACAATAGATGGTGGCACGCCCTCAAAAGAGCCATTCGTTCAGAGTCCGTTAGATTTAGCAATCAGCTAAGGATAGATAGGGCTAGTCTAGAGGGCGATTTAGTTAAGAATCTAGACGAGGCAATGGAAGCTGGCTCTGCATCCGGAGTGTTGGCGGCAAGGACGGTATTGTACCGTCACCTTAACTCCAAACACGAAGGTTGCAGAGTCAGAGCTAAGCTATGCGCTGGGAAACGAGAAGGTATTAACGTGGCCGGATGGGCCCGTCGTGTGGAGAGTCAGAGAGCAACAGAGCCTCAATCAAATCTTTGACTGACGAACAGGGACAAAAGATCTATGGACAGGAGGAGATGCAAAAGTTTCTTCACCAGCATTTCGCCCGCGTGTTCGGGGGTGGTGGTTCGCTGGATCGGGGGAGAGCCTTAAAGGACTTCCTAGCCGGCGGACCGCGGCTCGCGGGGCGTGAGGTGGAGTGCTGTGAAGGAGCGATCACTCCCGCGGAGATAAAGGAGATACTGGCCGGATGCGCCGGGGTTGGATGGTCTGCCCTACGAGTTTTACCAAAGTATGCCGGACTTCTTCGGGAATACTGGCGGGCGTCTACACGAACTGGCAGCAGAATGGGAGAATTCCCAGTTCTGTAAGCCGGGGAGTGGTGACGCTAATCCAGAAAGACCCGAGCAAGGGGATAACATCAGTAACTACAGGCCCATAACTCTACTTAATGTAGAGTTAAAGATTTTGGCCAAGGTGTTGGCAAAAAGGTTGACGGTTTGTCGTGGAGAAACTTGTAGGGAGAGCACAGACATGTGCAATTCCAGGCAGGTCGATCCAGGACAACCTTCACCTTATACGCTACACCTTAGATAGGGTGGGTAAATTAGCCGGCAAAGGCGGGGTAATGGTCCATTTAGACCAAAGTAAGCCTTCGATAGGGTAGACCATGGGTACCTGGCGACGGTCCTCGAAGCGGCTGGGCTGGGCCCTGAATTTCGCGGGTGGATCTCCGCTATGTATAGCGGCATCAAGTCCACCGTCCAGATAACGGTTACCTAACGGAACCGTTTTCGATCGAGTGTTCAGTGCGTCAGGGGTGCCCCTTGTCACCACTTTTGTACGTATTGGCTCTTGAGCCATTGCTGCGAAAGTTGGAGAGGCTGGGGAGTAACTCGGATGAAATCGGAGGTGGGAGGACGGTTACTGCTTATCGGATGACGTCACCCTCATCGCGTCCAAAGAGGCCCAACTACCTTGTGTAGAGGAGGCTATCAGAGGATACGAGGCGGTGGCAGGAGCAAAGGTTAACAAGGACAAATCGGTTGGCTTGCGCCTCGGCACCTGGAGGAGCAAGTCGATATCGTCCAGTGTCGTGGGACACTGGACGGATGGCCCTGTTAAGTTGCTGGGAGTTTGGTTTGGGCCAGACTCCCAAACGGAGAAGAACTGGAGTGAGGTGACAAGCAAGGTGGAAGCCATAGTACGGACCTGGTCGGAAGGTTTCTGTCCTTGAAAGGAAAGGCGGAGGTGGTGCAGATGTTCATTGCATCTGTAATCACCTACCGCCTGACCGTTGTCCCTTGCCCCGATTCATGGCTTAACAAGTTGGAGCGAATCCTTTTCCGCTTTTTGTGGAAAGGAGGAAGGCCACTTGTGAGGCGCTCCGTTTGCTGCCAGGAACCGTTAAAGGGTGGGTAGGAATACCTTGGTTGATGATGCGCAGACATGCGTTGAGGCTAAGGCATCTCTGGCACCACCTGGAAGGTGATAAGGTGTGGAGTCCGCTGGCAGGGGGATTTTTCCCGAGACCGGCCTCCTTAGTGAATTTTAAAACCGGTTACATCAAAAGATGGAAACTGACTCCATGGCAAAAGGAGTGCCGACAGGCACTCACGCTGATCCACAAGGCGGGCAAGGCCGGCTGCGGAAATACCACCTCGGTATTTTATAGAGGGCTGGTAGAGGCAAAAAACGACGACGTCCTAGGAGGGGCTCTGGGGTTCGACGAAGACCAGCTTACCAACCTGTTTAAAAAACTTTCAGGTCGGGGTATTTGGATAATTTCCAAAGATCCCTGGCCTGGCAGTGCTACAGGAATGCTTTACCTGTTCGCGAGAAGTTATCGCGGCACGGAGTTTCAGTGCCACCGACGTGTCCAAGGTGCGAGTTGGACGATGAAACCGTCCAGCACGCTTTTGTTCACTGTCGGAAGTTGTCCGACTTGATAAGTTACGCAGAACACGTGTTATCGCATCTGGGACGAGTACAGCTGTCGGCTGAGTCTATGATTAAGATGATACCGCCAACTGGACTCTCGAAGGAAGGTAAGGCATGTTTTCACTGCACGGTTGCAGTAGTAAAAGAGTGCATGTGGAGAACAAGAATGGAAGGAGCCGCGATAGGATCCTTTGTCTCCGGCCCCGGCTTGCTCACTTACTTCAGATATCATCTGAAGAGCAAAATGGGGCTGGAAAAGAGGATCTTACCACGGGGTGTGTATGAGAAAAGATGGAAGGAAGTGGAAAAAAAGGTGGGTGTCAGAAGCCCAGCTTGACCATGGAGGAAGGAGAGGAAATAAAAGCTGCGGGGCCTCATAAATTGCCGGGGTGTAAAAACTCCAGTGAGATTATAAGTTCATGTACTGTTGTTTGTTCTACTGGTCATGTAAAGGACATTTATGTTATAATGAATAATCCAAATGTAAATGAAAATTTTTAAACGAATCTCTTAAATGTTTTTTGTATGTATGTCCTGTATTTGTCCTTCTGTGTAATCGATTTTTATAATCATAATAAAGAAATACCCACGAATCCCTCCCCCCACCGTCAATATGCTACTGGACAACGGTAGAAGGACGAGAAATCCTAACCTAGTACCGAGAGCTTTTGCACAACTTACGAAACAATGGGTTGTTCCTGGAAAACTTTCTATCCAAAGAGCAGGGCTAGGTAAGATTTTAATCTTTTTCTTTTTGTTTTTGCATTTTCTCAAGAAGCTCAACTCACTTTATTATATCGCCAATGTTGTTGAAGGACGAGGCAAGAGCTGAGACATTTTGACACCAAGGTCAATAAAGGCATTATTATCGGAACCCGCAACGATTCTGATCAGACGTTCTGACATCCAGCCATTCCAATGCGGAAAAATACAGAGATTATGATTCCCCAAAAAATTTCTAAAAATTTTTGTAAAATTCTTTTTTTAAGAATTTCTTTTTCTAAATATGCGGAAAAATATGGACATTATAATTTGGACAAACATTTCTGTAGTTATGGTTTTAGGGTTTTAGGGTTTTTGGGTTAGAGTTAGTGTTAGTGTTGGGGGGAAAAAGTCAAAATTGAAGAATTTGGGGGTGGGGAAGGGGAGGGGGATTTAACAATCCCGATTTTTGGCAATTTTGCGGGAGTTTGGCAAAAAAAAATTTTAAAAGTAAACAAATTTGGGAGAAAATAGTGGTGGTGGTGGTGGTGGTGGGAGAACGGGTGGAAGTCTTTCCCAGACTTGCTGTTTACAATGTTGGGATAAGTTCCAATTATAAAATATACGTAGTATCTTCCAATAACAAATAACACAGGACGATCTTACTGAAGGCGATTACGTAGTCGCAGTGCCTGCTAGAAATAGCAGCTACTTTCTCTCAACTGAAATTCTTTCTAGAACATCTTTTATCATTTACTTGTTTCAGTCATTAGACTGTTGCCATGCTGGGACACCGCCCTGAAGAATATTAGTCGAACGATTTGACCCCGGTGCTTATCTTTTTAACCCCTGTATTTATTCTATCGTTTTTCGTGTTTTTTATGTCGAACCGCTAAGTTACGGGGACATAAACACCAGTTGTCAAGCGGTGGTGAATTACACACACACACATTGGGTCATCCCATAAATAATGTGGGTTTTTTTTATACTTATATTTTTCGAAATTAAGATAAGCAAAGTTCTTTTTTAATCTAAAACATACTCTCCTTCATTTTCTACAATGCTCTTCCATCTATCCGGCAGACTTGCAAGGCCCCTCTTCCGAAATGCACTCGTCCGTAACGAAAAAGACTCCTCCGTTAATGTTTTGACCTCGTCTACAAAATTCATATTTTTTCCGTCCAAATGATTTTGAAGACTGCGGAATAAATGATAAACAGATGGGACAATGTCTGGTGAATATGGTGAGTGGGGCATCGTTTCCCATTCAAACAGCTCCAGCCTTTGGAATGTCATCCTTGCTGTATGTGGCCAAGCATTATCCTGATGGAAGAACGCCGTTCATCGTGAAACCAAAGATGGTCGTTTTTCTTCTAGCGCTGACTTAAGCCACTCAAGCTGCTTGCTGTAGATCTCCTTCTTTATCATTTGGTTTGGGTTTAAAAGTTCAAAGTGGACTAAGCCTTTCTAGAACCCCTATCTTGCCCAGGATATTAATCGTCTGGAAGCCGTTCAGCGACGTGCAACCAAAAGAATACCCTCCATCAGGCATTTGCCATATTCTGAACGCCTTACTTCCCTGGGCATGGACACATTGAAACTCCAACGTCTGGCAGCTGACTTGGCAGACACCCATAAAATTATTAACCATCTTACAAACAATAACTCTGAGCACCTTTTCAAGCTCCACCTGTCTAACACCCATGGACATGTTTACAAAGTCAGAAAACAGCACAGCTCTCATGACTTTCAGAAACATTTTTTCACGCTAAGAGTTGCTGAAGCATGGAACAAACTGCCGGCATCAGTTGTTAGTTGTCGGAGCACTGCATCCTTCAAAACTTCCATGCTTCCTGAGATTCGCCAACACTACACCTGATTTTCTCCCTTCCATACACACGCAAGCATGTATCTGACTCATACACTGTTCACTTCTCAGACATTTGTACGTTACTGGATATGCTTTATACGAACTTTTTGACAAGTTGTGGTGCACCTGAGCACTGTATACAATAATTTCATTATTATTATTATTATTATTATTGAGTGAGAGAGCAGTGCATGCCATCAAAGTGACACTGGGGTAAAATATACGAAGCCCAATATACCCATCATGACTACCCGTCTGATAAAGGTACACCAGGCACATGCATCACAACCATATGTGCGCGACATGGTGATCTCATATCAAGATAAACAGCACATGACCTTGCAGGTGGGGCCCAGTTAGAATTTTCTTCAGATTGAGTAGCCCATCCCGCTCAAACGGTCCCTGAATAAGGGTTGTTTAAGGATGTTGAAAGAACCACCCATGTTTCCAGAGGTGAACTATTCAAACCCCAAAGAATCCCTCTCAACACATGGCTATGATGCTCCCCCACTACTTCTGCTCGTGATCAGAGATGCACATATTGTCAGCCACGAAGGGACATGCTCAACTGGTTAAGGTCAAACAACTGACAAGCAAATCTGTGGTATTGAGCAGAATATTTGCTGTAGCCCATCTTTTATACCAAGACAAAACAATGTACATGATAACACTTCCAATCAGTTAAGATCAGAAGCCATGAGAGCCACTGCCTGGTACTGCATCAGGGCATTTATTATTATTATTATTATTATTATTATTATTATTATTATTATTATATCCCACTAAACAGATAACAGCACCTTATGTGGGTGAAAACCTTCTTTAGCCTGGGGTGCCAGTGTTTCTCTTTTCCCTACCCACTGTCTTTGGTGCTTGACATTTTTATAGATAACCCATTTCACCTCACCTGTCACTATTCGGTCCCCCCTCCCCACAAAAAAAGGTTCAATCGTGAGACGTGACAGCAAAGAAGAGCACACATTCACTCTCTGTGCGTGATTAGATTTGGAAAGTTTGTGAGGAACCCACTGACCCAATTTGCTCACTTTTCCGATAGCACATAGATGTCGATGAATGGTTGAATAACTAAATCCAAGCTTCTCTGCTAGTTCTTCAACAGTTACGATGGGATTTTGTTCAACCAGGGTTGCAGGATGTCCTCGTCGAGCTCTACAGATCTTCCAGGACAAGGCTTGTCTTCTAGGCTGTAATTTCCTACTCGGAATTTCTGAAACCGCCGTTGACACTCCTTTACACTTATTGTCCGGTCCCCATATACTGCATTAATATTCCTCACACTTTCCGTTGCATTGTTGCCTTTATTGAACTCATAAATCAAAATATGTCAAATATGCTCCTATGTCACTTCCAATATTGCTTTGAAAAAATAACTGTTAAAATCGAACTGCACTCTTCAAAACTTGCACTAAGAATAAGTAGAAGGTAAAATTACTATCTGCTTTTATAGCAAGTTGATGCAGGTAGTTTATCCTGTCCCCCTGTGACTTTTAGTTCATGCAATCGGAAAAAAACCGCCTTATTTATGGGATAACCCTATACATACATACACACATACACACACACACGGCAGGCTTCTTTCGGTTTCTGTACCAAATCCACCCACAAGGCTCTGGTCAGCCTGAGGCTATAGTAGAAATAACCTGTCCACCAAGGTGCCATGCAGTAGGACTGAACCCAGAACCACGTGGTTTGGAATCAAACTGCTTACCATACAGCCATGCTTGCGCCTATTGGCACAATATATGATTTGTTTTATAAGGGGTGAGGGCTAGTCGATTACATTTTATCTAAAGGCGGCGAGCTGGCAGAAACGTTAGCACGCCGGGCGAAATGCTTAGCTGTATTTCGTCTGCCGTTACGTTCTGAGTTCAAATTCCGCCGAGGTCAACTTTGCCTTTCATCCTTTCGGGGTCGATAAATTAAGTACCAGTTACGCACTGGGGTCGATGTAATCGACTTAATTCGTTTGTCTGTCTTTGTCCCCTCTATGTTTAGCCCCTTGTGGGTAGTAAAGAAATAGGTATTTCGTCTGTCTTCACATTCTGAGTTCAAATTCCGCCGAGGTCGACTTTGCGTTTCATCCTTTCGGGGTCGATTAAATAAGTACCATTTACGCACTGGGGTCGATTTAATCGACTTAATCCGTTTGTCTGTCCTCTCTGTGTTTAGCCCCTTGTGGGTAGTAAAGAAATAGATTACATTTTATCTAAATGCTGCCGTGGTTGACTTAGCCGTTAGTCCTTTCAGTGGGAGAGATGAAATAACAACTAGTTTTCCTTTGGGGGTAATGTGATTCCCATGAAGATAATAATGAGAATTTGTGCTACATTTTATTTATGTGAGGGTTCATATTCTTTGAAATATTTATTCATTCTTTTAAAAACTTATTCCTTCGGGACTCGGTAATAATTATCTTCCACAAAATCCTCTTAAATTACTCGTTATCTTCGTAATTCACCTTCCCTATTTTGTTTTCCCCTTCGAGGAAGGTGAAGACGCAGGCTGGAAAGCGGAGCATTTTCCAATCGAAGTCGAATGTAGAGGATTCGGTTGCGTGTTGCGAGGGTGCTGGGAATGAAAGATTCCCCGTGAACATGTTATAAGTCTGCATACAAAAGTTTCAATAGGAGAACGGGGCTCGTGGGGTCGGAGCGTAAGCCATCTCTCTGCTTCATTTCATGTTTGTATTTCGTCCTCGTTGTATCTCATTCGTTCTCATTATATTTTGTGAAATTTTAAAAGTCATATAATCATTGTGTGTCTGACCCCAATCAGGCTGTATTGTCCCCCTCTACGTTTGGGCCCTTGTGGCTAATAAAAAAATTGAATGTAGAGGTTTCGTTGGACACAGTGTGAGGTATCTGTTGTTATCGTTAGACCTAACTCATCGTAAAGCAAATACCACCATGAATGATATCTGGACTTACAGTGGAAAAGGCAAACCACTGGATTTGGTGAAAAAGAGACGATGAGCAATGGCTAGAAGAATATTGGACGAAACCTGATAAGCAGTCAATCTGACAAGCGGGGCCGCATTTCAGCGATTGGGGCCGGTGCGCAATGATGCCGTCGGGAGGTCGGCTCCGAAACAACGCATATTCTTTACTTGATGACCCCATGAAGTTGCTAGCATCCAGTAGGTGGAACTTTCAACTGGTGGCACTTGCATCTTCAAGTTGTATGAAAAAAAAAAAAAAAAAAAGAAAGAAAAACACCAAATCGTTACCATGGAGATAAGTCGTTTATTACTTTTGTGAATATAACTTACAAAGCACATACATCATACTTGTGGCTTCCTTATTATTACATAACATAAAGAAATTTATGATTCTGGGTTTTCGTTTCCTCTGATTATAAACATTTCCCTACCTCTTAATATAAGTGTAGTGAAGTGATCCTATACAACAGCGCGCGCGCGCGCAACGCCCTCTCGCGAATACACGAAGTCCGAAAGAGGGAATTTTGCTGACGTGGCCTTAGGCAAGGGAGCGTGAGCCTTAACAAAGAGGCAAGGGAGCGTAAAGGTTGACCATTAGCGTCCGACAGACAGCGGCAGGCATTTCACCAAAGCAGACGTTTAATTCGCTCTCTCTCCGGTTTTGATAGCAGCAGTCCTTTGGCCGAAGACTTTTAACCTGAATTGTTGCAGTCAAATCATCTTCTTCCTCAGGACGCCATTTTGGACATCAGATATACCACTGATTTCTCACCGGTATAAAACAATAAAGTATGTCTATTTTTTTACGTCTGCGTTTTGTGTTTCTTTGACTGGTAGAGTCTGGATATAAAAGCAACGGAAAGTGATTGCACCAACTTGCACCCCAAAAGTGCAAGCGGAGATATCACATATTCGTTACATAAGCATTAGCAAGCTCGCTTATAAAATTAATTTGCTTCTTGCAAGAGGCTTGTAGTGGAAAAAGGTGTATTAGAAAATGTTGCGGTAGCAGATGAAATAAATATATATACGATTTCAAAGTAAACGGATCTTTTCGGTTTAAACGGCATTTTTAAAAATAATTTCCACGTAACTAAATACTTTTAAACTTCGTATACTGGTAGAAAATGTGTTTATAAAACATTTTTTTTCTCTTGGTTTTATTGAGAAAATTATATGGTTTGTAAGATCTTCAATTTCTGCAATTTCAACCAATCACTGACGTCTATTGAGGTAAAAAAAAACATTCTGTGCCGTATGAATATGTCCCTCGTTTAAGAAACAGATTGGGTTTATTTACATTTCTGAAGAAAAAAAAGACACCCTTCCCTCACCCCTAACCCTAACCAAGCCTAACCCTAAAACAGATTGAAATGCAATAGATCGATACTAGGGTCATAATTATGGGTGACAATTTCATATGACACCGCTAGAAAAAAACTGCCGTTCAAACCGAAAAGATCCGAGGCTTGTAGTGGAAAAGGTGTATCAGAAAATATTGAGGTAGCAGATGAATTAAATATATATACGACTTCAAAGTATATAATGGAATAACATCGGTTTGTAGTTTAAATAATTTATTTAAACGACACTTGCATTTGCTTGCTGAATATACAAATCTTCACTACATCAATTCGTTACCAACTGCTTCGAGCTGGTGAAGAAATCAACACGATACGTATTATGAATGTGGTAGTGTAGAACAGGATATGTTTTGTGTCTGTGTGTGCGTTGGTCATTTAGTGGAGTCTGTTTAGGTTCTGGGATATCGTCTGTCGTTCATGTTGAATATCTGAGAAATTACTGGCTGAGTATCTCGTGCGCGTCTCTCTCCGTCCCTGACTTTTATGTCTGTCCCTTTACGAATTACTGTTTTTATAACAAGTTGTGGTAGCTAGAAGGACAGACATACGGCAACAGAAATCCATTTGGGATCTTTTCGGTTTGAACGGCAGTTTTTAAAAATAATTTCCACGTAACTAAAAAAATTTAAACTTCGTATACTGGTAGGATGTGTTTATAAAACATCTTTTTCTCTTGGCTTTATTGAGAAAATTATATGGTTTGTAAGATATTTGTTGTTGTTTTTTCTTCAATTTCTGCAATTTCAACCAATCAATGACGTCTATTGAGGTAAAAAACATTCTGTGCCGTATGAATATGTCCCTCGTTTAAGAAAAAGATTGGGTTTATTTACATTTGTGAAGAAAAAAAGATACCCTTCCCCCCACCCTTAACCCTAACCCAGATTGAAATGCAATAGATCGATACTAGGGTCATAATTATGGGTGACAATTTCATATGACACCGCTAGAAAAAACTGCCGTTCAAACCGAAAATATCCGAGATTGTACCAAGATAGGTCAACTCCTGTCCATTTGAACTTCACCTGACATGGCTGAGGTCGGAGGTCAAAGGGAAACGATCCATCATTTTTTGACAGGACTAAAAAATTTCTTTCGCGCCTGTTTGGTCAGTGGTGGATCAGACGAGCGAAAATCCTTGGGTTCCGTTTCGAATCTAAGCTCGGAGAAAGTTAGTTTTTACATTACCCCACTTCTAGCGAGAAAGCCACAAGGATCGAACGATACAGATCTGTGTGATACTGGAAATGTGATTTCGTGTGCAATGAAGAAAAATAGGAGTGGCTTTGTGGTAAGTAGCTGGCTTCCCAACCACATGGTTCCGGGTTCAGTCCCACTGCGTGGCACCTTGGAGCAAGTGTCTTCTACTATAGCCTCGGGCCGACCAATGTCTTGTGAGTGGATTTGGTAGACGGAAACTGAAAGAAGCCCGTCGTATATGTATATATATATATGTATGTGTGTGTGTTTGTGTGTCTGTGTTCGTTCCCCTAGCATTGCTTGACAACCGATGCTGGTGTGTTTATGTCCCCGTCACTTAGCGGTTCGGCAAAAAGAGACCGATAGAATAAGTACTGGAATTACAAAGAGTAAGTCCCGGGGTCGATTTGCTCGACTAAAGGCGGTGCTCCAGCATGGCCGCAGTCAAATGACTGAAACAAGTAAAAGAGATATGTGTGTGTGTTTATCTGTGTTTGTCCCCCACCAACATCGCTTGACAACCGCTGCTGGTGTGTTTACGTCCCCGTTACTTAGAGGTTCGGCAAAAGAGTGACCGATAGAATAAGTACTAGGCTTACAAAGAATAAGTCCTGGGGTCGATTTACTCGACCAAAGAGCCTGTGCTCCAGCATGGCCACAGTCAAGTGACTGAAACAAGTAAAAGAGTGTAATTTACAGACAAATGAATACATGTCAAAAACATGGGAAGTGAAAGAAATATAAAAATATAAGGCAAAGAATTAAAGTGCAGTGTTGGTGTGTGTGCAATAGGTTAGGCAATATGATATGCCTAGGCGGAAACATAAATGTAATATGCTGGAGCGTTGAAAGAGATGTGAAACTTTATTGCTTGCGTGACCCACTAAAGGTCTAATAAAGATAAGGTGTCTTTCAGTAAGCGCAGAGATCAAGTGATAAGCACACATGTGAATATGAGTGGTGTAAGTGTGTGTAAGCATACAAGGAGCAAAACATTTTAATAAGAAAGCAAACCATAGGTGCAGGAGTGACTGTGTGGTAAGTAGCTTGTTTACTAACCACATGGTTCCGGGTTCAGTCCCACTGCGTGGCACCCTGGGCGAGTGTCTTCTACTATAGCCTCGGGCCGACCAAAGCCTTGTGAGTGGATTTGGTAGACGGAACTGAAAGAAGCCCGTCGTATATATGTATATATATATATATATATATATATATATATATATATATATATATATATATATATATATATATATTATATATGCGTGTGTGTGTCTGTTTGTCCCCCTAGCATTGCTTGACAACCGATGCTAGTGTGTTTATGTCCCCGTTACTTAGCGGTTCGGCATAAGAAACCAATAGAATAAGTACTGGGCTTACAAAAGAATAAGTCCCGGGGTCGAGTTGCTCGATTAAAGGCGGTGCTCCAGCATGGCCGCAGTCAAATGACTGAAACAAGTAAAAGAGTAAAAGAGATACGTACATGCAGGGAATTGACAGAAAAATGAAAAAAAATGTTCGTGGAAAAAGGTTCGTTTGTGAAATGTTTAGTAAAGGTTCATAAAGATGTTTTTCGTTACTCTTCACTCTTTTACCTGTTTCAGTCATTTGACTGTGGCCATGCTGGAGCACCGCCTTTTAGTCGAGCAAATCGACTCCAGGACTTATTCTTTCTAAGCCTAGGACTTATTCTATCGGTCACTCTTTTGCCGGATCGCTAAGATACGGGGACGTAAACACACCAGCATCAGTTGTCAAGCAATGCTAGAGGGACAAACACAGATACAAACACACACACACACGCACACATGTATATATCTATATATATATACACACACACACACACATATATATATACATATACACACCAGCATCGGTTGTCAAGCGATGTTGGTGGCGGGGGGGGTGACAAATATAGACACACAAACATATACTCACACATACACGCATATATACATACTAATATACGACAGGCTTCTTTCAGTTTCCGTCTATCAAATCCACTCACAAGGCTTTGGTCGGCCCGAGGCTATAGTAGAAGACACTTACCCAAGGTGCCACGCAGTGGGACTGAACCCGGAACCATGTGGTTCGTAAGCAAGCTACTCACCAAAAAATCGTTTTTTTTTTGTACAAAATGTTCGTTGTTTTCTCTTGGTGTGTACGCAGAGTGATATGGGTGATGTGTGTGTACATTGTTCATAACCATAAGAAAAATAAACATTTGTTTTTTGGTGTGGGCAATACTCTTACTCTTTTACTCTTTTACTCTTTTACTTGTTTCAGTCATTTGACTGCGGCCATGCTGGAGCACCACCTTTAGTCGAGCAAATCGACCCCGGGACTTATTCTTTGTAAGCCCAGTACTTATTCTATCGGTCTCTTTTGCCGAACCGCTAAGTGACGGGGACATAAACACACCAGCATCGGTTGTCAAGCAATGCTAGGGGGACAAACACAGACACACAAACATATACACACACACTTATATATATATATACATATATACGACAGGCTTCTTTCAGTTTCCGTCTACCAAATCCACTCACAAGGCATTGGTCGGCCCGAGGCTATAGTAGAAGACACTTGCCCAAGATGCCACGCAGTGGGACTGAACCCGGAACCATGTGGTTGGTTAGCAAGCTACTTACCACACAGCCACTCCTGCGCCAATGTGGACATTCCAATTCAGAAGATGGGTAGGTGAAGAGTTTGAACCTACTCGAAAGACTTGAACAGACCTTGCGGGCCATCGAACTCTTCTTCCCGATTTGATGTACAAAATGCAATTCGTGAAACGTTTTTCACGATCTCTAAATTTGCTTCGCTGCACATGTTCAAGACATGAATTAAATAAACAATCACTTGCCCGTCACTGACGCCTAAGTTTCTTCACAGCGGGCGTCTTTCTATCGCAATTTACTTTCATTTTGTTTTAGCACGTTTACCTTTCGTTTTATGCGGCGACAAACTGTATATTAACCCACTTTTTTTTTATCTACTGACAAGTGAGTTCGCCATTTGTAATTATGATACAACCTTTAGAAGCAGAGATAATCTTAATAAATCATTGTATGTTATTGGGTATACCTCTGCTTGTTTATCCTCTTAGATATGTTTCTCCATATCCCACGCACAATCAAAGCTCTTAAGTTCTTCATTCATAAATACGTCGCAGTTGTTCAGTCAAGCAAAAAAACAGCGCATACGGAAAGGCTTAAAATAAACGGCTTTTACCAATATCCAACACTCACTTCCTGCAAAAGGCCATTATAATCTACACCTCAAAGAAGTAGCATATCTTGGGGGTTTGGGGTTCACTCTTGCCGTCGCTTTTATGGGGACGGTACTTTTGGCTCTGCTGTATAAGCTTGTACAAGCCTGAGGGCCAACAGAGGGGATGGAAGGAGAGTGGGAAACTCAAAAGCTACCTCGGGCGACAAAGAAATCTAGCCATACAATTCTTCGTATTCCTGCACAACTAGCGACCCTCCTGCTTTCCTAACTGCAACCCGATTTTTTCGGTGACTTTGTCAAAGGGATCCCTAGAAACTTCTCGACCCCAACCCTCACCCATCGCTTCACTTCTCATTTCTAATGATTTTGTAAGTAGAACTTCTTTGAAGAAAACCTTCGCTTTTGCATTCACCCCACACTACACACACTAATTATATTTCTTTATTGCCCACCAGGGGGCTAAACATAGAGAGGACAAACAAGGACAGACAAAGGGATTAAGTCGATTACATTGACTCCAGTGCGTAACTGGTACTTAATTTATCGACCCCGAAAGGATGAAAGGTAAAGTCGACCTCGGCGGAATTTGAACTCAGAACGTAACGGCAGACGAAATACGGTTACGCATTTCGCCCGGCGTGCTAACGTCTCTGCCAGCTCGCCGCCTTCACACACACTAATTAAATACCTTCCAAATGCTATTCTTTTCCACTTCGTTGGCCACGTGCGAAATTAACTTCAGTCGCTTCAAACAAACAAGGCCACCGGCCGTCACAATGTCCCTGCCATTACTCTCATAGAACGCTCTCCTTCCACAAAACTAACTCTTAATCTCACCAAACTCTTCAATCTCTCTCTCTTCTCTCTTTCTCTCTTCTCTCTTTCTCTCTTCTCTCTCTGTTTCTTTCTCTCACCCGCTCTCTATCTGTCATTCTGCTCTTTCTGTCTGTCTATCTGTTTGTCTGTCTCTTCCCCATCTCTGTCTTCCTCAAACTATCTGCTTCTACCTCCACCTGTCCCTCGCTATCTCTCTCCGTCTGTCTATCTGTCTGTCTCTGTCTCTGTCTCTGTCTCTTTGTCTCTATCACTGTTTGTCTCTGTCTGTTTCTCTCTCTTTCTCTGTGCCTATCTCTTTCTCCTTCCCTCTCGTTCTCCTTCTCCCCTCTCTCTGTCCCAGGGATCTATCATGCTGTCATCCTTCTCTATCTTCTCTATACCTTCTTTGTAGGGGCTTCTGTTCTTTGGACTCGTTGGTCACGTGCCATCTGAAGTACTTCTGACTCACTCATCACGCATTCCCTCATCACTCCTTGTATTATTGAATTTACCTTACCATCAGGCTGAATCGCTTTTTTTTTATATTACCCTGGACGTCAGTTTCTGAAAGTCCTTCCGTAAACCCACTTTTGCCGTTTTCATTTTTTGTTCTCCTATCATATTTTTTCTTCTTTTTTGCAACCCTTTATGTACAAATAAAATTTATTCTCAATGCCCGAGAAGGTTTGAAGTTCAAGGGAGAGAACTCCAATATAATTAAAAGGATATATTGAATTATTTCCCTTGTTGCTGTGCAAAACTCAAAAAATCTTTTCTATTCTAGGCATAAGGCACGAAATTTTGCCGGAGGGGGCCAGGCAACTGGTACTTAATTTATCGACTCGCAAAGTATGAAAGGCAAAGTCGACCTCGGCGGAATTTGAACTCAGAACGTAAAGACAGACGAAATACTGCTAAGCATTTCGCCCGGCGTGCTAACGTTTCTTATTTCTTTACTGCCTACAAGAGGGGAAAAATAAGGACAGACAAAGGGATTAAGTCGATTATATTGACCTCAGTGCGTAACTGGTACTTATTTAATCAACCCAGAAAGGATGAAAGGCAAAGTCGACCTCGGCTGAATTTGAACTCAGAACGTAGTAGCAGATGAAATACCAATAGGCCCCTTGAGCATGTGTCTTCTTCTATAGCAGAAGGCCGACCAAAGACTTGTGAGTGAATTTGGTAGACGAAAACTAAGAGAAACCCATCGTATATATATATATATATATATACATATATATATATATATGTGTGTGTATGTGTGTGTGTGTGTGTGTGTGCTTGTGTGTCTGTGTTTGTGCCCACAACATCGCTTGGCAACCGATGCTGGTGTGTTTACGTCCCCGTAACTTAGAGGTTTGGCAAAAAGAGAATGATTGAGTAAATACTAGGCTTACAAAGAATAAGTCCTAGGATCGATTTGCTCGACTAAAGACAATGCCCCAGTATAGCCGCAGTCAAAAGATTGAAACAAGTAAAAGAATTCATACATACGTATTTACAGACATACACACGTAAGCACACACATACACACACACGTAAGCACATACATACACACCACACACATGCACGCACGCACACACATTTACACACACACGACTGAATGAAAACCCAAATTTCCGAGCCGCAATGACATTGGAGTTACGCCCCTTGAAATAAGGAGGTGGGTTGTCAATTACAGTTACCTCCCTTTCATCAGCTACGTTAGAAATCAAATCGACGGAATTTATAATTATTATGAGCTATACTCTTTTACTCTTTTTTACTCTTTTTACTTGTTTCAGTCATTTGACTGCGGCCATGCTGGAGCACCGCCTTTAGTCGAGCAACTCGACCCCAGGACTTATTCTTTGTAAGCCCAGTACTTATTCTATCGGTCACTCTTTTGCCGAACCGCTAAGTGACGGGGACGTAAACACACCAGCATCAGTTGTCAAGCAATGCTAGGGGGACAAACACAGACACACATACAAAATCATATATATATATATATATATATATATATATATATAATATTATATATATATATATATATATACACATATATACGACAGGCTTCTTTCAGTTTCCGTCTACCAAATCCACTCACAAGGCATTGGTCGGCCCGGGGCTATAGCAGAAGACACTTGCCCAAGATGCCACGCAGTGGGACTGAACCAGGAACCATGTGGTTGGTTAGCAAGCTACTTACCAAACAGCCACTCCTGCGCCTATGTAGAAAACAATGAATTCAGAAGACGTAATATAAATGCTTTGCCTATTATTTGAATATTACTTACTATTTCATTGACAAATAGTCAAAGACAAATAGTCAAAGACTTTACTGCCAAAGACTTTCACAGAGAGACTGCAGCGTAATTGCCGTGAGGAGTTTGTCGATGCAAACCACAACCTGTCTCTCTCAATTCTGTTATATTTTATCTGCCTATCTGTCCGTCCGTCTGTTTGTCTGTCTGCCTATGTTTATGTCTATATCAATATCTGTATATATACGTACGTGTACGTGCATATGTGTGTGTATATGTATGCATGTGTGTGTGTTTGTGTGTGTGCATGAGTGCGTGTGTGTGTGTACAAGGGTGTCTATGTATTTATATATAAATTTGCATATATGCATATATGTGTGGCTGTACGGTAAGAAACTTGCTTCCTAACCACATGGTTCAGTCCCACTGCGTGGCAACTTGGGCAAGTGTCTTTTTCTATAGCCCGAGGCCAACCAAGTGGATTTCGTTGACAGAAACTGAAGGAAGCCCAACATATATATACATACGTTTGCGTGTCTCTGTTTGTGCCAGTGTATTGCTGTGCAAGGTGACTATTTTGAATGAGATGACATTAAGACTTAGGTAAATAAGTTATTTTTTATTAAACCTACTAGTTCTTAAACTTTTTGATACCACCTTTTATATGTGTATGTATATATATTTATTTCTTTATTGCCCACAAAGGGATAAACATAGAAGAGACAAACAAGGACAGACAAAGGGATTAAGTCGATTACATCGACCCCAGTGCATAACTGGTATTTATTTAATCGACCCCGAAAGGATGAAAGGCAAAGTCGACCTCGGCTGAATTTGAACTCAGAATGTAACAGCAGACGAAATACCGCTAAGCATTTTGCCCCACGTGCTAACGATTATATATATATATGTGGAGGCGCAATGGCCCAGTGGTTAGGGAAGTGGACTCGCGGTGGTACGATCGTGGTTTTGATTCCCAGACCGGGCGGGGCGTTGTGAGTGTTTATTGAGTGAAAACACCTAAAGCTCCACGAGGCTCCGGCGGGGAAGCGGGGGGGGGGGGCATCCCTGCTGTACTCTTTCGCCACAACTTTCTCTCACTCTTCCTCTGTTGGCCTGCTTGCTTAGCCAGCGGGTGGCGTCATTTGAAGGCTAAAACAATGTGCAACATATTGTGACCAGTGATGTGTAGCAACATCTGATAGCCTGGTCAGTCATGGTGATATATATATATATATATATATATATATATATATATATATATGTATATATTCTCATATGCAATAAAGCAGCCACAATACCAATATATATATATATTCAGCAAAATTTAGAATTCAAATGATTATGGTACTTAAGTTAGATGTACCAGAATTTTGTATGGTGTTGATGATATATATATATATATATATATCATCATCATCATCGTTTAGCGTCCATTTTCCATGCTAGCATGGGTTGGATGGTTCGACTGGGTTCTGGGAAGCCAGAAGGCCGCACCAGGCTCCAGTCTGGTCTGGCAGAGTTTCTACAGCTGGATGTCCTTCCTAACGCCAACCACTCCGTGAATGTAGTGGGTGCTTTTTACGTGCCAATCATGGCTGTTGCCAGACGGGGCTGGCAACAGCCATGATTGGATGGTGCTTTTTACATGCCACTGGCACGGAAGCCAGTCATGGTGGTGCTGGCACCAGCCACATTCGGATGGTGCTTTTTATAATAATAATAATAATAATGATAACTTTGAAAAATATATATATATTGGTGGCTGCTTTATTGTGTATGAGTAAAACCATTGCTAAAAAGAATCACTGAAATGAGTTATTGATAATGCAATGTGAGGTCCTTATTGCCTAATGCATAATAAAATATAAAAGGAATATATTCTGTTCGTTTTATAGTTTATATTTATTGTTATATTTATGCATATATTCATATAGCTTACAGTTCCATTTTGAGTAGGATCAACAAAAGAAGTACTCTAACTGAAAGAAGCCTGTCGTATATATGTATATATATATATGTATGTGTGTGTGTTTGTATGTCTGTGTTTGTTCCCCTAGCATTGCTTGACAACCGATGCTGATGTGTTTACGTCCCCATCACTTAGTGGTTTGGCAAAAAGAGACTGATAAAATAAGTACTTGGCTTACAAAAAGAATAAGTCCCAAAAATTTTACCCAATAATTTGTCGAAAATTTTCACCAAAAATTTTCCGAAAATTTACACTGAAAATTTTACCCAAAAATGGCTTTCCATACTTTGTGATTTTGGCACCGCTGGCCTTCCATACTTTGTGATTTTGGCACCACTGGCCTTCCATACTTTGTGAATTTGGCACCGCTGCCCTTCCATAAAAGAGTAAAAGAGTAAAGAGAGAGCATCCTGTGAGAGATAAATATTTAATATACACAATTTTAAAAAAGGGTTGCTCATAGTTCCATGCTGTAGAGATACAATAATTTGACAGATTTATATAACATGCCATGTGACTCCAAACAATCTTTCAACCTCAATGCATAAGGTTAGATGTATTTAAAAACCAGGACACTGGTCTATGAGAAAACAGGAAAAACAAAAATAAGAAATAAAATCACAAAGAATGTTGATGCAAAAAGTGGAATGAGAAGAAAGAAAGGAAAGGCGAAAAAGAAAAAACAAGATCTTTGTCCTCTTTGACTGTAGAAGCCATAATTAACATAACTGGTGTTGAATAAAATGACAGAAAGGAGGTCAAAGTCTGTGAGAGTGTTACTCAGTCCAGAGTGGATTGTGTCTTCCAGTTCAACAAAAATTCGTCCATGTGTTTGCATTTGCTGAAAATTTTGGATCTGGAATTAAGAATGTGCGGTCTTCCTGCTCCACATAATTTGCATCTCTTTGATCCATACTCTTACTCTTTTACTCTTTTACTTCTTTCAGTCATTTGACTACGGCCATGCTGGAGCACCGCCTTTAGTCAAGCAAATTGACCCCAGGACTTATTCTTTGTAAGCCTAGTACTTATTCTATCGGTCTCTTTTGCCGAACCGCTAATTTGCGGCGACGTAAACACACCAGCATCGGTTGTCAAGCAATGCTAGGGGGGGACAAACACAGACACACAAACATATACACACACATATACATATATACAACAGGCTTCTTTCAGTTTCCGTCTACCAAATCCACTCACAAGGCTTTGGTTGACCTAAGGCTATAGTAAAAGACACTTGCCCAAGGTGCCACGCAGTGGGACTGAACCCGGAACCATGTGGTTCGTAACCAAGCTACTTACCCCACAGCCACTCATGGTTTTTCACTTGATTGTATGTGTTGTGAATTTGGTCTTCAGATCCCGTCATGGCTAGCCAACTTAGTGGTTTTATTTTTATTAATGTGTCAGAAAGAAGACTGGTGGTTTGTATAATGGCTTTTAAAATTGCCTTCGCGTAAACCAATATAGTTTTTCTTCCCAATTACATTGTTTTGGAGCACTGCTGTAACTTCACCTTCAAAAACAACTGCATTTATCAAATATGACTCATGAAGCGAGCAAGTTTCGGGGTCTGGACTGCTACAACTGGGAATGAGTTCTTGGTGTACAACAGTTGTACAAAATCCTTATGAAGTGTTTATTAAAAATCTTGCTGTACCTGTGGTTTATGGGGAAAAGTTTATTTAATATACACACATGCACATACACACATACACACACATACACGTTCATGCATATATATGTGTGTTATATATATATATATATATACACATATCCATGCGTATATATGTGTGTTTATATATATATATACATACATACTCATATACATACATGCACATATATACACACACACATCTATACATATATATTTATATACATCAGATTTGATAAACTGGCCTATAAATTAAAACTGAACCCCCACCCCTTAATTAAATCTAAATATCAGAAATAATCAGTGATAAGCAGTGTCTTTTTTGGGAAAATCTCAGTTTACAATTGTGATGTTGTTTGTAAAACATGTTCTTTGTCTATCTCCTTACCCTCTTGGTGATTTTGGATAAAATTATACTAATGAGTCCTTCGAATTTAATTAAATTCTATATTTTTATGCAGCTGAAGATTGCTCTACATTTTAAATTGATGTAATGATTGCATTGTTCAATTAAATGGAGTCGCATGAAACGATCGTACTGCATTACCTCTGGATATCGTTGTTTCTTATTTTGATTTTAATCACCTTATTTTAAATTGTATGGATAATACCATTATAAATTCTGGTGCCTTCAACTTAAGTACCATATTCATCTGAATATATGTTTGTATATATATAAAATCTCAATAGAAGGGTAAACAATTCACAAGGAAAATAATTTCTGAAAAATTAATTTGCTAAGATCGTTTTGAAGTTTGCGCCACAACTGATTCATTTTGTGTCAAAATCAATTGCGGCCACCTGTGAGGAAATAATCTTGATACAAGGGCAAACAATTCATGAGGAAAATAATTCCCCAAAAATTAATAATGCTTTCATCGGCCCGAGACTATAGTAGGAGACACTTGCTGAAGGTTCCACGCAGTGGGACTGAACCCGGAACCATGTGGTTGGTAAGCAAGCTACTTACTATATTATTATCTAGTATGAATATTTTTAAAAATGATAATAACAGAATCAATAATATAGGTGATTACAGGCCAAGAAAAGCATTAAATAGCTGAAGGATTAAAATTAATCATAGGACATACTAAATATGTCTACCTGCTGGAAATAACAGTCAAAACTCTTTAAATCACCAAAATTCACTGATAATAACTACAGAAATCAACCGAGGGCAGACCAGGATAATAAAATCTCCAAACGTACATTTAAAAATATTCATACTAGATAATAACAAAATTAATATCTTAGCAAATTAATTTTTCAGGAATTATTTTCTTCATGAATTGTTTGCCCTTGTATTGGGATTATTTCCTCACTGGTGACTATAATTGATTTCAGCGCAAAATGGATCAGTTGTGGGGCAGACTTCAAAATGATAGGTTGGGGGTCTCTATCATGGTAACGTGTGCTGAAGAAGCTAAGGCGATTTTTTGCCAGTGCAGAAACCAGTCCACGTGAATCCAAGTACTTAAATGTACATTAAGAGATTTTATTAACCTGATCTGTCTTTGGTTGATTTGTGTAGTTATTATCAGTGTATTTTGGTGACTTAAATAAGAGTTTTGACTGTCATTTCCAGCAGGTAGACATACTAAGTATGCCCTTTGATTAATTTTAATCCTTCAGTTATTTATACACACACACACACACACACAACACACACACACACACACACACACACATATATATATAATATATATATATATATATATATATATATGTGTGTGTGTGTGTGTTTATATGTGTGTGCATGGCATGTAAAAAGCACCATCCGTTCGTGGCTGTTGCCAGCCTCGCCTGGCCCCTGTGCCGGTGGCACGTAAAAAGCACCATCTGTCCATGGCCGTTTGCCAGCTCCATCTGGCACCTGTGCGGGTGGCACATAAAAAGAACCCACTACACTCACGGAGTGGTTGGCATTAGGAAGGGCATCCATCCGTAGAAACACTGCCAGATCAGACTGGGCCTGATTGTAGCCTTCTGGCTTCACAGACCCCAGTTGAACCGTCCAACCCATGCTAGCATGGAAAGCAGACGCTAAATGATGATGATGATGATGATGATATATATATAATATTTAACTAAGCAAGAGATTAATCTAAATATTTAATCTAAGAATTAGAATTTTCTATTATTTTTTAACCGTTTCATTTTTTTCACAGCAGACTAAAACGTTGACATCTACAGAATTTTGTAATTCATTTGCGACATTATTATCTCTTGTATAATTATTGGCATTTTCTATTTCTTTCAAGCCAATATCACTGTCTGTATTAAATAGAATCTTTATAAGGTTTGTATTATTGCTAAATGAGAGAACACTCAGCTATAGCAATAAAAATTCTAATGAGTATTAGAAAATTCAATTCTTCATTTATATATTTTTTTTCTTTAAATTGGCTGTTAAACTCAAAATTTCTTTTGACATTTTGAAATATAAACGAGTCATTTAATCACATTCTATGGTGTTTTCTGACATTATTGTCAACAATAATAACAGCAATTTTAACAGTTGGAAACATTATTATTGTTTAAATGTCTATATCTCCATACTTGCATAGATCAGACAAACGTCTTTGAAATAAATTTTCTAAGTTCAGATGCTCTTCCAGTTCCCTGTTACTAAGCAAGGTAGATATTTCCCCTACTCCCTCGAGCATGATTTGGGCATATTTTTATGGAAGACTGCAAATAAATGACATCACTTTCACATAAATGGTGACTTTGTTTGTAATCAGTGACAAGATATGCCCACACACACACACACACCACACACACACTACGAGCTTCTTTCAGTTTCTGTTTACCAAATCCACTCACAAGTCTTTGGTTGGCCTGAGGCTATAGTAGAAGACACTTGCCCAAGGTGCTATGCAGTGGGACTGAACCCAGAACTATGTGTCTGGGAAGCAAGTTTCTTATCACACAGCCAGCCACTCCTACACACAAACACACACACAGATATACACATGCACAGATCGTTAGCCACCACACACATTTTTTTTTCTCTCCTGGTTTTTTTCTGTGTCCCTTTCTGTAGAAGAGCGTAGGCTCGAAACGTAAAGGACTTTTTCAATTCCTGAGCTTTATACTAATACATCTGACTGAAACTAGTAAAAGATAAAACAGAAAACACTCACACACGTACACATGCATGCACACACATACACATATACATATGCATATGCACTCACACACACACACACACACACACACACACATACATGAACATGTAAAAACCATCATCATCGCCACTATCATCTTTCTCATCAACATCATCATTGTTCTCACCCCACCATCATTATCACCATCATAATCATCATCATCATCATCATCATCATCACCATCACCATCATCATCATCATCTTTATTATCACTGCCCCCACCACTACTAATAATATCTCAATCATCCCATTATCAAAGTCACCAATCAGCATCGTTGTTGTCGCCGTTTTTCATCATCATCATCATCATCGTTATCATCATCATCATCATCAGCTTCGCCATTGTCATCATCATTATCATCAGCATCAGCTTCGCCATCATCGTGTTCATCACCATTATTATCATCATTATCACTACCACCACCACCACCACCACCACAGCTATCATCTCCATCATCATCATCATCATCACAACCAATGTGTCCATCACCCCATGTGCTCCATGTTACATTTGATGTCATACTGTAAGAGTAAAAGTAACCATGCAGTGAGCTGGACCGGTGCCATTGAGCATGAAGAATATTTACATCCAAGA
The DNA here is from genome assembly GCF_006345805.1 of Octopus sinensis. NCBI lineage: Eukaryota > Metazoa > Mollusca > Cephalopoda > Octopoda > Octopodidae > Octopus > Octopus sinensis. The sequence goes on from NC_043007.1 coordinate 11,290,564, forward strand.
ACCACAATGCAACACCATTGACTGGTTGAATGAGTGCCATCGCCTTTGAGTAGCAAGACAACCAATGACAAGCGGTGATGGTCACTTTTTGAAAAACTGAGAGAAGTTCTGAAATCCAACTACAAAAGAAAAGCAAAGAAAGAGAGAGATAGCAAGAGAAAGAGAGAGAAAAAGAGAGAGAGAGGGCAATGAAGAAAGAAAGAAAGTGCAAGAAAGGGAAAGAGTTGGCTGCGAGCTGGCAGAATCGTTAGCACGCCGGGCGAAATGCTTAGCGGTATTTCGTCTGCTGTTACGTTGTGAGTTCAAATTCCGCCGAGGTCGACTTTACCTTTCATCCTTTCGGGGGTCGATAAATTAAGTACCAATTACGCTCTAGGGCCGATGTAATCGACTTAATACCTATGTCTGTCCTTGTTTGTCCCCTCTATGTTTAGCCCCTTTGTGGGTAATAAAGAAATAGGTATTTCGTCTGCCATTATGTTCTGAGTTCAAATTCCGCCAAGGTCGACTTTGCCTTTCATCCTTCCAGGGTCGATTAAATAAGTACCAGCATGGCCACAGTCAAATGACTGAAACAAGTAAAAGAGTAATTGAAATAAACACAGATCTCAAAATAAATACAGTAATGAAAGGGTTATAGGCACAGGAGTGGCTGTGTGGTAAGTAGCTTGTAACCAACCACATGGTTCCGGGTTCAGTCCCACTGCGTGGCATCTTGGGCAAGTGTCTTCTGCTATAGCCCTGGGCTGACCAATGCCTTGTGAGTGGATTTGGTAGACGGAAACTGAAAGAAGCCTGTCGTATATATGTATATATATATATATGTATGTGTGTGTGTGTGCTTGTGTGTCTGTGTTTGCCCCCCTAGCATTGCTTGACAACCGATGCTGGTGTGTTTACGTCCCCGTCACTTAGCGGTTTGGCAAAAGAGACCGATAGAATAAGTACTGGGCTTACAAAGAATAAGTCCTGGGGTCAATTTGCTCGACTAAAGGCGGTGCTCCAGCATGGCCGCAGTCAAATGACTGAAACAAGTAAAAGAGAGTAAAAGAGATATACACAGAAGCACATGCAAGTAGGTGGACAAATGATAGAAGGGCACTCAGCACACATTTATTGGGAGTTACATGAATAGATTAAAACAGTTTGATTCACATTCTGTGGCATTTCAATTTTCAAAGTATGATGCTAATCCTCACCCATTGGAAATTTGAAATTCAAATTTTCAATGGCTGAAGATTAGCATCACATTTTGAAACTTGAAGTACCACGAATTTGAATCAAACTATATTGATCCATATAGGAAGTAGGAAGCACTCCGTCGGTTACAGCGATGAGGGTTCCGGTTGATCCGAATCAACGGAACAGCCTGCTCGTGAAATTAACGTGTAAGTGGCTGAGCACTCCACAGACACGTGTACCCTTAACGTAGTTCTCGGGGATATTCAGCGTGACACAGAGAGTGACAAGGCCGGCCCCTTGAAATACAGGTACAACAGAAACAGGAAGTAAGAGTGAGAGAAAGTTGTGAAAGAGTACAGCAGGGATCACCACCATCCCCTGCCGGAGCCTCGTGGAGCTTTTAAGTGTTTTCGCTCAATAAACACTCACAACGCCCGGTCTGGGAATCGAAACCGCGATCCTATGACCGCGAGTCCGTTGCCCTAACCACTGGGCCATTGCGCTTCCACATTGATCCATATATATATACTCACAAACACACTCACATATATATATATATATGTATGCCATGTTTGTATGTGTGTATATATATATAAATATATACAGGTGCAGACAATGAGGTTGGTGATGATGATGGTAATGATAATGATGATATACATACAGGCGTAGGAGTGGCTGTGTGGTAAGAAGCTTGGTTCCCAACTACATGGTACTAGGTTCAGTCCCACTGCATGGCTCCTTGGTCAAGTGTCTTCTACTATAGCCTTAGGCCAACCAAAGCCTTGCGAGTGGATTTGGTAGATGGGAAATTGAAAGAAACCCGTTGTATACAGTACATATATATATATAGGGAGCTTGCTTCCTAGCTACATGGTTTCGGGTTCAGTCCCACTGCGTGGCACTTTGCGTAGGTGTCTTCCACTATAGCCCCGAGCCGAACGGAGCTTTGTGATTGAATTTGGTAGGTGGAAGTTACTGCCGTGTGTGTATATGTGCATATAGCTGCTCAGTGCCTCTCCCAAAGAGAGAGAGGGATATATATATATTATATATATATATATATATAATATATATATATATATATATATATAATATATATATATATATATATATATATATATCTGTGGTTTGTGCGTGCGTGTATGTGTGTTCATCTGTGTGTGTGTGTGTGTGTGTGTATCTTTGTATCTGTATTTATTCCCCACCACTACTTGACAACCAGCGTTGATGTGTTTATGTCTCCATAACTTAGCTGTTCAGCAAACGAGACTGATAGAATAAGTACCAGGCTTTAAAAAAAAAACAAAAATAATTACCTCGTCAATTGATCTGACTGAAAGCTCTTCAAAAGTGGTGCCCCAGCATGGCCACTGTCTGTCTAATAACTGAAACAAGTAAAAAAGATCAAAGAAAAAGATGAAAGATGACTAAAACAGAAAGATAAAGTGTATATAATTCAAAAAAAGATGATATAGGAAAAAAATGGATGCAATAAAACATCAATTAGTGTTCTTGCAATGATTCCAGAAAAATATAAAAAATAAAAAATAAAAAAAATATAGATAGAATGTTAAAAAGAAAAGAACAATAATGTTTCCTAGGTATGAACTTGATAACCACTCTGAATGTCACACATTAAATCATTACTAATTTATATAAAACATGTTTAGTTATATAAAACATGTTTAATTTAATTGCAATCTAATGTTGTTACACAATTAAAGCTGAAAAGAAAAAAAGCATTTAAGTCCAAATTGCAAAAGTGCTGTAGTTGAACAGTGAAGCAGCATTGATCTGAGTATTACTAAACTAGCTTCATTGGTGTTGTGTAATCTAGCAAGATCTCAATATTGATTTTTTTTATAAACTTTTTTTCTTTCATTGATATTTCTTTAGCAAACTTTTTTTCGTTTTTCACATTTTTCACGTTACAATCCCTTGGTGTAATCATTTTTTTATGCTTCTTTTTTTTTTTTTTTTGTTTTATCTTCAATGTCTTTCTAAATAATTATGTTGCATGAAGACATTAGATTGTCATAGTCTAGTTTCTTACTACTGATAACCCAGTAAAAAATGTTGGATAAAAAAAGGTAGAGCACCAGCATTAAGAGAGTGAAAATGTTGGATAGAAGGCAGAGTAGTAGTGTTAACTGGATTGGGCATGTCTTCAGATAAGATCAAGAAACTGATTGTATGGTGGCACTAAAGTGACAAACTAAGGGGAAAAGAGCAGCAGGGTGCTCTAATACCCTCCATCAGGCATTTGCCATATTCTGAACGCCTTACTTCCCTGCGCATGGATACATTGAAACTCTGACGTCTGGCAGCTGACTTGGTAGACACCCATAAAATTATTAACCATCTTACAAACAATAACTCTGAGCACCTTTTCAAACTCCACCTGTTTAACACTCGTGGACATATTTACAAAGTCAGAAAACAGCACAGCTCCTATGACTTGGCAGACACCCATAAAATTATTAACCATCTTACAAACAATAACTCTGAGCACCTTTTCAAACTCCACCTGTTTAACACTCGTGGACATATTTACAAAGTCAGAAAACAGCACAGCTCCTATGACTTGGCAGACACCCATAAAATTATTAACCATCTTACAAACAATAACTCTGAGCACCTTTTCAAACTCCACCTGTCTAACACCCATGGACATGTTTATAAAGTCAGAAAACAGCACAGCTCTCATGACTTTTGGAAACATTTTTTCACGCTAAGAGTTGCTGAAGCATGGAACAAACTGCCGGCATCAGTTGTTAGTTGTCGGAGCACTTCATTCTTCAAAACTTCCATGCTTCCTGAGATTCACCAACACTACACCTGATTTTCTCCCCTCCATACACATGCAAGCATGTATCTGACTCATACACTGTTCGCTTTCCAGACATTTGTACATTACTGCATATACTTTATACGCACTTTTGACAAGTTGTGGTGCACTTGAGCACTGTATACAATAACTTCATTATTATTAAAACCACATGGCAAAGGACCAATGACAATAAAAGGAGATGAAAAGAGTGAGAAGCTGGTATGAGATCAGAACAATGGTAGAAAACAAAAGCTTATCAAGGTGGCGAGCTGGCAGAAATGTTAGCATGCCAGGCGAAATTCATCTGCTGCTACATTCTGAGTTCAAATTCCGCCGAGGTCGACTTTGCCTTTCATCCTTTCAGGGTTGATTAAATAAGTACCAGTTATGCACTGGGGTCGATATAATTGACTTGATCCGTTTGTCTGTCCTTGTTTGTTCCCTCTGTGTGTAGCCCCTTGTGGGCAGTAAAGAAATAGGTATTTCGTAAAGAAAATATTGCCCCTTGTGGGCAATAAAGAAATAGGTATTTCGTCTGTCGTTACGTTCTGAGTTCAAATTCTGCCGAGGTCGACTTTGCCTTTCATCCTTTCGGGGTCGATTAAATAAGTACCAGTTACGTACTGGGGTCGATATAATTAACTTAATCTTTTTGTCTGTCCTTGTTTGTCCCCTCTGTGTGTAGCCCCTTGTGGGCAGTAAAGAAATAAGAAAACAAAGCTGGTTAGGGAGATCATGTTGCAGCATCATGACATGGAGAGAACTAACTAATTAGTGTAAGCTCAGTGAAAATGTGGGATAACGGTAGGGTTAATAAAAACTGTGGTTGTAACTGAGTTAATGGAGTCAATGATAATTAACTGCAGGCTAATGAATATCATTTGCATATGATGATACATGTTGATCAAGCTGTTCTGTGCTGGAGAATTATCAAATTACATACACATGGAGTGTCCAATCAACTTTTCATCATGTTGCATGCACAACCAATAAATGGCCCATGGTATTATGATGCATCACAAATATATATATATATATATATATATATATATATATATATATATATATATATATATATATATATATATATATACATATATATATATATATAAAAATAAGCAGCAAGGATATCCAGAGGTAATGCAGTACGATCGTTTCATGCAACTCCATTTAATTGAACAATACAATCATTACATCAATTTAAAATGCAGAGCAATCTTCAGTTACACAAAGACATAGAATTTAATTAAATTAGAACAGATGGACATATTAGTAACTTCTAAACTGGAGTTGAGACAGCATGTTCTTTGTCTATCTCCTTAACTTCTTGGAGATTTAAGGTATAATTATACTAATATGTCCATCTGTTCTAATTTAATTAAATTCTATGTCTTTGTGCAACTGAAGATTGCTCTGCATTTTAAATTGATGTAATGATTGCGTTGTTCAATTAAATGGAGTTGCATGAAACGATTGTACTGCATTACCTCTGGATATCCTTGTTGCTTATTTTGATTTTAACTACCTTACTTTGAAATTGTATGGATAATACTGTACTAAATTCTGGTGCCTCAACTTAAGTACCATATTCATCTGAACCTATATATGTATGTATATATATATGTATGTATATGTATGTATATGTATATATATATATATATATATAATATATATATATATATATATGATACTACATATGCCAAACTAGTAATGTTTTTGACCATTCTGTTTTGTATCATTTTGTTTGAAATCTCTGAAAAGAGGTAAAATTTATTAAAATTTCAAAACCAATAAATAAATGTTGCAGACGAAGAATAGAGCTACCAAAATACCATAGAATACTAAAATAAATATATATTTCATGTTAATTCAAGTAACATTGGAAAGGATTAAGATAAATTGGTAAAGAAATGAATGAATTTATCTGATAATCCAAATATAAAGTAAACCAAGGTATTTTGGCAAAAGTATCAAATACACAATGGTAGACTCAAAGAGGATTTGAAATCAAGATCAGTCAATTGATAGTCTAATACATTATTTACTTTGATACCCTGCCCAGCTCCATCGCGTGACTTTTAGGGGCTCCCTGCAACTTTTTGTTTTGAGGTCCCATCCCTTCAATCAAAATTCATAATCTATGCACCTTTTTATTCGTAGCTATATTTTACTTTATTCTATCTCAAGTTCAATATTTCGCGTTAAACTAAAGAATATTTTTCAAGTACAACAAGTTAAATTTATTTAGTACTATTACAAATTTCAATAAGTGAAAGTTCCAGATATGAATAAAAGAGTACTTTTATAATCCAGACAACTTTCAAAAACAAACACAGCACACTTTTGGCTTCATGAAATCATCAATCAGTTCAGATTAAACAAGCTGAGAGCTAAGTTCAAGTTCAATAGGTATAGAAAATCCATAAAGTCTGGTACATGTTCATAGTATAATGTAATATTTTAACAAGAACTTTTGCAGGTACAATGTATTACCATTTTATTTCTTAAAATTTTCAGTTAACATAGTTTAATTGTTCTATTTGCAGGGGTTTAGTGATGGCCCTGACTCTGCCTTTAGTCCTTGAATATAGAATCATTTATGAAAGAGATGATTTTTTAGAAATAAATTTATATTGAAATGCTAGGTAAACCCATTCATGGCCAATGTCCCATCTTGGGAACAGATTTTAAATTTAATATATACTAGCTGTATCGCTCAGCATTGCTCGGGGTTTGTTTTCTTTTCAACCCTTTAGAATTGGAATTTTTAAAAAGTAAACATTTTGTGTTATGTAACTTGTTATTTTCTTTAAATGAACATTTTTCTGGTTGAAATACACTGAAAAATGGCGACACAGCAGTAAAAAAATCGTAAAAAATACGGATTTTCATAGGAAAAAAAAGCACCTTTTTGATGTAAATAATTTTTGGTGTTAACATGGTCCGATTTGAATTTTTTCTTCTATGGAAGGAAGAGCAAGCCTTCTTCTATCATACTCTCAATTTTGGTCAACTTGCATCACAGGGTCTCGGAGGAGATAGTGTTAGTTGAAAGCTACCAAACCTGCCATACACAGACAACTTCAGCTTTATATATATATATATATAAATAATATTGGTCTGCTTGACCAGTTAGCAGGGTGGCGTCATTCAAAGGCTAAAACAATGCAATATGCATTGTGACTAGTGATATATAACCATACCCAATAGTCTGGTCAATACCATGATACTATGATAAATAATATTATTAAGGCAGCAAAGGCAGGGAGTTGGCAGAAACGTTAGCATGCCAGGCGAAATGCTTAGTGGTATTTCGTCTGCTGTTATGTTCTGAGTTCAAATTCCGCCGATGTCAACTTCGTCTTTCATCCTTTCGGGGTCAATGAATTAAGTACCAGTTACACACGGGGGTCGATATAATCAACTTAATCCATTTGTCTGTCCATGTTTGTCCCCTCTGTGTGTAGCCCCTTGTGGGCAGTAAAGAAATAAGAAATGTTAGCATGCCAGGTGAAATGCTTAGCGATATTTTGTCTGTCTTTACATTGTGAGTTCAAATTCCACTTAAGTTGACTTTGCCTTTCGTCCTTTTGGGGTCAATAAATTAGGTACCAGCTACATATGGAGTTGATCTAATCAACTGGCCCTCTCCCCACAAAATTTCGGGCTTTGTGCCTAGTGCAGAAAAGAATATTATTAAGGCAGCAAGCTGGAAGAATTGTTAGCATGCCAGGCAAAATGCTTTGCAGTATTTCACATCTTTACATTCTGAGTTCAAATTCTGCCAAGGTTAAATTGGGCTTTCAGCTTTTCACGGTCCATAACAGAAGTACCAATTAAACACTGCAGTTGATGTAATTGACTTACCCCTACCCCGAACTTACTGGCCTTGGGCCAAACTTTGAAGCTAATATTAATATTAAGATTTTTGTGTTTCTTTTGTGATATATTTTGAATTTACATTATTCTCCAAGCAAACAATATAGCAGGGGAAATATAGTCAAAGAACCCTTAGGAGCTTAGAAAATGTAAAAATTTATAATGATCGTAGTTGAATTGACCTTTAATGGGCTAACTTTATAATTGTACTTTAACCCTTTTGTTACTGTATTTATTTTGAGATGGTCTGTGTTTCTTTCAATTAATTTTAAATATAACAAAGAATTTAGTAAAATAACTTAGTTATCATTCAGCTAGTGTTAGGAACATAAATTGCAACTAAGGTTTGGTGGAAGATTTTCCTTCAAAACTTATGAAGAGTCAAGACTATTGTAAAGGTTGCAAGACGCAACGAAAATTTTAGGAACATAAATATAGGAAACAAGTGGAAGTTTTACCAGTGAGTGTGTTAAATTATAAGGCAAAAAAAGAAAATGACTCTTCCCAAACACAACAGATTATGAAAACAAGACATTTGTACTACAGAGCCAGAGCCAGTTTCAGCTGGGTTGTTATCAAAAGGGTTAATCCTTTTGATTCTAAACTGCTTGAGACCATCTCTGGTTTATGTTACAAACTTCCAGTTTTAAAGTAGTCTAAATCAAAATATTCCATCAAAATTTCAAGTAAATTTTTGTTCCAAACACCAGCTTAATAATTGTTTCAAATTTTAGCACAAGGCCAGGAATGTTAGGAAGAGGGGGGTCAATTAGTTACATAATTAGTTAGCAATGTTAGGTGTAGGAACAAATGGAACTTATTCTATTGACCTTGAAAGTATGAAAAAGACAAAATTGAGACAGGTGGGATTTGAACTGAGATCATAAAAAACCAGAAGACACATTGCAAAGCATTTTGCTCAGTGTTCTAACAATTCTGCTTGCTCATTACCTTACACCAGTTTAATAATGATGATTTTGGATAAGGCACTGAGCTGGCAGAATCCTTATCAAGTTGGACAAAATGCTTAGCAGCATTTCATCTATTCTTATGTTCTGAGTTCAAATTTGGCCATGGTTGACTTTGCTTTTCATCTTTTTGAGGTCAATAAAATAAGTACCAGTTGAGCACTGGAGTTGATGTAATTTACTCACCTGCTCTCCTCAAAATTGATGGCCTTGTGCCATAATACGAAATTAATAACAACGATGGGGATTTTAACATATGTTAGGCAACAGCATAATGGTTTATCTGGTACATACAGTTGTCATGGATACAGTAAGATCAAGATTCCTGGAGTTCTCTATTGTAAATGATTATCCACAGCACTGATGTCAAAAAACCAGCCTGACAGTCACACAGGTAAGATAGACTTCGTAGTCACCAAGCAATGAGATAGACAGATGGTTGTGAATGCTTAGTCATTCTCTGGTAAAAAAAAATATATCACTCAACATGGTGTAGGAGTGGCTGTGTGGTAAGTAGCTTGCTTACCAACCACATGGTTCCGGGTTCAGTCCCACTGCGTGGCACCTCGGGCAAGTGTCTTCTACTATAGTATTGAGCTGACTAAAGCCTTGTGAGTGGATTCGGTGGACGGAAACTGAAAGAAGCCCATCGTATATATGTATATATATATGTGTGTGTGTATGTTTGTGTGTCTGTATTTGTCCCCCCAACATCGCTTGACAACCAATGCCGGTGTGTTCACATCCCCATAACTTAGCGGTTCGGCAAAAGAGACCGATAGAATAAGTACTAGGTTTCCAAAGAATAAGTTCTGGGGTCGATTTGCTCGACCAAAGGCGGTGCTCCAGCATGGCCACAGTCAAATGACTGAAACAAGTAAAAGAGAGTAAAGGAGAGAACATAGACTAATGATTAATTATCATTGGTTTTTGTTGTGAACAGAAGATGGTCTGAAGAAGCAATATGCGAAAGCTGAAAGAGTCTTTGGTCAGTCACAGGTCCATTGAAATCTTAGTTGATGCACACAACAAGAGGAAGGCGGCGAGCTGGCAGAAACGTTAGCACGCCGGGTGAAATGCGTAGCCGTATTTCATCTGCCGCTACGTTCTGAGTTCAAATTCTGTCGAGATCGACTTGGCCTTTCATCCTTTTGGAGTCGATAAATTAAGTACCAGTTACGTACTGGGGTCGATGTAATCGACTTAATCTGTTTGTCTGTCCTTGTTTTTCCCCTTTATGTTTAGCCCCTTGTAGGTAGTAAAGAAATAAGTATTTCGTCTGCCGCTACATTCTGAGTTCAAATTACGCCGAGATCGACTTTGCCTTTCATCCTTTCGTGGTCGATAAATTAAGTACCAGTTACGTACTGGGGTCGATGTAATCAACTTAATCCATTTGTCTGTCCTTGTTTGTCCCCTTTATGTTTAGCTCCTTGTTGGCAATAAAGAAATAACAAGGGGAAGATGGTGATAAAGACTCGTAACATAAAAAACAACTGGATGTTTCTTATTTCTTTATTGCCCACAAGGGGCTAAACATAGAGGGGACAAACAAGGACAGACAAAGGGATTAAGTCGATTACATCGACCCCAGTGCGTAACTGGTACTTAATTTATCGACCCTGAAAGGATAAAAGGCAAAGTCGACCTCGGCGGAATTTGAACTCAGCATGTAACGGCAGATGAAATACCGGAAAGCATTTCGCCCAGCATGCTAACGTTTCTGCCACCTCACCGCCTGTAAAACTGGACGGTTCTATAAGACAAGCTGCTGAGGGCCACAGGCCAGATTTATGTTTGGTACAAGGCTCCAGCCAGTTACAAGATGACATTTTGATAGGATAGTACCATAGACAGAGTACAAAAGCTAAGAGATGAGCCTGAAAAGAACAAAGAAAGAGAATAACAATGAGCTATACTCTGGAGTTGAACCCTGAATGTATTCATGATGTTGTGGCATACGACATATAATCTGATGATCTGATGCGTTAATTTTCTCTATTACACATCTCAGTGCGAATATACAATTGTATTACGTAATGCTAAATAGGAATACTGACATAAAACATATGTTTATAATTTGGAATATTGAAATTAATATTACTACTACATGGAGGAAATTACGAAACAGTTGTAATCATATGGAAATCATATGGAAATAATACATTTGTATTCACGTCTCATAACTCCTGATTTTATGATTTCATGTAGGTATGTACGTACGTATGTATTGTGCATATAAAAAAGCAAGCATAAGTTAAAGAAATTGAGTATTATCACTATAGATTTAACTGCAATACAAGTAAATTGAAAGGAAATAACATTAATAAAGGTTAACCAGACACTGAAAGATCAATCAAGGACTTTCCAATGCTTTTACATTCTTTGAGAAGAAGAAATTATAATTTTTGGAAAATAAACATAGTTCGTTAAATTAATGACAACTGACAATAGAAATGTGGAAAACTAACGAGCAGTATGTTATTGATGGCTGATAAAAATATATAATTTATTTCATAAGCATGTCAAAGTGTATTTGTAAAAGAGAGAAATAACTTGGCGCTTTCATGGTTTTATTCTTGCAATAACAATTGAGTTATTTAGTGCGACAACAAAATACAAAAATATTGTTGTTATGAGAATAATTTCTTGCAGAGAATCTCAACTAAAAATAGATGCTACAGATTATCATTCTGTATTCTATTAACAAAGAATTGGTTGGATACGTAGGAGACAAAGGTGTTAGAGTATTTTATGGAGGCTGACTGGACATAAGGCTTAACCCTTTTGATAGAACCAGAACCAGGGGTGGTCTCCACCTGAGATCACCCCTAGTTATATGATACAATTCCTGCATTGAATTAAAATCTCCAATCAAAATGACTTTATCTTTTAAACACCAGATTAATAACAACAAAACTATTGGGTTGTCCGGAAAGTTCATGCCGATTTTTAAAGGAAAGAAAAAGGTCAATAAATACTTGCCATTACATATTTTAATCAAACAAATACTTGCAAGGCTTTTGTTGGCCCAGGATAGAGAAGCAGGCTTCTTACCACACAGTCATACCTCCTCCTCCACATCATCATCATCATCATCATCACCACCACCATCATCATCGCCATCATCACCACCACCACCACCACCACCATCACCACCACCACTGCCACCACCACAACCACCACCATCATCATCACCATCACCACCACATCCACCACCACCACCACCACCACCCTCCTCCTCCTCATCATCGTCATCATCACCAACTACATTTAATGTCTCTTTCCCGTGAGAGCATGTGTTGGATGACTTGACCGGAACTAGCTAGGCCAGCAGCCGCAGCAGGTACCACAGTCTGTTTTGGTTTAGTTTCTGTTTTGGATTGAATGTCCTTCCTAATGCCAACCACTTTCCAGGGTATACTGGGTGCTTTTTATACATCACCATTACCAGTGCTCTTTATGTGGTATCAGCATCCACATCATTGTTATCCATGTGGTTCCATTGAAATCAGCTTTGCCTTTCATCCTTTCGGGGTTGATAAAATAAGTACCAGTTGAACACTGGGGGGGGGGGGTCGATGTAATCAACTTATCTTTTCCCCCCTGGGCTAAAATTTGAAATCAATATTCTTTCATCATATATACATGCATACATATGTGTGTGTATTCTTTTATTCTTTTACTTGTTTCAGTCATTTGACTGTGGCCATGCTGGAGCACCACCTTTAGTCGAACAGATTGACCCCAGGACTTATTCTTTGTAAGCCTAGTACTTATTCTATCAGTCTCTTTTACCAACAGCTAAATAAACACACCAAGATTGGTTGTCAAGCGATGGTGGGGGGACAAACACAGACACACAAATGCATATATATACACACTTACATATTCGATGGGCTTCTTTCAGTTTCCACCTACTAAATCCACTCACAAAGCTTGTCCAAGGTGCCATGCAGTGGGACTGAACTCAGAACCATGTGGTTGGAAAGTAAGCTTCTTACCACACAGCCACTCCTGTGCCTATATGTACGTATGCATGTAAATATATATATATATATATATATATATATATATATATACACATATATATACATACATACATACATACATACATATGTGTGTATGTGTATATATATGTATATATACACATACGTATACATATGTATGTATATATATTTGTATATATATATATATATATATACACACACATATATATACATATATATATATATATATATATAGATAGATAGATGCATATACATATATATATACACACATATATATACATAGACATATATATATATACACACACACACACACATATACACACCTATATACATACACACACACACTTATATATATACACACACACCGTTTTATTGTCATTGTGTATTATAGTTGCAGTCACTATACTTGACTGTTTGCTAGTTATCAAAGCCGAAGTAGGCTAAATCTTTATTGGTCAAACAGTATTTTGTTTCCATTTATATAAAGGAATCATTTAGTTCTGTCTTTGAGTGGTGAAACGACTAAGACATAACATCTACTGAAGTGACGTGGGTTACTATTACTTCAAACAAATAAACGGGTTTTATGTTATTTGTTAACACATCTTTATTACAACATATATCTGGCTTTATAGTTTTATAATGCGAGAGTGTTAAATAACTAGATTTATGGAGTACTTCAGACTATAGAGACGACGGAGATGTAACGTAGCGTTTCTAGTCTCGCTCATTCATCACTGCAGTTTTCTTGGTATAAAACTGAGTTTATTGTTGGATAAAATGGTATTATTTTTCTCCAACTCAGTTTGAAATTATAATATGGTTGGGTTGCTCCTTTTATAGGTCTTCTAATAGATGAGTCATTTCATTCCATTCGTTCATTTTATTCATCATTTAATATCCTTCCTTTCTTTCTTGCATGCATGGGTCAGGTGAAACTTGTTGAGGCTGGTTTTTCCATTGCTGGATGCTTTGTCTGTCACAAAATCTAAGTTGTTTCCAAGTAATGTAATATATTTTCCCATAGCTAGACATACACACACACACACATATATATATATACATACATACATTATAGGTGGTGAGCTGGCAGAAACGTTAGCGCGCCGGGCAAAATGCATAGCCGTATTTCATCTGTCGTTATGTTCCGAGTTCAAATTCCGCCGAGGTCGACTTTGCCTTTCATCCTTTCGGGGTCGATAAATTAAGTACCAGTTACGCACTGGGGTCGATGTAATCGACTTAATCCGTTTGTCTGTCCTTGTTTGTCCCCTCTGTGTTTAGCTTCTTGTGGGTAGTAAAGAAATATATATACATACATACATGCACACACACACACACACTCATATAGACTGGAAACAAACAACACCGCTTCTATGACAGTGATGCTTGTTTACAATCATCACATGATGTCAAGACAAGGATATTCACAAACACACATATACACACATGTGTACACAAACATGCATACACATGCACACATACACACATATATGCAAACATGCATGAACACACATGTGCTTCATATGCTCCCCCCACACACATACATTCATAGATGCATGCACATACATGCATACATATACCCCCCCACACACACACACGAACACACACATACATGCATACATACATGCATACACATACAGACATAAATACATGGACACAGACATACATGTATACATATGTGTACACACACACACACATATATGCAGACACACACACATATTCATATATGTGTACACAAACATGCATACACATGTGCATGCATATGCCCCACCCCACACACATACAGTCATATATATACATGCACACACATACATGCATACATATGCCCCCACATGAACATACACACACACATACATGCAGACATACATGCATACACATACATGCATACATACATGCACACACACATATACATGTATATGCATATACACACACACATATACATGTATATGCATATACACACACATACATGTATACATGTGTACACACACACATATATATGCACACACATATTCATATATGTGTACACAAACATTCATACATGCACACACACATATACATGTATATGCATACACACACAAACACATACACATACATACATACATGTATACATACACATACACACACATGTATACAATGGGCTACAGTACATTTCGCATCTACCAAATTCTACTCTCAAAGTGCTGGTAAACCTGAGACCATAGCAGAAAACACTAGCCAAGGAGTGGCACATTGGTAGTAAACATGGAACAACCTGGCAGCAAGGTGAGCTTCTTAACCATCCACGAGAAATCAAGATACTTAACCCTTTTGTTACCATATTTCTGTTGAGATGCTCTGTGTTTCTTTCAATTAATTTTATATATAACAAGAATTTAATAAAATAACTTAGTTAGGAACATAAATTGTGTATAAGGTTTGGTGGAAGATTTTAATTCAGAACTTTTGAAAACAAGACATTTGTACTACAGAGCCAAAAGCGGTTTCAGTCAGGTTGGTATCAAAGGGGTTACGTGATGTTTAATGTGAAAATATAACTTGTTTTAGCCATCATACAGTAGGAAATGCTGAGTTTTATTAACCAATCCTCTTAGAATTTGGTCCTTTCAACAATGAAAGTATAAAGGATGTTTTTAAACTTTACTTTTATAAATTTTATTTTTATTCTTTTTAGTTTTATAGTTTTAACCTTTAGCACACTGGAGGTGCATCATGTCACCATATGAGTTTTCTCCTCTGTAGTAACAAGGCAGTGGCAGGGGAAACAATTTTTGAGAAAATGTAGTATGCTAAAGGCTAAGGATATACAGAACATGGCTGAGTGGTAAGTAGTTTGCTTTCCAATCACATGGTTTTGGGTTTAGTCCCGCTGTATGGCACCATGGACAAGTGTTTTCAGCTATGCCCTGGCCCACCAAAGCCTTGTGAGTGGATTAGGTTGATGGAAACTGAAAGAATCCTGTTGTATATATCACTGGTACTCAGTCAGTTTCAATGATGAGTGTTCCAGTTGAGCTGCTCAGGAAAATGTTGAAAATGAATTTCACCATCAAGTCTGTCCATGGGGAAATAGATAGTACTTACTTAGAAACAGATAATGGTTGGTGACAGGAAGGGCATCCAGCTGTAGAAAATTCTGCCTCAACAAATTTTGTTCATTTGATGCAGACATGGAAATGATGATGATAATAAAAAACACAAATGTGATAAATTGTTTCAAAATTTGCCTGAAGGTCCATAATTTTAAGAGAAATGACTTAACCGATTACCTCAATCTCAGCATATGAATGGTACTTTACTTTATTGACCCTGGTGGGATGAAATGCAAAGTTGACCTTAGCAGAATTTGAACTCAGAATGTAATGAACTGAAAGAAATGCTAAGTATATTGTCTGATACTCTGACAACACTGCCTGCTCCCCACCTCCTAAAAAATATGATAAATCAATAAGAAATATTTCAACATGTATCAGTCATTCTGGCTGATTTACAGGGTGTGGCAGAAAGGTCGGCCTAATTTCAAAGGTTAATAAAAAACAAACATATGAAGATGCCTGAAAAAATTTTGTATTTCTATGAAGTTCATTAAATGCCATTTTTTCTCCTCTTTCAGATAGTACTTACCATGGCCCGGTGTGGAGAGAATCGTATTTTTTTCTAGTATCTTCATGTGTTTGTTTTTTATTAACCTTTGAAATCGAGGCAATCTTTCTACCACACCCTGTTTTTGGATTAGTCTTGGTTGTTATAATGGTTTTAAATTTTGGCACAAGGCCAGCAATTTTAGAGGAAGGTGTTAATCAAATGCATGAACCCTAGAGCTCAGCTGGTATTTATTTTATTGACTTAGGATGAAAGGCAAAGTCAACCTCAACAGACATCTTCATTGTTATGATAACACTATTTTGGACCTTGTTTCCTCCAACCTTCCTCAAGTTTCTTATTTGGTAAAATATTTGAAAGGAAATTTAAAGTCAATACTTCCATTGAGTCTACAAGGAGCACAGATCATTCTTGTTCCATCACTCATATGAGGGATACTCTACTCCTATTAGTTATTCTCCTACTTGTGATTCCATTTGCTTGTTCCACTTCAACCTAAGTACATACATACGTACATACATACATACATACGTACATACATACATATGTACATACATACATACATATATACATGCATACATACATACATGCATACATACATACATACGTACATATATACGTACGTACATACATACATACGTACATACATACATACGTACATACATACGTACATACATACATACGTATATACATACATACATACGTACATACATACATACGTACATACATACATACGTACATACATACATACGTACGTACATACATACGTACATACATACGTACATACATACATACGTACATACATACATACGTACATACATAAATACGTACATACGTACGTACATACATACATACGTACATACATACATGCATATGTACATACATACATGCATACATATGTACATACATACGTACTTACATACATATGTACATACATACATACTTACATACATATGTACATACATACGTACATACATACATATGTACATACATACGTACATACATATGTACGTACATACGTACATATGTACATACATACGTACATACATACATACATTTGTGTATATGCTTGTGCCATGTAAAAAGCACTGTCCATTCTGCAGGGTGGTTGATGTTAGGAAGGGCATCCAGCCATAAAACCTCTGCCAAAACAGATACAGAAGTCTGGTGCAAGCTCCTACCTGGCCAACTCCCGCCAGGTCAGCTCCTGTCAAACTGTCCAACCCATGCCAGCATGGAAGGCAGACGTTAAATGATGATGATGACGATGATGATGATTATATATATATATATATATATATATCATCATCGTTTATCATTTAACATCCGCTTGCCATGCTGGCATGGGTTGGATGGTTTGACCGAGGACTGGCAAACCAGATGGCTGCACAAGGCTCCGATCTGATCTGGCAGAGTTTCTACAGCTGGATGCCATTCCTAATACCAACCACTCTGAGAATGTAGTAGGTGCTTTTTCTGTGCCACCGGCATGAGGGCCAGTCAGGCAGTACTGGCGACAGCCACACTCAAACGGTGGTTTTTATGTGCCACCTGCACAAGACCCAGTCCAGTGGCACTGGCTCTTATATACCTTGCCTTATATATCTTCTTATATATATATCTTATATATGGACTGGCTCTAATATATCTTATATATTCAAATATCTTGCCAAATAGAACACTTGAGGAAGGTTGGAGGAAACAAGGTCCAAAATAGTGTTGTCATAACAATGAAGATGTCTGCTGAGGTTGACTTTGCCTTTCATCCTAAGTCAATAAAATAAATACCAGCTGAGCACTAGGGTTCATGCATTTGATTAACACCTTCCGCTAAAATTGCTGGCCTTGTGCCAAAAGTTAAAGCCATTATAACAACCACGACTAGTCCAAATACAGGTACCACTGGCACAAGTGCCAGTAAGGCAATGCTGGTAACAATCAAGCTCAAATGGTGCTTTTTATGTGCCACCGGCAGGGGAGCCAGTCAGCGGGCTTAATATCATTTCCTGTCCTTACATTCTGAGTTCAAATTCCACCAAGGTTGATTTTTATCTTTCATCCTTCTGATATCAATAAAATTAAGTATCAATTAAGCATTGGGGTCGATGTAATCAGCTTCCTCCCTTCTCTGAAATTTCTGACCTTATGCCAAAATTTGAAACCAATATTCACAATCCCATTATCATGTGGGACTGTTAAGCTGTGCAAAAAAAGGAACTTCAAGTTCTGTCTTTGTTAAGTAAAGGCTCCCCAATAGTATTCATCTCTATGCTAGGCACTTGTATTTAACCGTTTTGCTAGTATATTTCTGTTGAAACACATTGCCTTTGATTTAACTCATTTGAAAAATAACGAAGAACTTATTTCAACAACTTTGAAACAAGTAAAAGAATAAAAAGAATAAAAATACAGTAAAATTTTATTTTATATATAGTGAATGGCTACGGAGGTGCAGCGGAGTGAAATAAAATTCGAAGGATCTATAAGCAAAAAATGGTTCAGAGCCATTAGAACAAAGTCAGAAGTTACTGGAGCTTGACTCAAATCCAAATTTTGCATTGACAATTTTAACAAATCAGTTAATTATATATTCTTATTCATTAAGGCAGCAAGATAGGAGAATCGTTAGCATAACTGGCAAAATGCTTAGTGGCATTTTGTCTGTCTTTATGTTCTGAGTTCAAATTCCATCAAGGTTGATTTTGCTTTTCATCCTTTTGGGAGGTCAATGAAATAAGTACCAACTGACCACTGGGGCTGATGTAATTGACTTACTCCATCCTCCAAATTGCTGACCTTGTACCAAAATTTGAAGCCAATATATTCTTCAATGTCCATGACTTCTTGTCAATATTCCACTGGTTTGTCAATGCATTGATACAAGAAGTTACTGGAGCTTGACCCAAAGAATTCATTGAATCATATTTTCAGCTCGCATTGATGTTGAATGAAACATCTTTCAGGCTGACAGAAAAGAACCAAAACAAGGTGATAATTCGAAGGCACTATATCAAGGGAATACTATGAGTGCAGTAGAACTTCCCAACTGAATTTTTGAATAGCATTTTTTACCGAATTAGTGACATGGGCACAAGCATTGCTGTGTTGAAGAAGCCCGGCATGCCACTAAGGGATCATTTCAGCTGGATTGCTTTGTTGAGCTGGTGTTGAACATAAAGCTCTGTATCACCCAGTATCACTCTCAGTATTACTCAGCGTCACTCTCCCTTCAGTATCATGCTCTCTTCAACCAAGAGTTCATTGTCTTTAACATAGTGTTTGAAACATGAATTAGTAGTTTGACAAAAGATACCAATAGATGAAATACCTATTTCTTTACTACCCACAAGGGGCTAAACACAGAGAGGGTAAACAAGGACAGACAAACGGATTAAGTCGATTATATCAACCCCAGTGCATAACTGGTACTTATTTAATTGACTCCGAAAGGATGAAAGGCAAAGTCGACCTCAGCGGAATTTGAACTCAGAACGTAGCAGCAGACCAAATACCGCTAAGCATTTCGCCTGGCATGCTAATGCTTCTTATTTCTTTATTGCCCACAAGGGGCTAATCATAGAGGGGACAGACAAGGACAGACAATCGAATTAAGTCGATTATATCGACCCCAATGCCTAACTGGTACTTATTTAATCGACCCCGAAAGGATGAAAGGCAAAGTTGACCTCGGCAGAACTTGAACTCAGAACGTAGCGGCAGACGAAATACCGTTAAGCATTTTGCCCGGTGTGCTAACGTTTCTGCCAGCTCACCGCCTTCAATAGAATAAATGCCAGAATTAAAATAAGGTAATGGTGTTGACTTGTTTGACTAAACCCTTCATGTCGGTGCCCCAGTATGACCGTAGTCTAATGACTGAAGCAAGTAAAAGACAGAAGGTAAAAAAGACACCTTTGCAACAGTTTTTAAGCTAGGCTGTAGCATTCATTTAATCTTGAAGCTAAACGCATTATAATCCACAAAGTTGTTACTTTTTAAAGACTGAAATAAAATAGTTTTTGCTTGAAATAATTGTAAACTGATGTTATGTATTGCCAACTTCACAATGTCAACGACCAGCTCTTTTGAAATATAAACCAATTATTTTGAATTTCATAGGTTTCTTTTTTATTTTATTATATATATATTTTTAATTTGCTGTATTACCTTTCAGCTAATTTACTGCTGTTAAAAGTAATTAACGTGATCTGCTTTGCTATACTAATTTACTCCATAACACCAACGTTAGCATTCTCCGGACAGTATCTTAAGCTAACCATTTATTATTCCCTACTAAATATAGTTCCTGTAAAATGGCTGTTTAGAAAATTCTTCAATTTCTTCACTTTTTCATTTTGTTTTAACCATTGTGGTTAAGGCAACATTTTGGTAATTATCTGGAATTCTGCTGAGATGTAAATTTGTTACTTGATTTAAGCGTGAAAACTGTCAATGAATAGTTTAAAGAAGTAATGACTGTAGCTATAATATAAAATAAACAGATTTCTTGCTGTCTGGAATAACCGGGTTTATTATTATTATTATTATTTTTTGTTAACATGTTATAACAACCTTTCAATTATGCACTAGAAAAAACTTAAACATTTTGCCAAAAAGTTTATCAAGAGACGCAGGTAAGGAAGTGCAGTTAAGAAGGTTGCCTTGCAATCTTGTTGTTTTGGGTTTGATTCCATTGTGCAGTACCTTGGGCAAATATGTTCTGCTATCAACCCAGACAACCAATGCCTTATCAGTGGATTTGGTATATATAGGCGTAGGAGTGGCTGTGTGGTAAGTAGCTTGCTAACCAACCACATAGTTCCGGGTTCAGTCCCACTGTGTGGCATCTTGGGCAAGTGTCTTCTGCTATAGCCCTGGGCCAACCAATGCCTTGTGAGTGGATTTGGTAGACGGAAACTGAAAGAAGCGTGTCGTGTATATGTATATATATATATGTATGTGTGTGTGTTTGTGTGTCTGTGTTTGTCCCCCTAGCATTGCTTGACAACCGATGCTGGTGTGTTTACATCCCCGTCACTTAGCAGTTCAGCAAAAAGAGACCGATAGAATAAGTACTGGGCTTACAAAGAATAAGTCTCGGGGTTGATTTGCTCGACTAAAAGCGGTGCTCCAGCATGGCCGCAGTCAAATGACTGAAACAAGTAAAAGAGTAAAACGGGTATATATATATATATATATATATATATATATATATATATATATATATATATATCAGCATCATCATTTAACGTCCATTTTCCATGCTGGTATGGGTTGAACGGTTTGACTGAGGTCTGGAGAGCCAGCAGCTGCACCAGGCTCCAAGCGATGTTGGGAGGACAAACACAGACACACAAACACAGACACACAAACACACACACACATATATACATATACATATATACGACGGGCTTCTTTCAGTTTCTGTCTGCCAAATCCTCTCACAAGGCTTTGGTCGGCCCGAGGCTATAGTAGAAGACACTTGCCCAAGGTGTCACGCAGTGGGACTGAACTCGGAACCATGTGTTTGGTAAGCAAGCTACTTACCACACAGCCACTCCTGCACCTACCGCATTGTGTGGTTTTAATTGCCTTTTCTACAATAGGCACAAGGGTAAGGGAGTTAGCTGATTATATCAACCCCAGTACGTGACTGGTACTTATTTCATTGGTCCCCAAAAGGATGAAAAGCAAAATTGACCATGGTGGAATATGAACTCAGGATGTAAAGACTGATAAAATGCTGCTAAGTACTTTGCCTGCCATGCTAACAATTCCACCATCTCACCACCACCACCACCATCATCATCATCATCGTTTAACATCCGTTTTCCATGCTAGCTTGGGTTGGACGCTTCCAGGCTCCAGTCTGATCTGGCAGTATTTCTACAGCTGGATGCCCTTCCTAACGCCAACCACTCTGTGAGTGTAGTGGGTGCTTTTTATGCGCCACTGGCACAGGTGCCAGGGGAGGCTGGCTGCGGTCACAATCGGTTGGTGCTTTTTACATGCCACCGGCACAGAAGCCAGTCAGGCGGTGCTGGCATTAGCTACATTCGGCATCTTTATAACAATAATGATATTAGTTTCAAATTTCTGCACAAGGCCAGCAATTTTAGGAGAGGGAGTAAGTCGATTACATTGATCCCAGTGCTCTACTGGCACTCATTTTATGAACCCCGAAAAGATGAAAGCCAAAGTTGACCTTGGCAGAATGTAAACATTGAACAAAATTCTGCTAGGCATTTTGCCTGGCATTTTAACCATTCTGCCTATTCACTGCCTTTATTCTTTTATTTGTTTCAGTCATTTGACTGTGGCCATGCTGGAGCACCGCCTTTAGTCGAGTAGATCGATCCCGGCTCTTATTCTTTGTAAGCTTAGTACTTATTCTATCGGTCTCTCTTGCCGAACCGCTAAGTGATGAAGACGTAAACACACCAGCATCGGTTGTCAAGCGATGCTGGGAGGACAAACACAGACACACAAACATATACATACACATATACATATATACGACGGGCTTCTTTCAGTTTCCGTCTACCAAATCCACTTGCAAGGCTTTGGTCGGCCCAAGGCTATAATAGAAGACACTTGCCCAAGGTGTCACACAGTGGGACTGAACCCGGAACCATGTGGTTGGTAAGCAAGCTACTTGCCACACAGCCACTCCTGCGCCTATGCCTTGTGTAGTTTTAAAATTGGTTTCAAATTTTGGTACAAGGCTAGCAATTCCAAGGGAGGAAGCAAGTCGATTACATCAACCCCGGTACTCAATTGGTACTTATTTTATTAACCTCCCAAATAGCTGAAAGGCAAAGCCAACCTCAGTAAAATTTGAACTCTGAATGTAAAGACAAATAAAATGTCACCAAGCGTTTTGCCCAATGGGTTAACAACTCTGCCAGGACACCATTTTGTGCTACTTTGATACCAAAAATCGTTTAGCACTACAACGGTTTGAAAATGAAATCTCTGACTCTCTTTATTCTTTACTCTTTTACTTGTTTCAGTCATTTGACTGTGGCCATGCTGGAGCACTGCCTTTAGTCGAGCAAATCGACCCCAGGACCTAATCTTTGTAAGCCTAGTACTTATTCTATTGGTCCCTTTTTGCCAAACTGCTAAGTTACGGGGTTGAGGGGCCTGAACACACCAGCATTGGTTGTCAAGCAATGTTGGGGAGGACAAATACAGACACACAAACATACACACGCATACACACACACACACACACACATACACACACACACACATGTATATACATATATATGCGACGGGCTTCTTTCAGTTTCCGTCTACCAAATCCACTCACAAGGCTTTGGTCTGCCCGAGGCTATAGTAGAAGACACTTGCCCAAGGTGCCACGCACTTGGACTGAACCCGGAGCCATGTGGTTGGTAAGCAAGCTACTTACCACACAGCCACTCCTATGCCTGTTCAGATATTCATATGGATACCATCAAAACTTCTACATAGGCGCAGGAGTGGCTGTGTGGTAAGTAGCTTGCTAACCTTCGATTTGTTCGGACGTGTTTTTTGGCTGCTCCAGTTGTCACGTGTTTTTACGTGAAATATTGAACTTTTGAGACTCGACTGCAGGTAGGTGTTTGATGTTTTTTTGGGAGCTTAGTGAAGTTTATTGCTTTGCATTTAATATTTTTTAGCAAGTAATAGACTCCACTTTGCTCCGGACATTTTCCTGCCTGTGGTCGAGTGTAAAGACTCACTTTGCAGTGAGAATTGTGTTTTTTGAGGAGGCGTAGCCCCTCCTCAAAAATTATTTGCTTTCGAGGAGATTACCAACGATAACCAAGGACTGTTTTCATTGGGATTTACCAGGAAGCACCAAAGACTGTTGAACGTTTGGCCAGGAGTACCTTTTCGGCCAAAATAATTAATTCCTTTGCTGAATTTGAACTCTTCTTCAAGCTATCGTTATTTTTAAAAAGAACTCTTTTGAACTGTTATTTTATTGTAATTCTTCTCTTCTGTTGTGTTTTCTCTTCTCCCTCTTTCTATCTTATTTATTTTCTTACACTTTTGAACTTTTATTGGATTCCGTTTCGCAATGGCAAAGGAATTTATCGTGTGGGACCTAACACCTCCCAAAAAATATTTAAAAGAGCTGGAAAGGAAGACCGTGGTGTTGAGGACATACTCGAAGTCGCTCAACACCATAGCAGTCTTCCCAAAGGCTACTATTTTAAACGAGCTGGCAGACTACATGCCAGCCGTTAAATATATCACTCGGGGAGTTAAATATGCAACGGTTTGGTTGCTATTTGACTCCCCTAAAGCAGCTTGCGAATTTGCAAGCCAGCCTATCGAGGGCGAAGAGATATTGTTTCTCCCCAATTATATGGGAGAAAAACTGTTGAGAGCTTGGATCTGCGGCTTACCACCAGGCGTTGAGCCCGAGTGGATAGAGGACTCTATCTGCCGGGGCTTGGATGGTAGCAGTTACAAGCTACTGAGCATAAAAGTGCAGTCTGTGGCTGATTGGGAGGGGTCAAAAGCTGTTTTGACCCTATGGACCCAGTCAGCCAAAAGTCTGGTTTTACCGGACTTTTTGAGGATGGCCGGGTACAGGTATCCGGTGATGCTTGAGGGACGCCCCCCCAAGTGTCACCTGTGCCTGGAGACCGGCCATATTAAGAAGAACTGCCCCAAGAACCAAAGTAGGATCCTGGAGCAGTTGATGTTGGAGCCTCTCCCTGCACCCCCAATGGAGGGAGAGAAACAAAAAGAGGAAGCGGTGACTTCCTCCACAAGAAAAAGAAAAGTGGGGAGCAATGGTGACCCACCAAAAGAACCGGAAGCTGCGGGAGAAAAAGAGGACCCGGTGTGTACAACACCGGAACCTCAACCTCCCGAGGCCCAAGGTAAAAAGAAAAAGAAAAAGAGAAACGGGACGCCGCCGGCAGATTGTAACACGCAGACGGCGTCTCCCAAGTCTCCTCGGCGGGTGTGCCGCCGGAGAAACAATATGTAGTCCTCTTCTACAAAGGAGGAACATTAGAAAATGAAATACGTAAAATGAGAAAGAGAGGCCAATGGAAGGGACTTCGGTCCTGCACAGAGGACCCCGGGTGGCCTTCGCAGCTGGCTGCGGAGGTCATACTCGATAACGATCTGTGCAGAATCGCGAATTCCTTCCCGGAGGACTCATTTCAATTTATACCTGTATATAAAGGCCTGACGAAGAACGATTGCCTTGGTGAAGCAAGAGGGCTGGTCGGCCGGGTAACGTAAACCTATTGAACATTTTTGTATTGAGAAAGAGGTTTATTGCCTCTTATAACATATGTAAAATTTTGGAATTTTTTGTAAAATCTTTGAAAAAAAAGAACAATGTCTTAGAGAAGCGGAAGTCGGCAGGCGCTTTCGTCTTCTTTCATCACCATCCTTGTCCATCACCATCATTCATTTATGTTTTTTGTCCAGCCCGCAGCTACTCTGTGTACTGCCCTAGTGGCAAATTATATATGAAATAAAGTAGCTTGCTAACCAACCGCATGGTTCCGGGTTCTGTCCCACTGCATGACATCTTGGGCAAGTGTCTTCTGCTATAGCCCCGGGCTGACTAATGCCTTGTGAGTGGATTTGGTAGACGGAAACTGAAAGAAGCCTGTCGTATATATGTATATATATATATGTATGTGTGTGTGTGTTTGTCCCCCTAGCATTGCCAGACAACCGATGCTGGTGTGTTTACGTCCCCGTCACTTAGCGGTTCGGCAAAAGAGACCGAAAGAATAAGTACTGGGCTTACAAAGAATAAGTTCCGGGGGTCGATTTGCTCGACTAAAAGCGGTGCTCCAGCATGGCCGCAGTCAAATGACTGAAACAAGTAAAAGAGAGTAAAAGTGAATATGGGCCAAAAGTTTTTGTATATGTATTCTCGTGTATAAGCAGTATATCATTTTACTTTTAATCAATGTAATTCTTCAACCTTTCATTGATATTATGATTCATCAGTGTTTTGGTGTTAATTATGACAACAGAGGAAAACAAGAAGATTCCAGCCACTGACTAATGTTTTATTGCTCTTTCATGTAATATCATAAGAATCAGGATGATTCAACTCTGTTTAGGATACATAATTATATATTCCATATCGATGATATATTGTAATATTGTTAATATTGTGCAGAAAATATTGACTGAATTATGATGAACAGACCCAACCATCCCACTTCTAATATTATATCTTGTTGTATGAATTAATCATCAAAACATTGAATTTGAACTAATTTAGTTTTCCAAAAAAAAATTTTTTAAGCGTAAAAGCGTAAAATAGAGAAACAACATTACTATCATCCTTTGTTTTTTTTATCTTTTTCTTGTTTCAGTCATTGGGCTGCACCCATGCTGGGGCAATGTCTTGAAGGGTCTGGTTGAATAAATTGGCCCCAAAAATTTGTTTTTAAGTCCGGGGCTTATTCTATTGGTCGCTTTTGCTGAATTGCTAAGTCATGGGGATGTAAACAAACCAACATCAGTTGTCAAGCATTGATGGGGTGGGTACAAACACAAAGGCACATGCACACACATTTGATGGGTTTTTGCACAGTCTCCTTCTACAAGTTCACTCACAGGGCATTGATCAACCTAATGCTGTAAGTAGAAAATACTTGCTCAAGGTGGTGGGCCATGGGATAGAACCCAAAACCACTTGATTCACAAAATGAGCTTCTTAGATAAACAGCCATTCCTGCACTTGTAAAGTATTTATAATTTCTTCTTTTTTCTTTGCTATATATCTTAGTGAGATGCCAGCGCCGCCTCGACTGGCTTCTGTGCCGGTGGCACGTAAAATGCACCAATCCGACCGTGGCCACTGCCAGCCTCGCCTGGCACCTGTGCAGGTGGCACGTAAAAAGCACTCACTACACTCACGGAGTGGTTGGCGTTAGGAAGGGCATCCAGCTGTAGAAACATTGCCAGATAAGACTGGAGCCTGGTGCAGCTTTCTGGCTTCCCAGATCCCCGGTCGAACCATCCAACCCATGCTAGCATGGAGAACGGACGTTAAACGATGATGATAATGATGATGATCTTAGTGAGATCCTTTATAGCTCATTGTCTTGTATGGCTGAGGCTCTGACTCAGCTCAAAGCATTGCTGGCTTGTTTTGCTCCTCCATACATTCCGCTGCTTCAGGTTCATGTAAGAACATCATTTTTCACCACTGATGAAAATACAGTAAAAAATCTTTGAGTTCACAAGTAGTTTGATAGAGAACAAGCAAACTAGTGACAAGAGAGAAGCACAGGAACTTGTCTCTTTCATCCGCAATGTGTGGGAACCATGCACCAAGATTTTGGACCTTACTGATCAAGTGAAGGTGTCAGGTGACAGGTGACAGTATCATGACAGCATTCCATCTGCGAGGCCAATTCCTCAATAGACTGACACGGATCCTCATTGATGTGTGTGGTATATGCAGGTTTGAAATAGAGGCACCTACCTTCTCTTTGTCGACATAGACCTCCTCAGCGGTAATGCACCCTTCCACGTGGCTTGACCCGAATGCTAGAAATAGCAGCTGCTTTTCCCCTACCTTGACAAAGCACTCACATGTTCAGCTCTGTCCGCTACCCTGATCGCAAAGGCCCAATGATCCCCTGCCTGTGCACGTGTCACTCCTGCCCCTTCCTCTTCCGGTCAGCCCCAAGTTCGGTCAGCTCCCCAGCTGCTGACGTCATCCCACAATGAGTATATTCAATTGAGCTTCATTGAACTGAACAGTTCAGCCAGAATGCAGAAAGGATCTGAGAGTTTGAATTTCCTCTCCTTGAAGTATGGAAACCTTTTCTATGTAGCTCTTTCATTAAAAGCACAAATATGTTGAATGGCTTTGACAGCTTTTGCAGTTTTGGAACTTTGGTTGAAGGCAAAGAGAAGCAGGTGTTGAAAATATTCATTTTTTTTCTCCTTAGAATTCAATCACATATCTCTGAAAACAGGTAAAATTTCTTCAAATTCCAAAAACAAAAAACAAAAGTTCTAGAGAACAGAGTTACAAAAAAAAAAAAACCCTCAAAAAACATTTTTCTTATTATTTCAATTAATGATGGAAACAAACAAAAAGAATTTATCTCACAACACATAAGACATTTGCTTAAGACTTCCCAGTGAGATTGAATCCAAAAATCCTATTGATTTGTAAAGTAATTTTTCTTAACCTTAACCACACAGCCACACTTGCACTCATAAATGAAGTATCTGTCATTGTTTCCAAAATTATTCATAATTCCAACAGTTTTGTATATTAAATTACTTAAATGTTAAGCATTTTCATCTATTAAATCCAATTTCCTTCTTGTAATGTACTAATGTAAAAAAGATTGTCTCTACGAAATAAGAAATTTTGCTGACGCCAATAAATATTCCATCCAAATTCACTACATCCAATAGTAAAAAACAAAAAAAAAAAAGTGCTTAATAACATTTCTGTGTCTTTTCATCTCAAAGAGGAAGGATCAATGAAGATGGAAGCAACTGGAAAAATAACATTACCAAAAATTCTACACTGGCATTTTTACATCAATGCATAAACCTTGCTTCATTTAACCATCTTTTCTTCAGATTCTTTTTAACCCTTTACCATTCAGATTACTCTGTTAAACGTAATCCTTATTTATTCACATGGTTTTGAATTAATCCTGCATTATCTCTTGGCGTCAAGATTTCAATGTTGCCATTATGTATTTTAGAATGACATTGCAGGGTTGGTAGGAAAAGTCTGATCTGGCACATCTAAACATAAAACAGAATATTTTGGCCAGATATGGCTGGTTTACAGTGGGGCTGTGTTGTAGGAAGCTTGCTTCCGAACCACATGGTTCTGGGTTCAGTCCCACCAAGTGGCACCTTGGGCAAGTATCTTCTATTATAGCTTCAAGCCAACCAAAGCCTTGTGAGTGGATTTGGTAGGTAGAAACTGATAGAAGGGCCTCATATATATATATATATATATATATATATATATATATATTATATATATATATGTATGTATGTATGTATGTATAAATATACACTTATATACATATGTATGTATGTATGTATAAATATACACTTATATATGTATGTATGTATGTATGTATGTATAAATATACACTTATATATGTATGTATGTATGTATGTATACATATACACTTATATATATATATATATGTATGTATGTATAAATATACACTTATATATACATATATATATATGTATAAATATACACTTATATATACATACATATATATATGTATAGAAATACAATATGAGGCTTCCAAATAGGAAAGCCTTGTGCTAGAAAGAGCAGTAGAAAACTCAAACCATCAAATAAGGATAAATTCTCTAAAGGAATGAAAATTAAAAACGTTTACCATCTCAATTATTTCCCAGACCATGGTTTCTAACTATTTCCAGCAAAAAAGTATTCGCTAAGGCCAGTTTCATCAGTGGGACAGCCTTTAGATTTCAAATATACACACAGCCAGATCCACATGTAAAACTAACTGCCTGAATATTCTATATATATATATACATGCATAAAATGAAGGCACATGGCTCAGTGGTTAGAGCATCAAGCTTACAGTCATGACATAGTGAGTCTGATTCCCAGACTGGGCTTCGTGTTGTGTTCTTGAGCAAGATACTTCATTTCATGTTGCTCCGATTCACTCAGCTGTAGAAATGGGTTGTGATATCACTGGTGCCAAGTTGTATCAGCCTTTGCTTTTCCTTTGGATAACATCGGTGGCACAGAGAGGGGAAGCTGGTGTGCACGGGTGATTTCTGGTCTTCTATAAACGACCTTACCCAGACTTGTGCTTCAGAGGGTAACTTTCTAGGTGCAATTCCATGGTCATCCATGATCAAAGGAGGTCTCTAATCTTTATATATATATATGCAGGCGCAATGGCCCAGTGATTAGGGCAGCGGACTCGCGGTCGTAGGATCGCGGTTTCAATTCCCAGACCGGGCGTTTATTGAGCGAAAACACCTAAGAGCTCCACGACGCTCCGGCAGGGGGTGGTAATCCCTGCTGTACTCTTTCACCACTCTTTCTCTCACTCTTTTGTCTGTTGGCCTGCTCGCTTAGCCAATGGGGTGGCGTCATTCGAAGGCTAAAACAATGCGAACGCATTGTGACCAGCGATGTGTAACTACATCTGATGGACTGGTCGGTCACGTGATCACGTGATATATATATATGTGTGTGTGTGTGTGTGGACCCGTGCAGTTGTCAAGTGGTACCCGCGTGAGTGGAAAAGACCACCCGGAAGGCCTCCACGACGGTGGAGTTACGATTTCAGGAGGACGATTGGGATCACATGGATGGGAAAGGCGTGAGCCAGAGAGGAGTGGACAGCATGCTGTGACCAGCAGTGTTAAATGGACACCCAACGGACTGGTCGGTCATGGTGATCAAGGTGATATATATATATATATATGTATATATATTATTATAATGGACTGTCATGCTGTTTTCAACTACCAAATCCATTCAAAGATCTTGGGTCATATCAGCACTACAATAGAAAACACTTGTCCAAGGTACCACACAGTGGGACTGAACCCAAAACCATATGGTTGCAAAGCATTATTCTTAACCACACATCCATGCCTGCACTTCTGATAAAGTATTTCAAAGTATTTCTAAAATGTTATCTTACAATAAAATGAATACACTTGCTAATATATATATATATATATATATATATATATATATATATATATATGAGTATATTGGAAATTGTTCAAAATTAGCAGGAACTTAATTTATTTATAATTACAAATTATGCAAATCTGATGTGTTTTTTAATCAAATCAAATAAAATAAATAACGTAAAATTAAAGTAAAATTGTATTTTCACATCGCAATATGTTTTCTTTGATAAGGCATTAATATCTCATAACCACATAACTATTTCCTTTCCTCTTTCCATATGTAGATTTTGGACTTTGTGATTTAGTAAGAAAATTATTATATTATTATATTAACTAATATATGAATATATAATTGATAAATATGATTAATATATAGTTGTATTAATATAATCGATATATATATGTATGTATATATGTGTGTGTGTGTGTGTATTTGTGTATGTGTGTTTCTATATAATTGTCTTTCTCTCACTCTCTCTCTCTAAACACACACACATATATATATATATATATATATATATATGTATATGTAAGTATGTATATGTATGTATGTATGTATGTATGTATGTGAAATATAAAGATTACTATCCTGTATTAAAACCACTTCCATCACTAATATTTTTTATATGTATGTATGTATGTATGTATGTATGTCTGTATGTATGTATGTATGTGTGTGTGTATGTATGTATGTGTATGTATGTTTATGTGTATGTGTGTATGTATATGTGTGTGTGTGTGTATGTATGTATGTATGTATGTATGTATATCTAAACGTCTAAGATGACTCATTATGAATATGATTTTCTTAGACTATTAATCTTATTCTTAGAAATATTAATCTCATCAAAGATAAAAACTTAACTTTAGAAAATGCAACACTGAAATCTGTAATTTGGTTCAGATAGGTATACGATAAGATTCCATACTTTGATAGCACCAAGATAATATCCCAAGTACTTGTAGACTACATAAGCTATATACATCATTCCAGTTTATACTGTAAAGATGAAAGCAACAACCAACGACCATCCTTTGAGGAGAAGCATGATTCAGAATACTGGCACATGCATCTTCGTTTATCAATGATTCATTTATCACTGATCCAGGAAAACATGTTATGTTAATTGTGAACTGTATTAACCTTATCACAAATTGATCTGTGACACTATGGGTCATCAGTCCTGGCCAGTCAAAGGTTCTGTGTGAATCATAAAAACACACTCCTGGTGACCATCCATGATGATTGGTACTATTGAGTGTCTTGGAATGAAACTCTCTGTTTCCTATACATTCTATTATTTATTTATCACTGATTCATTTAACATGCGTTTGGGGGTTTCTTTGAACCAAACAAAGGAATTGTAGGAGAAAGTTCAGAGAATATGCAGCATGTATAACAAGGAGAGTACAGGAGGCGGTCGAAAAATCCAGCTTCTATATATGGCTGAAGCAGGAAGACCAAAAATGGCTTGAAAATCATAACATGCCGGTGGGAAATAACATCACTAGGTGAGACAAGCTGACACTGAATCAGTTTCGCTGACTGACAGGTGACGGTCGTTTAGAGAATGCGTGGATTAAGACTATGCACTTTCACTAGTCAGTTAAGGTGAGACAGTGTCACGTGACAACTTGCTGGGGCTGCCTGCTGGAGCCTAGCGGCAGGTATTTAAAGGGAAAAATTTGACAAGTCAGTCAGTCACCGGCTGACACTCACTGACGATACATCGAAGAGGCCAGGGAACAGAAGAAAGAAGATATGCACCCAACACCAGAGCTGAAGACACCTCCAAAAGGGGGTGGCCCTGTCACAGCAAAACGGTAGAGGAGTAGGGGCCGAAACCGGACGTGGTTCCTCCTGATGATGTCTTGAGCTAACTGGATCCTATAAAGGAGCTGTTGTGGTAGCAGACCACGAAACACGGTTGTAATTCCTCAGATGGAAAGAGGTAAGCTGGAAGAATTGATAACACATTGGACAAAATGCTTAGTGGCACTTCTCCTGGCTGCTTTTGTTCTGAGTTCAAATACCACTGAAATCAACTTTGCCTATCATTTTTTCAGGGTCATTCAGATCACGTACCATTCAAGTACTGGAGTTTATGTGTTGCTGGCTTTGAATCCTGCAATAGACTATTGATGCTCCATCGGTTATGATGACAAGGGTTCCAGTTGACCTGATCCATGGAACAGCCTGCTTGGGAAATTATTGTGTAAGTGGATGAGCGCTCCACAGACACGTGTACCCTTAATGTAGTTCTCACAAAGATTCACCATGACACAGAATGTAACAAGGCTGGACCTTTGAATTACAGGTACTCATTTTTACCAGCTGAATGGACTGGAGCAATATGAAATAAAGTGTCTTGCTTAAGGACTCAATGCACTGCCATGACTCAAACTGAGTTGAATACACTAACCACTGAGCCACACATATTTACACAATAAACCAGTATAGGCATAGAAGTGGCTGTGTGGTAAGTAGCTTGCTTACAAACCACATGGTTCCGGGTTCAGTCTCACTGCGTGGCACCTTGGGTAAGTGTCTTCTACTATAGCTTCAGGCCGACCAAAGCCTTGTGAGTGGATTTGGTAGACAGAAACTGAAAGAAGCCCGTCGTATATATGTATATGTATATATATATATATTATATATATATATATGTTTGTGTGTCTGTGTTTGTCCCCCCAACATCGCTTGACAACTGATGCTAGTGTGTTTACGACCCCGTAACTTAGCGGTTCAGCAAAAGAGACCGATAGAATAAGTACTAGGCTTACAAAGAATAAGTCTGGGGTCAATTTGCTCAACTAAAGGCAATGCTCCAGCATGGCCACAGTCACATGACTGAAACAAGTAAAAGAGTAAAGAGATTATCTCGTTCTGGGGGCACTTTGTGAT
The DNA here is from genome assembly GCF_006345805.1 of Octopus sinensis. Classification (NCBI taxonomy): domain Eukaryota; kingdom Metazoa; phylum Mollusca; class Cephalopoda; order Octopoda; family Octopodidae; genus Octopus; species Octopus sinensis. The sequence goes on from NC_043007.1 coordinate 11,324,614, forward strand.
GTCGATCATTTGCACATCACAGAGACTAAGTAATTGGTCTATGAGTCCTAGGGTTGAAGAAAAATAGCATTATATGTGTTTAAAAGTAATACCAGACTTGATAGACTCTTTACCAAAATTAAGCTAATCCAGGAATCTCTAGAACATAAAAAGTGTATCTCTAATATTCTTTTCTACTCTAGGCACAAGGCCTAAAATTTTGGGGCAAAGTCGACCTCAGTGAAATTTGAACTTAGAACATAAAGACAGACGAAACACTGCTAAGCATTTTGCCTGGCATGCTACCGTTTCAGCCAGCTCACCACCTTCCTATCCACAATATATGTTTTTTCTACTCTAGGCATAAGGCCCAAAATTTTTGAGGAGGGGGCCAGTCGACTAGATCGACCCCAGTATGCATCATCATCATCATCATCATCATTTAGCATCCGTTTTCCATGCTAGCATGGGTTGGACGGTTCAACTGGGGTCTGTGAAGCCAGAAGGCTGCACCAGGCTCCAATCTTGATCTGGCAGTGTTTCTACAGCTGGATACCCTTCCTAACGCCAACCACTCCGCGAGTGTAGTGGGTGCTTTTTACGTGCCACCCGCACAGGAGCCAGACGGAGCTGGCAAACGGCCACGAACGGATGGTGCTTTTACGTGCCACCGGCACGGGGGCCAGGCGAGGCTGGCAACGGACACGAACGGATGGTGCTTTTACATGCCACCGGCATGGAGGCCAGTCGGGGGCGGCATCTAGTACTTAATTTATCAACCCCGAAAGGATGAAAGGCAAAATCAACCTCAGCGGAATTTGAACTCTGAACGTAAAGACAGATGAAATACTGCTAAGCATTTCACTCAGAGTGCTGACTTGTCTGCCAGCTCACCCCTTGTGTATCTCCAATATTCTATGTATTTAACTGATTTTATAAAAGGGAAATGTGAAGGCGCATGGCTCAGTGGTTAGAGCGTCGAGCTTACGATCATGAGGTTGTGAGCTCGAATGCCGGACCGGGCTGCGTGTTGTGTTCTTGAACAAAGCACTTTATTTCACGTTGCTCCAGTTCACTCAGCTGTAGAAATGAGTTGCGACGTCACTGGTGCCAAGCTGTATCGGCCCCTTTGCCTTTCCCTTGGATAACACTGGTGGCGTGGAGAGGGGAGGCTGGTATGCATGGGCGACTGCTAGTCTTCCATAAACATCATTGTCCGGACTTGTGCCTGGGAGGGTAACTTTCTAGGTGCAATCCCATGGTCATTCATGACCGAAGGGGGTCTAGAAAAAAAATTAAAGGGAAAATAGCGTATCAATATGACAGGAAACTGTATAGGTTCAGGCATGGCTGTGTGGTAAGAAGTTTGCTTCCCAGTCACATTGTTCCAGGTTCAGTCCCACTCTGTAGCACATTGGACAAGTGTCTTCTACTATAGCCTCAGGCTGGCTAAAGCCTTGCAAGTGGATCTGGTAGATGGAAACTCAAAGAGGCCGAGCTGGCAGAATCATTAGCACACCAGGAGAAATGCTTAGCAGTATTTTGTCTGCCACTACGTTCTGAGTTCAAATTCTGCTGAGGGCAACTTTGCCTTTCATCCTTTCGGGGTCGATAAATTAAGTACCAGTTAAGCACTGGGGTCGAAGTAATCGACTTAATCGGTTTGTCTGTCCTTGTTTGTCCCTCAGTGTTTAGCCCTTTGTGGGTAGTAAAGAAATAGGTATTTCGTCTGCTGTTATGTTCAGAGTTCAAATTCCACCAAGGTTGACTTTGCCTTTCATCCTTTTGGGGTCAATAAATTAAGTACCAGTTACGCACTGGGGTCGATGTAATCAATTTAATCTCTTTGTCTGTCCTTGTTTGTCCCCTCTATGTTTAGCGCCTTGTGGGCAATAATGAAATAGGAAACTCAAAGAAGCCCATTGTCTATATACATGTGTGTGTGTGTGTGTGTGTGTGTGTTTGTTCCCCACTATCATCTGACAACCAGTGTTAGTTCGTTCACATCCCCATAATTTAACAGTTCTGCAAAAGAAACCAACAGAATAAGTGCTAGGCTTTAAAAAAACGAAAAACAAATATTGGTGTCAATTCATTCGACTAAAATTCCTGGGACACAGCCGCAGAGTAATGTCTGAAACTAGTAAAAAAAAAAAAAAAAGAATTCATCAGTGTTAAAGTGGTTAGGAGCATTACTAGCCCTTAGTTGTGAAATAAAAGTTTCTGGTTGGAATCCAGTCTGGTATTATATTCATAGTCAGGCGTAAGACGCCTGATGACAATTGGGGATTATGTGAATTGTAATTCAATGAAGATGTACATATTAAAGATGGGCTTGATAGCCCCTTAAAAAGTGGTAATAGTACATGAATATAAAAATATATACACATGCACATGCACTCATATGTATGTATATGTAAATGTATATATATACATGTGTGTATACACACATATCTATATGTGTGTATGTGTATGTGTGTGTATTATATATTTTTATATACATATATATACATACATACATATATATATGTAGATATATATCCAATATAATGCGAATGAGTCAATATTAAATTAAAATAGCCATCTATGTATCATCTGTGTATATATTATTATTATTGTTATTATTATTATTATTATTATTATTATCTTCGTTATTATTACACACACACACATACACACACACATATATATATATATATATATATACATATCTCCCTCTCTGTCTCTCCCCCTCCTTCTCTCTCTCTCTCTCTATATATATATATATATATATACATACATACATACATACATACATCCATACATACACATACACATACACACACACACACACACACATACATATAAAAACTAGTTTAAAATATAATTTCCCATGTGTGAAATAAATTTAGAAGAATAAATTGAATCAATAAGTAAATTTCAAGTCAGTGGATCTAAAAAATTGTCATTCTGTATATTTAGATATATTAGATACATAAAACTTTAATATAACAACTAAGAACAGTAATTGCAAATATGAAATCAACCAATAAAAACAACAAAAAAAATGTTAGTGTTTAGTTGGGTGGAAAGCCTTCCAAAATTGTGTTTAATATTTACCTCACTGCTCAAAAAAATAGTTTCAAAACCAATTTCAAGCATTGCTTACCATTTTTTGTATGATATTTGGTTTGGACTTAGGGTGAGGAGCTTGCAGAATTGTTAGCATGCTAGACAAAATTCTTAGTGGTATTTCGCATATCGCTACATTCTGAGTTCAAATTCTGCTGACGTCGACTTTGCCTTTCATCCTTTCGGGTTTGGGTTCGATCTAATCAACTGGCCCCCTCCCCAGAAATTTTAAGCCTTGTACCTAGAGTAGAAAAGAATATTTTCAAGTGGCAGAAATGTTAGTATGCTGGGCAAAATTCTTAGTGGTATTTCGCATATCGCTACGTTCTGAGTTCAAATTCTGCTGAGGTCAACTTTGCCTTTCATCCTTTCGGGTTCGATAAATTAAGTAACAGTTGCATACTGGGGTCGATCTAATCAACTGGCCCCCTCCCCAGAAATTTTAAGCCTTGTACCTAGAGTAGAAAAGAATATTTTCAAGTGGCAGAAATGTTAGTATGCTGGGCAAAATTCTTAGTGGTATTTCGCATATCGCTACGTTCTGAGTTCAAATTCTGCTGAGGTCAACTTTGCCTTTCATCCTTTCGGGTTCGATAAATTAAGTAACAGTTGCATACTGGGGTCGATCTAATCAACTGGCCCCTCCCCCAAAATTTCAGATCTTGTGCCTAGAGCAGAGAAGGATATTTTCAAGTGGCAGAAACATTAGCACGGTGGGCAAAATGCTTAGCAGTTTTTCATTGGTCTTCACATTCTGAGTTCAAATTCTGCCAAGGTCAACTTTGCCTTTCATCCTTTCGGGTTCGATAAATTAAGTATCAGTTGCATACTGGGGTCGATCTAATCGACTGGACCCCTCCCCCCAAATTTCAGAATATTTTCAAGTGGCAGAAATGTTAGCACGCTGGGCAAAATGCTTAGCAGTATTTCGTCTGTCTTTACGTTCTCAGTTCAAATTCAGCTGAAGTTGATTTTGCCTTTCATCCTTTCAAGGTCAATATATTAAGTACCAGTTGCAAACTGGGTCGATCTAATCGACTGCCCCACCCTCCCACCACCACCACGCCATACACCCACCAAAAATTTCGGGCCTTGTGCCTAGAGTAGAAACGCATTTAAAGTTTTATTTACCATTTTTGTGCGCAATATTTTCTTTGTACATGCTTGCATAACTTTGCTACATACCTACCAGCTATGTATGAATTAATAGATGCAAATTTAATTTGTAAATAAAATTATTGTTGAAATACTCAATGTTTATCTAACTAAGCAAAAGCTTAATCTAAAAATTTAATCTAAGAATTAGAATTTTCTATTATTTTTTAACCGTTTCATTTTTTTCACAGCAGACTAAAACGTTGACATCTACAGAATTTTGTAATTCATTTGCGACATTATTATCTCTTGTATAATTATTGGCATTTTCTATTTCTTTCAAGCCAATATCACTGTCTGTATTAAATAGAATCTTTATAAGGTTTGTATTATTGCTAAATGAGAGAACACTCAGCTATAGCAATAAAAATTCTAATGAGTATTAGAAAATTCAATTCTTCATTTATATTTTTTTCTTCTTTAAATTGGCTGTTAAACTCAGAATTTCTTTTGACATTTTGAAATATAAACGAGTCATTTAATCACATTCTATGGTGTTTTCTGACATTATTGTCAACAATAATAATAGCAATTTTAACAGTTGGAAGAATCCTCATCGTCGTCATCGTCATCATCATCATTATCATCATCATCATCGTCATCGTCATTTAAATGTCTACATTTCCATACTTGAATAGACCTGAAGCAAACTTTCCCTGCCCAGATGCTTTTCCTGCTGCTCACCTTCACCTGTTTCCAAGTGAGGTAATATTCCCCCCCCCTCCCCCGTGACTAGACGACATGTCTTCACAGGAAACTGGAAATGAATGATACTGCTTACGTAACAGTGACATACATTTACAACTGTTATGCCATATCACGACAAAGAGACACAAGCATACAAATACATAATTGCACACAGACATGTACTTATATACATACATAAATGGAGGGCAGCACTGGACGAACCGGTGTTTCCACACCTTTTTACCATAAGAGAGACTTATTCTCTATGGTAAGTGCAGTGTATTTGTCTTTTAGCAGCTGATATATGTCACAAACATATTTCAACTAGACAAAATTCTGCTCATGCCTAAACACTGCTTTTCACTAATGCTTCATTATACGTAAGTATGTATGTATATATCTATATGTATGTATGCATGTATGTATGTATATATGTATGTATGTATGTATCTATCTATCTATCTATCTATCTATCTATTTATCTATCTAAATATATTTATGTGTCTGTGTGTGTGTGTGTATACATATACTCTTTTACTCTTTTACGTGTTTCAGTCATTTGACTGTGGCCATGCTGGAGCACCGCCTTTAGTCGAGCAAATTGACCCCAGGACTTAGTCTTTGTACGCCTAGTACTTATTCTATCAGTCTCTTTTGGCAAACTGCAAAGTTACGGTGATGTAAACACACCAGCAATTGGTTGTCAAGTGATGTTTGGGGGACAAACATAGACACACAAATGTATACACACACACATACATACATATATATATATATATATAAACGACGGGCTTCTTTCATTTTCCGTCTACCAAATCAGCCTTAGGCTATAGTAGAAGACACTTGCCCAAGGTGCAACACAGTGGGACTGAAGCTGGAACCATGTGGTTCTCCTGCTTGTGTGGCATGGTGCAGAGTCCTGTTGCCAGAAATAGAGTCTTCCAGCAGCCACCCTCTTCACCCAGGGCAGCACTACCTCCTCCAGGCATGTGATGTAGGCCTTTGTGTTTAGCCTGAGGCCATGTGGGAAGATGAATGGAGGTATAACATCACCATCACTAGGGATCACTCTGGATGTTTGATTTTTATCACTCTTGATACATGTTTTGAGGGCACAGCAAGCGAACAGTTTTTCTGTGTGTTCACCATCTGAACCTAGCAGAAATTTTTTCTTGTCTGAGAAAAACCAAAGCATGTTCGACTGGAGGGGATGTTTGAGTTGGTTCAAAAATTTGTCCTTGATGGCTTGGGATAAAAAATTGGCCCCTTCTCATTTTGTATGAGGAATACTGAATGTCTTCAAGCACTACTTGCCGGATAAGAAACTCAGACACTCCCGTGTCCCTGGTGATGAACCTCATTGGCTTAGAGGGATGGTTGTCAATCAAGGCCTGGATCTCACCAACAAATTCAAGAGTCCTTTTGTTATCAGAATGATCAGAGTGAGTTTTCCTGAGCTGCCGTACCTTCGTAATCATTATTAAACTCAGCCAGCTCTTTCCAAATCCTCTGCATTGTCCTCAGATTCACACCCAAACACTCTGAAATGTTTGTATTGGAGCTTCTGGCATGAATGCCAAGCAATGCAGCTTGTCCTTTCCAAATTTCTAGCAGAGTTAATTGTATCATGGTGCTGTTTTTCTCCCAAATGGTTCCCAACTGACCCTACTGTACTGTGCAGTTGACAAAATCAAAAACAAACAATACCCATATGTGAAATTAAGACTACGAAATGGTGACAATTTACCCACTGTACCTTTTATATATATAGACAAATTTACATGGAAATGCATGTGTGACATTCAATCAAATAATAATATGAATAATATATATATATATATATATATATATATAGGCATATATATATATATATATAGGCATATATACATATATGTACATAGATACATATACATGTATGTAGATATGCATATATGGGTACAGGACATCACAAAATGTAAACAACATGAAATACGAAAATAAAGTTGGGTATGTGAACAAGGTGTAGGAGTGGCTGTGTGGTAAGTAACTTGCTTATGAACCATATGGTTCCAGGTTCACTCCCACTGCGTGACACTTTGGGCAAGTGTCTTCTACTATAGCCTCGGGCCGACCAAAGCCTTGTGAGCAGATTTGGTAGATGGAAACTGAAAGAAGCCCGTCTTATATATGTATATATATGTATGTGTGTGTATATGTTTGTGCGTCTGTGTTGCCCCCTCCCGCCCCCAACATAGCTTGACAACCGATGCTGTGTGTTTACGTCCCCGTAACTTAGCAGTTTGGCAATAAAGACCGATAGAATAAGTACTAGGCTTACAAAGAATAAGTCCTGGGGTCGATTTGGTCGACTAAAGGCGGTGCTCTAGCATGGCCACAGTCAAATGACTGAAACAAGTAAAAGAGTAATGAGAGAAACAAATGGCAAACAAGATGAGTAACATAAAAAAATGACCCTTCATCAGTTGTCGACTGTCCTTAATGCTCAAAATAAGGAGTAGAAGGACAGCCAACAACTGATGAAGGGTCGTCTTTTATGTTACTCGTCTTGTTTTTCTTGTTATTTGCATCCCCAACTTTATTTTCGTATTTCATGTTGTTTACATTTTGTGATGTCCTGTACCCATATATGTATATTGATATACATGTATATGTATGTATGTACATATATGTATGCATATATGCCTATATATATATATAGGCATATATGCATATATATATATATAGGCATATATATATATATATATATATAGGCATATATACATATATGTACATAGATACATATACATGTATGTAGATATGCATATATGGGTACAGGACATCACAAAATGTAAACAACATGAAATACGAAAATAAAGTTGGGTATGTGAACAAGGTGTAGGAGTGGCTGTGTGGTAAGTAACTTGCTTATGAACCATATGGTTCCAGGTTCACTCCCACTGCGTGACACTTTGGGCAAGTGTCTTCTACTATAGCCTCGGGCCGACCAAAGCCTTGTGAGCAGATTTGGTAGATGGAAACTGAAAGAAGCCCGTCTTATATATGTATATATATGTATGTGTGTGTATATGTTTGTGCGTCTGTGTTTGCCCCCTCCCGCCCCCAACATAGCTTGACAACCGATGCTGGTGTGTTTACGTCCCCGTAACTTAGCAGTTTGGCAATAAAGACCGATAGAATAAGTACTAGGCTTACAAAGAATAAGTCCTGGGGTCGATTTGGTCGACTAAAGGCGGTGCTCTAGCATGGCCACAGTCAAATGACTGAAACAAGTAAAAGAGTAATGAGAGAAACAAATGGCAAACAAGATGAGTAACATAAAAAAATGACCCTTCATCAGTTGTCGACTGTCCTTAATGCTCAAAATAAGGAGTAGAAGGACAGCCAACAACTGATGAAGGGTCGTCTTTTATGTTACTCGTCTTGTTTTTCTTGTTATTTGCATCCCCAACTTTATTTTCGTATTTCATGTTGTTTACATTTTGTGATGTCCTGTACCCATATATGTATATCGATATACATGTATATGTATGTATGTACATATATGTATGCATATATGCCTATATATATATATAGGCATATATGCATATATGCCTATATATATATATGCATATATGCCTATATATATATATGCATATATGCCTATATATATATATGCATATATGCCTATATATATGCATATATGCCTATATATATATATATATATGCATATATGCCTATATATATATATATATAGGCATATATGCATATATATATATATAAATTTGTGTTATTTTGTTGCTCTTTCTCGTCAAAGAAATACAAATACACACACACATACACAGAGTATGAGCTTCTTTCCATTTCTGTCAATAAAATCCACTTACACTTAAAGTATGACAGAAGAACTCAAACAGGTGTCTGGCTAAGACAGAAATATAATATAATATATAGTAATATGATATGATATACGATATAGCAATAAATCAATATATTGATCTCTTATCTAGACACATGATCAGGAATTACTTTGGGAAAGGAACAGCCAATTATATCACCCCCCCCCCTCAGTATTCAAGTGGTACTTATTTTATCAGACTCCAGAAGATTAAAGTCAAAGTTGACCCAGAGAAGGTTTGAACTCAGAACGTGAAGGTATGTCTTCTGCTCTACCAATTCACCACTTATGAGATGGTGAAGTTGGCCAGTATAGAGGGCAAACCACCTTACAGTGTAACAATCTTTATATATAAAAGTCAAGTTGTGTGTCTGTCTCCTACGATTTAGATTCCTAACTACTCCCACATTTTGCGGTGCAGTGTAACCAAAAGCGGGTATCTTATAGTCGTGATTCATATAGAGCCCTTCTGGGTATTATTAGTGCGCGTCTACGATGAGTCTACGATTTAAAAAATATTTTACCATCATTTTTTTCCATTTTAATGCATTTTTTCGCTATTATATAAGGGCAGTAACTCTCTAAAAATGTCTACGATGAGTCAACGATTTAAAAAAAAATTTACCATCATTTTTTTCCATTTTTAATGCATTTTTTTTGCTACTTTTTGGCTATAACTCTCTAAAAATGCTTATATAGTTATTTCCCTTACAAACCCGAGCAATGCCGGACGATACTGCTAGTATAATATAAAGTAGAAACATGATTTTTGTATAAGATATACAGAGGAGGAGGAGGAAAGGGGAAGTGTGGAGAAGGAAGAGGGCTAAAGACATAGCTAGCCAGACATAGAGAGATTGTCTTGCCTGGACATCCTACTTGATGAAAATTACCAAATAGGACGAATTTGCAGAGTGCACAAAATCTAGGGAAGAAGGGCTGGGTTGAAAGTCTTTAACAAGATTTGAGAGAGAACTTGGGACTATGTTGTTGGGATGCATACTTCTTATTTCTTTATTGCCTGCAAGGGGCTAAACATAGAGGGGACAAACAAGGACACACAAAGGGATTAAGTCGATTACATCGACCCCAGTGTGTAACTGGTACTTAATTTATCAACCCTGAAAAGATGAAAGGCAAAGTCGACCTTGGTGGAATTTGAACTTAGTATGTAATGGCAGATGAAATACCTATTTCTTTATTACCCACAAGGGGCTAAACATAGAGGGGACAAACAAGGACAGACATAGGTATTATGTCGATTACATCGACCCCCGTGTGTAACTGGTACTTAATTTATCGACCCCGAAAGGATGAAAAGTAAAGTCAACCTCGGCGGAATACGAACTCAGAACGTAGCGGCTGACGAAATACGGCTACGCATTTCACCCGGCGTGCTAACGTTTCTGCCAGCTCGCCGCCTTATATTTAGTAAATTAAGTACCAGTTACATACTGGGGTCCATGTAATCGACTTAATCCCTTTGTCTGTCTTAGTTTGTCCCCTCTATGTTTAGCCCTTTGTGAGCAATAAAGAAATAAGAATTTGAATTCAGAACATTAAGTCAGAAGACGTGCTTCTTCTCTGCATTATATCTGGTTTGTGTAACTGGTACTTAATTTATCAACCCCGAAAGGATGAAAGGCAAAGTCAACCTTGGTGGAATTTGAACTTAGAACGTAATGGCAGATGAAATACCGATAAGCATTTCGCCTTCGGGCGCATACATCTTACCACACAGCCATACCTACAACTGCTTGTTTCAGATCTTTCATCACGGTGCTCCAGCATGGCCCATAGTCCAATGACTGAAACAAGCAAAAGATAAAAGATAAACAGAAAGGAAATTTGAGAACAGAGGCCCTTACATAGGATGGTGGGGGAGGCTGAAGTCTAATGTTTAAAAGGATGCTTTTAGTTGGAGGGTTAAAGGTTAGTCATTTAGGAATGCAAAGTAATTTATCAATAATATGTGGATGATTAAAGCAAAATGAAGCCAGGATAGGATCATTAAAGGACAGAAAATGGCTGGGTAATGGTGGAGTGGTGATGATGGTGGTAGTGGTGATGGTGATGGCTGTAGTGGTAGTGGTGGTGGTGTAGTGTACAAGTGGTGAATCTGTGAAATTAATTGTGATACATACACACACACAAACACATATGTATGTATGTATGTATGTATGTATGTATTTATGTATATATTTATGGATGTATGTGTATGTATATATATATATACATATATATTTGTATATGTGTGTGTGAGTCGATGTATATGTACATGTATATATATGTATGTATATATGTATATATATACTTATATACATGTGTGTGTGTGTGTTTGTGTATGGAAGATATTTAGTTAAGAGGTAGAACGAGACGAAAAAAAATAGTGAACAAAAATAATTACTGTATGGGAAATATGTGTGTGTGTATGTGTGTATACATATATACCTACACACATACACACACACATATGCATAATATATATGAAGAAAGAGGACAGCTTGAGCAAAACAATAACACAAGAATGGCTGATTATTCATAGTGGCATAATAAAAAAACATATAGGAATATTAAATAATATAATATAATATAATATGTAATATAATATAATGTGTAATATAATATAATATAATATATAATATAATATAATATAATATAATACGGCAAGAACCTATTGCAACAGAATAAAGTAAACATTATGATCAAATATGCCAATGTAATATAACAGAGGAACCTACAGTAAAATATTGAGGATAATTAAAAGAACGCTATGTGTAAAATTCATCACCATCATTATCATTGTCTGTGAACATCCATTTTCCATGCTGGTATGGGTTGGATAGTTTGACAGAGTCCATTGAGTTGCAGAGCTGCACCAGGCACCTGTGTCAGTTTTGGCACCTCACAGTATAGAAACATTTATCATGGCATCAGCAGGTAAATTGGAAAAAGTGTTACTGCAAAGGATAGCAAGGGAGATGCGCTGGAAGGAGGAATTACAACCGTGTTTCGTGGTCTGCTACCACAACAGCTCCTTTATAGGATCCAGTTAGCTCAAGACATCATCAGGAGGAACCATGTCCGGTTTTGGCCCCTAATCCTCTACCGTTTTGACGTGACGCCCCACCACTTTTGGAGGTGTCTTCAGCTCTGGTGTTGGGTGCATGTCTTCTTTCTTCTGTTCCTTGGCCTCTTCAATGTATCATCAGTGAGTGTCAGCTGGTGACTGACTAACTTGTCAAATTTTTCCCTTTAAATACCTGCCGCTAGGCTCCAGCAGGTAGCCCCAGCAAGTTGTCACATGACACTGTCTCACCTTAACTGACTAGTGAAAGCGCATAGTCTTAGCCTGCGCATTCTCTAAACGACCGTCACCTGTCAGTCAGCGAAGCTGATTCAGTGTCAGCTTGTCTCTGCTCTGATAGCTGGAGACTCTTTGAAATGCCAAGAATGTTACAGTGTGTACAGGGTGTTTTTTACATGCCACCAACTCTAGTCGGGTCACCAAGCAAGTTGCAGCAAGGAAAAATAGTGGAAAAGGAAAAAGCCTTCACAACTAAGTGGGGTGAGTCTTTGAGAGGGAGATTATTTTATGTCAGGTGCTGTCAGCGTTTTTCAACCAGGCTCCCTAGACCCCTCGGGTTCTGCAAAAGGTTCCTAGGGGTTCCATAAGAAAGAGTGAGGTAAGCTAATGCTAATTTCATGATCTTAATGTTACTATACATGCACAATATATTATTGGTCATTGTAATATTGTAATATAGACATCGTCCTACAGCCATCTGGTTTGCCAATCCTTAGTTAAATCGTCCAACCCATGCCAGCATGGAAAGCGGATGTTAAAATTATGATGATGATGATGATGATGATGTCTGTGTGTGTGTATGTATATATGTGTGTATGTGTGTGTGTACATATGCATGTGTGTGTGTGTGTGTTTGTCTGTGTTGTCTTTGTCCACCAGCACCATCTGAAAACCAATGTTGGTTTATTTACATCCCAGTAACCTAGCAGCTCGGCAAAGGAGACTGGTTGAATAACTTTCCATCGATTCATTGAAGGTGGTGTGCTCCAGCATGACCATGGTCCAATGATCGAAACAATAAAAGAAAACCAAAAAAAGGAGAAACAACATCAAAAGATAAAAGATAGCAACATTTAGAGTTGCCAGATACAAAGTCTATTAATATGAAATCTATTAATTATTAATTATCACAAGTCTATTAATTATTATTTTATTGGTTCCAACCAATTGGCTGTGGTGGCCATGCTGGGGTTTTTCATCAAGGATAATGTTTACAACTCAACCAGTTTCACCAAACACACATCTATATAATAATCAGGTTTGACACTGCTTAAGAACTCTATTCAGGTGGGAATTGATCAAGTTTGTGTGATATATCTCTGAGCTATATATCAACATTTTTCTTCCATGAGTTATTGCCGAAGTTATTCAACGCTTCTGAGTCATTAATCTCACATTTTTTTCATCTTACTTTGTTTGACATAACACTGCGATCACTTCTACAACTATTATTATTATTATTATTATTATTATTATTTTTTTTTTTTTTTTTTTTCTATCACTACATTTGTGTTCTGCTGTATTTTAAACTATTTCGCTGTTCAGCTTTGATGTACACTACACTTTAGTTTTAATGGCCGGGTTGTATGGAGTTAAGAAGCTTGCTTCCCAACCAATGTGGTCTTGAGTTCGGTCCCACTACACAGCAGCTTGGGCAAATGATTTTATTATATATAACCCAGGGACGATCAAAGCCTTTGGAATTCATTTGGTACATGGAGTCTGTGTGGAAGTCCATCATTCGCAGAAAGCCACCGCCAATGCTGAAACATAAGCACGCTGGGCAAAATGCTTAGTGGTATTTCGTTTGCTGCTACGTTCTGAGTTCAAATTCCGCCGAGGTCTTTGCCTTTCATCCTTTCAGGGTTGATTAAATAAGTACCAGTTATGCACTAGGGTCAATTTAATCGACTTAATCCATTTTGTCTGTCCTTGTTTGTCCCCTCTGTGTTTAGCCCCTTGTGGGTAGTAAAGAAATAAGTATTTCATCTGCCATTAAGTTCTGAGTTCAAATTCTGCCGAGGTCGACTTTGCGTTCATCCTTTCGGGGTCAATTAATTAAGTACCAGTTATGCACTGGGGTCAATGTAATCGACTTAATCCCTTTGTCTGTCCTTGTTTGTCCTCTCTATGTTTAGCCCCTTGTGGGTAGTAAAGAAATAAGACAGCCACCTCCCTCGATCCTATCCACCCACTCCACCACTCGAAAGGACTTTGTGTAGTTACTTGGTGACCCTATTGGTGCTGGTGCCATGTAAGAAGCATTCAGTACTCTGTAAAGTGGTTGGCATTGAGAAGGGCATCCAGCTGTAGAAATCATGCCAAAACAGACAACAGAACTTGGCACAGTCTTCCTGCTTGCTACTTCTTGTCAAACCATGTAACCCATGCCAGCATAGAGAATAGACATCATTGATGATGATGACGTTGATGATTGTGATTGTGACGATGATGATGATGATGATAGATATATATATGTATATATATATATATTCTATAATTATAAACATAATTATAATTAGGGGTCAGCTAATTGCTTCACCATGCACTGATTTTAGAACTAGGAGCTCAAAGATCTCAATTAATTGATAAGTAATTAATTAATTTTACCCTTTTATCATTAATATTGAAATTATATATATATATATATGCATATACATACATACATATATATATATATATATTTATATATATATATATGCATATACATACGTATATATATATACATACATATATATATATATTATATATATATATATATATAGATAGATAGTTCAAATTTATGGAAAACAAAAGATGAAGACAGGTGAGGGAACAAGTGGGTGTATCAGTTTGATGCTCGGGAAAATGGAAAAGCCATTGATGTTTTGAGTCTATGCTCTTTGGCAGAAAGGGCTGAGAGGAAAAGTACAGAGAGAGAAAGAACAAATAAACGAAAGTGAAGAGAGAAAATCTGTAGGGATTAACAGTTGAACATGAAAAAATGTATGCATATATATATATATATATATATATGTATATTGTAGCCGCATGAATGGCTGTGTGGTAAGTAGCTTGCTTACCAACCACATGTTTCCGGGTTCAGTCCCACTGCATGGCACCTTGAGCAAGCGTCTTCTACTATAGCCTTGGGCCGACCAAAACCTTGTGAATGGATTTGGTAGATGGAAACTGAAAGAAGCCTGTTGTATATATGTATATATATGTGTGTGTGTTTGTGTCTGTATTTGTCCCCCCAATATCACTTGACAACTGATGCTGGTGTACTTATGTCCCTGTAACTTAGCAGTTCAGCAAAAGAGACCAATAGAATAAGTACTTGGCTTACAAAGAATAAGTCCTGGGGTCGATTTGCTTGACAAAAGGCGGTACTCCAGCATGGCCACAGTCAAATGACTGAAACAAGTAAAAGAGTAAAGAGTATATCATCATCATCATTGTCATCGTCATCATCATCATCATCATCGTCGTCGTCGTCATCATCATCATCTATGAATCTTAATCCAGCTTTGATTCCAAGCTAAACTTGTGTAGTACATTGTTATTGTCTACATTTATATATTCTACTTTGGTCTGCAGTTTGCTTGCGTCCTTCTATAAGTCTAAATCACACTTGAGTTCTACTGTACTCGACTCTGCATCTGTGTTTGACTTTGCTCTGCACTAAATTTGTTGTTCTCTCCTACTTTGGTTAGCACTGCTTTTGGATATTTTCTTTCTTTGACCATCTTTATAAACACACATACATCATATTGGATTTCTAAAAACATTCAGAGAACGAACTGGCGGAAACTTAGTTTTGAACAAAGAAAGACAAAAGATGAGTTTTAAAAGGTTCTTATAATCAATATTTAGTTGTTGAAAGTCATGTCGAGACTTTATAAGCTTCTATGATTCAGTCTTGAGCAACTTTTAATAGAAAAGGCTAGCTATTGTCTCTAAACAAAATATGTTATGTTAGTTACACCAGAGTGACATAAAGATTTTGGAGATGTTTTCAAAATGTTTAAATACAATGCATTGTAAACCATTTTACTTAAGTTATCACATACAACGTTTTCGATTTTCGTGATTATTAACACTTGGATACAAAACTTACAAGTGTTTCTTCTCTAAAGAAGACAGAACTGCTGAGACCCCCCTTTGGTCATGACTGACCGTGGGATTGCACCTAGAAAGTTACCCTCCCAGGCACAAGTCTGAGCAAGGTTGTTTATAGAAGACCAGCAGTCGCCCATGCATACCGGCCTCCCCTCCCCACGCCACCAGTGTTATCCAAGGGAAAGGCAAGGGCTGATACAGCTTGGCACCTGTGACGCTGCAACTCATTTCTACAGCTGAATGAACTGGAGCAACATGAAATAAAGTGTCTTGCTCGAGAACACAACACGCTGCCCGGTCCAGGATTCGAACTCACAACCTCACGATTGTAAGCTTGATGCTCTAACCACTGAGCCATGTGCCTTCACACAAAGAAGACAGAACTATTTTTTATGAATTATGTAAGAGTTGAGCAACATAGTACCAAGGCTGCATGGTTAAGAAGTTCACATAACAATCAGGGGGTTTCAGGTTCACTTCCGCAGTGCAGCACCTTGGGCAAGTGTCTTCTACTATATTCCTTCTGAGTGAATTTGGTAGATAAAAATGTTTAAAGCACATTGTGAATGAATGCATGTATGCATGCTCACATGTATGTATGTCATTATTCAAATTTTATTTCAAAAATTTTGCCAATAGAGAAAGAACTTGTTTCTAACCGAGATCCAAGGTTCTTTCATTAAAATTTCAATAACATCAACAGGGTATTTTTGTATGTATATATGTATATGTGTATATTTGTATGTTTTGTTTTATGTATGTCTTCTCA
This sequence comes from Octopus sinensis, assembly GCF_006345805.1. Classification (NCBI taxonomy): domain Eukaryota; kingdom Metazoa; phylum Mollusca; class Cephalopoda; order Octopoda; family Octopodidae; genus Octopus; species Octopus sinensis. Next base: position 11,341,378 of record NC_043007.1, read on the forward strand.
TGCATATACTTGCATGTCTAGACATGCTCATATATACTTAAATGATAAACTTTTGGAAAGTTTTACAGATTTTTACAGTTCCAGTGATGGCTTAGATCTGTAGTCTTCAAATCAGCTTTCTCCTTTCTGTTTTATGTATGTATATATGTATGTATGTATGTATGTATGCATGCATGCATGCATGCATGTATGTATGTATATATGCATGTATGTATGTATGTCTATGTATGTATGTATGTATGTATTTATGTATGTATGTATGTATGCATGCATCCATGCATGCATGTATGTATATCTTTGTATATATGTATGAATGTGTGTATGTATGTATGAATGTGCGTATGTATGTATGTATGCATGCATGTATATATGTATGTATGTGAAGTTGTCATTTCCCCTGTAATCAAATCCTTCACTAGCTTTGTACTTTCAAAAGGTTTGGAATAAGAGATCCCTTCCTTGAAAGACAGGTAAGGGTTAGTGACAGGAAGGGCAGCAGGCTGTAAAAGGATTCTTAAATGACATATTTGTGTATTTCCTGCTAGTATGGAAAGATATATGTATACGTATGGGTATGTATCAGTTTGTGTGTGTAAGTGTATGTGTATGTGTGCGTATCTATTTGTCTGTGTATGTGTATGTAAGTGTACATATACATGTGAGTATGTGTGCATAAATGTATATGTAAATGTGCATATATGTATATGTACATATATATATATATATATGTAAGATTATGCGTGTGAGTTGCAGAATATCTATAAACGAATTTAATCGCTTTGATAATCAAGATAAGAAACAAGAAGAAAGACATTTCACTGAAATATATTTCATTTAGAAAGTAGCAAAGAAAGGCCTCCCTAGTATAGTTAAGTAAAACTAATCAGTGAGGAAGGCCACCGCATACATAGAAAAATCACAAGGGAAATAACTTCAGTATCTGAACAGAGAAGATAGTTAAATTCTCCATGGCACAAGTAGCGGTAAGCTTGCGATTGGTTGACACTAAACACATCTCCCACTTGGAATATCTTCTTCATATTCTGATAGTAAGTGGGAGGTGAAAGAAATTGTGTATTTAATTCTTTATTTTTCTTTCTTTCTTTCTTTCTTTCTTTTTTTTTTCTGAATTTATTATTTTGATCCTCTAAATGTAAATGAATAATTTTCAGAAGAAACGAACGGAAAATAATTGTCCAACATATAGCAGTACCAGTAAATCCAAAGACATAGTTTTCAACAGATACACTAAAGCTAATAATCCTTCTTTCTACTATAGGTACAAGGACTGAAATTTTGAGGGGACGGAGAAGTCAATTACACCAACAACAGTATTCAACTGGTACTTATTTTCCAATAATAATCAAATATATAGAGGCAGACGTGGCTCTGTGGTAAGAAATATGCTTCCCAAATACATGGCACTGGGTTCAGACCCACTGAATAAGTAAGTATCTTCTACTACAGCTCTGGGCCAACCAAAGCCTTGGTAGGTGGAAACTGAAAGAAGCTGATTGTATATGTACATATGTCTATTATATAAAATCCATTCTTTCTGTCTGTGTGTGTGTCTTCTAGGATCTTGGGCATCCTCCATCCGATTGCACACAAAACAAGTAAAAGATAAAGATAAGTAATCAGTTAGTGACATTTTATGTTTGCGTCTACATTACTAAAGATGTACATATACATACTTTAATCTAATGCTGTTTATATTGATTTTACTTAAGTCTGGCCAACAACTGCTTTGTTGGTTCTATATAGGAGCTGAAGTTCCTAGCCAACTCCAAATTACCAGAGATATTCTTTACTGAGGAGAGGAAATTAAACCAAAACATTAGTGCTTGATTTTCTTGATATCATTCAGAATATGTTGTGCTTTTTAACACTCAGATACTCTAAAGAAAAGATATTCTCTGAGATATACATACGTATGTTCTACTGATGTGAATATCTTTTTGATATATCAAGATTACAAATTTACATTTATACAGATAGCTTAACTGACCGGATAAGCTTGGATTTTCAGAAAAAGAAATCAACCAACTAACTTGTGCATTACAACTACAATCAATAAGTGGAACAGTAAAAATATGCAACACTTTTCACAAGTTTAAAATATGACATTGTTTTTGATATTTACATTCATATGATGGAGCTTTGTATTTTGTTAGAAGCAAGTTCCTTCATCAGATGAAGAATCTAAATAATTAAAAAATGGAAAAGAACATACATATAATTTTCACATACAGTTCATAATTTATGTTCAACAGCTGTTTCACTGGCAATAAACATCATTACATAACTCATTAAGATACATAGTTAATTAATAAATTTATTTATTTATGCTTTTCTACTTTCTGCTTTATAAGCATGCATATATATACGTGTGTGTGCATGTGTGTGTGTATATATATATATATATTATATATATATATACACAAAATAAGAAAATGGAAAAATATATCTAAATCATTCATCAACTATCAGATAATACAGAATCATATACTTTATTAAAACACTACACTAATGCTCTTGTGTAGTGTTTTAATAAAGTATATGATTCGGTATTATCTGATAGTTGATGAATGATTTAGATATATTTTTCCATTTTCTTATTTTGTATTATTAATTTATGGTAAAAATAATTTTACCTTTGCCCACCTAATACAGTAAATGAATTAATTGCATCGCAATTCTTAACATTTATGTATTAGCTTTGTTGGGTACTTCTCTAGCAGTATATTGGATATATGTTATCCCATGGAGGGTTGAATTTACAACCCCTGTCTCATTTTATATATATATATATATATATATAAGCATATTTTAATTTAGAGCTAATTTTGATCAGCCACCTGTTTTGTAACGAGCTTGTGATGAAAAGCAGTTTTTGCTCACCATCCTTTCAATCTTAAGGTAAATCTGAAATTCTTGTAGATTTTTATTGTCTCAAATATTGTGATTATTTGTAATGTATGAATTAAAACATTGCATTTTCTTCCCCTAGGACCCTATACCAGTCATGCTTTGTTCCACGTGGATTGTTACATATTCTGTTGCTACAATAATAATGGGTGTAAGGCGGTAAGCTGGCAGAAACGTTAGCACACTGGGCAAAATGCTTAGCAGTATTTCGTCTGTCTTTACATTCTGAGTTCAAATTCTGCCAAGGTCGACTTTGCCTTTCATCCTTTTGAGATTGATAAATCAAGTACCAGTTGTGTTCTGGGGTCGATCTAATCGACTGGTCCCTTCCCCAAAAATTCGGGCCTTGGGCCTAAAGTAGAAAAGAATAATAATAGGTGTAAAGCTGAAAATGTATGTATATATATATGTATGTATGTATGAATGTATGTATGCATGCATGTATGTATGTATGTATGAATGTATGTATGTATGTATGTATGAATGTATGTATATATATATGTATGAATGTATGTATGTATTATGAATGTATGTATGTACATATGTATCTATGTATGTATGTATGTATGAATGTATGTATGCATGCATGTATGTATGTATGTATGTATGAATGTATATATGTATTATGAATGTATGTATGTACATATGTATCTATGTATGTATGAATATATATATGTATGTATGTATTCTTTTATTCTTTTATTTGTTTCAATCATTTTACTATGGCCATGCTGGAGCACCACCTTTAGTCGAACAAATCGACCCCAGGTCTTATTCTTTGTAAGCCTACTACTTATTCTGTTGGCCTCTTTTGCTGAACTGCTAAGTTACAGTTACATAAACACACCAGCATCGATTGTCAAGCAATGATGGGTTGGAGAACAAACACACACACACACACACACAGAACCGGCTTCTTTCAGTTTTCATCTACCAAATCTACTCACAAGGCTTTGGGCAGCCTGAGGCTATAGTAGAAGACACTTGCTCAAGGTGCCATGCAGTGGGACTGAACCCAGAACCATGTGGTTCATAAGCAAGCTACTTACCACACAGTGGCTCCTGTGCCTGTATGTATTGTTTAAGATACATAAGAGCTTCTTTCAGTTTTCGTCTACCAAATCCACTCACAAGGCTTTGGGCAGCCTGAAGCTATAGTAGAAGACACTTGCCCAAGTTGCCACACGGTGTGACTGAACCCAGAAGTATGTATGTATTTATAAAAAACTAACCTAAGCAAGTTACATCAAAATATTTAAAGAATATATATATATATATATTTAAATAAAGTGTATTTAAAAATAATACATACCAAATCCCATGAGCTAAATACTAAAATATACCTCACCAAATATCAAGAATGAAGAAATACAATTATATATTTTTCACCTTTTATAAAAAGAAACAAAGACAAAAACACAAGAATCTTAAATGATTTTCAAAGATATAAACTATTGATCACGTTGAGAAAAAATATTTGCTGATATATATGTTTGTGTTTGTGTGTGTATGTAACACATACACACACACGTGCATGCACACACACTTATATATATATGCATACATTTTGTACACACACACATATATATATATATAGAAAGAGAAAGAGAGAGAAGGAGAAAGAGAGATACATACATATATACATACACACATATATATATATATACATATATATATATATAGATATATATATATGTGTGTGTGTATATATGCATATATAAATATATATATACACACACACATATATATTGTTTATATATACATACATACATATATATATGCATATATATATATATATACATATATATATATACATGTGCGTGTGTATATGTATATATATATACACTTGTATACAGATATAAATACATATTTACATACATATGAATATATATATATGTGTATGTGTTTACACAAGCACACACACGCACATACATTTATACACACAGGCACACAATTATTCATTTATATCTTTTGAGAGTTTGTTCTTTGTAGAGATGGGTTTTTAAAAAATTTTTTTTTTTCCAAGACTGTCCACTTAACAGATGGCTTAGTTAAAAGATTCTGACTTCAATACTAAAAGGAAACCTAACAAAACAGAAACAAACCGGAAATGTCTATAGCAAATGTTTTTTTATTTTTCATCTTTGCTCTCTCACTCTACCTCTCAATCTATCTATCTATCTATCTATCTATCTATCTATCTATCTATCTATCTATCTATCTATCTATCTATCTGTCTGTCTATCTAGCCATCTATCCACCTGTCTATCTATCTACCTACCTACCTATCTATCTATCTTATCAACCTATCTACCTACCTATCTATCTATCTATCTATCTATCTATCTATCTATCTATCTTTTTTTTAACTCCCCCCCTTTTTTATCCTCTTTCTTTCCTTTTACGATCCCTTTTGATCGAACCCCCCCCTTTTTTTTACCCCCAAAAGAAAAGCTCTACCTCGTAATTTGTTCTATCTGTGTGCAGCCCTGTGTGGCTAATAAAGAAACATATCTTATCTATCTATCTATCTTATCTATCTATCTTATCTATCCATCTATCTTATCCATCTATCTATCTATCTATCTATCTATCTATCTATCTATCTATCCATCTATCTATCTATCTATCTATCTATCTATCTATCTATCTATCTATCTTATCTATCTATCTTATCTATCCATCTATCTTATCCATCTATCTATCTATCTATCTATCTATCTATCTATCTATCTATCCATCTATCTATCTATCTATCTATCTATCTATCTATCTATCCATCTATCTATCTATCTATCTATCTTATCTATCCATCTATCTATCTATCTATCTATCTATCTATCTATCCATCTATCTATCTATCTATCTATCTATCTATCTATCTATCTATCTTATCTATCTATCTTATCTATCCATCTATCTTATCCATCTATCTATCTATCTATCTATCCATCTATCTATCTATCTATCTATCTATCTATCTATCTATCTATCTATCCATCTATCTATCTATCTATCTATCTATCTATCTATCTATCTATCTATCTTATCTATCTATCTTATCTATCCATCTATCTATCTATCTATCTATCTATCTATCTATCTATCTATCTATCTATCTATATCTATCTATCTATCTGTCTATCTGTTTGTCTTATGCATAAGAGAGAAGAATAAAGAGAGGAAAAAAGAGAGAATGATAACCAAAAAAAGAGAAAGTGTGTGTGTGTGAGTGTCTTCTCTTGAGTTTGAGTGGTTTTGTGTATGCATGTGTAAATGTATATCTATAAGTGAACATGTGCGTTTCTGTTAATGCATCAATGTGTTTATCTCTTTGCAAGAGTGTGTAAGGATGCGCAGGTGTGCATATGTATATGTACGGATGTGTTATTTTAATATGTGCATATGAGTGCATTTGTGTATACGTGTATGCATGTATGTGAATGTGATGGCTTTAGAAGAGTACATGTGAGTGGGTTTGTGAACATGTATGTGCAGGTAAGTGTGTTAAGATGTGTATTTAAGAGTACATGTAGGTGTGTGTGTGCTCATGTATATGTATGCTGGTGTGGTTGTGTGGTGCGTGTGTGGTGTGTGTGGTGTTGTGTTTGGGTGTGTGTTTTGTGTTTGGTGTGGGTGTGTGGTGCTTGTGGTGTGTTGTGTGTTGTGTGTGTGTGTGTTTGCTTGTGTGTGTGTGTTTGTGTGTTTGTGCTTGTGTGTGTGTGGTTGTGTGTTTGTGTGTGTGTGTGGTGTTGTGTGTGTGCTGTGTGTTGTGTGTGTGTGTGTGTGTGTTGTGTGTGTGGTGTTGTGTGTTGGTGTGTGGTGTGTGTTTGTGTGTGTGCTTGTTGTGTTTGTGTGTGTGTGTGTGTGTGCTTGTGTGTGTGTTGTGCGTTGTGTGTTGTGTGTGTGTGTGGTGTTGTTGTGTGTGTTTGTGTGTTTGTGTGTGTGTGTGTGCTGGTGTGTGTGTGTGTGTGGTGTTTGTGTGTTTGTGTGTGTGTTGGTGTATTTTGTGTGTGTTTGTGTGTTTGTGTGTGTGTGTGTGTGCTTGTGGTGTGTGTGTTTGTGTGTTTGTGTGTTTGTTGTGTGTGTGTGTTTGTGTGTGTGTTTGTGTTGTGTGTGTGTGTGTGTGTGTGTTTACTTGTGTGTGTGTGTTGTGTGTTTGGTGTGTTGGTGTGTGTGTGGGTGTGTTTGTTGGGTGTTTGTGTGTTTTTGTGTGTGTGTGTGTTGCGTGTGTGTGTGTGGTGGTGTTTGTGTGTTTGTGTGTGTGTGTGTTGTTTGTGTGTGTTTGTGGTTTTGTGTGTGTGTGTGTGTTTGTGTGTGTGTTTGTGTGTGTGTGTGTTTGTAGTGTGGTGTTGGTGTGTGTGTGTGTGTGTGTGTCTACACACTTGCGTTTCTTGCTGAAGAGGCTCTCATTGTTAGAGAGACTGAAAGATGCTGACTTGGTTTTTATTAATCATTTGCAATTGTCTACTACAACGAGTGACAAGAGCCTGGTTCTGTAGATCACCACCACCACCACTACCACCACCACAACCACCACCAGTACCACCACTGCCACCACCGACCACAGTAATAACACCATTATGATCACGCCACATGTTGCTACATGCAATGTTACCACTTTCACAGTTAATAACCTTCACCACCATTGCTACTGCCAACACTACAACCGCCACTATCACCACTGCTTTTGCTGCTGCTGCTGCTGCTACTACTACTACTACTACTACTACTACTATTTCTACTAACGTCAATATCACAACCAATCTTAGCACTAACCTCACTGCTGCATCACTAATACCACCACCACAATCACCATCACCACTACCACTGATACCGATTCTGATACTACTACAGCTACTACTACTACTACTACTACTACTACTACTACTACTACCACCACCACCACCACCACCACCACCACCACCACCACTACTACTACTACTACTACTACCACCACAAAAACTGTGATACGAAAACTGTAACATTCGTTCACCAGCTTGCTTACGAACCACATTGTTCTGGGTTCAGTCCCACTGCATGGCACCTTGGGCAAGTGTCTTCTACTATAGCCTCGGGCTGACCAAAGCCTTGTGAGTGGATTTGGTAGACGGAAACTGAAAGAAGCTCGTTGTATATATGTATATATATATATAGAATAAAACTTATATATAAAGAAAGTGAAATTCACGAATTGACAAACACGGAAAAACGGACAGTAATTCAGAGCCTTCATTCTTCAGTCAGAAACCGATTCATCATGGCAAATTTCGGCTGTTTAATTCTGAGATTTGCTCCGATAGGGCCAGCCCCAAGGAAAAGCTAAGCTATGGGCATTAGATTTGCTTGGTAGAAGGAAAGAATGTGACAACAGAGACGAACAGGAAAACAAGAGACGAAGATAGATAGGTATATAGATAGATATATATATATGAATGTGTGTGTGTGTTTGTTTGTCTGTGTTTGTCACCCCAACATCGCTTGACAACCGATGCTGGTGTGTTTACATCCCCATAACTTAGTGGTTCGGCAAAAGAGACCTATAGAATAAGTACAAGGCTTACAAAGAATAAGTCCTGGGGCGATTTGCTTGACTAAAAGGTGGTGCTCCAGTATGGCCACAGTCAAATGACTGAAACAAGTGAAAGAATAAAAGAGTGTATCTTTTATCTTTTAGTTGTTTCAGTCATTGGATTGCAGCCATGCTGGAGCACTGCTTTAAAGGGTTTTAGTCACGAACAAACTGACCTTTGTCGGAAGTAAAAATATTAAAATCTTTGAAAGATGTGAATGTAATATAAAAAGCACTATTTTTAAGTTTTAAAAATTTTTAATAAAAAAATCAAATGAAGACCCTATTTGTCCGATGTCAAATTATTCTTGCATTACAAGTATGGAAGTAATTGGTGAAGCTGTTTTCACATGAAAAATGAATACGCACACATCTCTATTTTATAATATATAAGAAGATATATATATATATATATATATATAGGGAGAGTTTACGAAAAAGACAAAAGACGAAGGCATGTGGTGTACAAAACAAACAGATGTATTAGTATAACGCTCAGGAATAGAAAAAGTCTTTTACATTTCGAGCCTACGCTCTTCTACAGAAAGGGACACAGAAAAAAAAAAACAAGGAGAGAAAAAAAAGAGAGAAAAAAAGGAGAGAAATATATATACTCTTTTACTCTTTTACTTGTTTCAGTCAGTTGACTGTGACCATGCTGGAGCACCGCCTTTAGTCGAGCAACTCAACCCCGGGACTTATTCTTTGTAAGCCCAGTACTTATTCTATCAATCTCTTTTGCCGAACCGCTAAGTGACGGGGACGTAAACACACCAGCATCGGTTGTCAAGCAATGGTGGGGGGACAAACACAGACTCACAAACATATACGCACATATATATATATATATATTATATATACATATATATGACGGGCTTCTTTCAGTATCCGTCTACCAAATCCACTCACAAGGCATTGGTCGGCCTGAGGCTATAGCAGAAGACACTTGCCCAAGATGCCACGCAGTGGGACTGAACCCGGAACCATGTGGTTGGTAAACAAGCTACTTACCACACAGCCACTCTTGCGCCTATATATATATATATTATCATCATCATTCTTTAATGTTCATTATCCATGGTGGCATGGGTTCAATGGTTTAACCAGGGCTGGTAAACTGGGAGGTTGCACCAGGCTACAGTCTGATTTGGCATGGTTTTCTACAGCTGGATGCCCTTCCTAACACAAATCACTCTGAGAGTGTAATGGGTGCTCTTATGTGCCACCAGCATGGGTGCCATTTGTATGGTACTGATATCTGCCATGACTGTGATTTTGCTTGGCTTGATGGATTTTCTCAAGCATGACATATTGCCAAAGGTGTCGGTCATTGCCTCCATGAGGCCAAACATACAGGGGTTGGACAAAATAATGGAAACACCTTAAAATTTCAAACAAATTTATTTTAATATGCGATAGGACCACCTTTGGCAGTAATTACAGCTTGAATTCTATGAGGTATGGAGTTGTATAAAGTTTGAATTGTTTTCAAAGAAATGTTTATCCATTCTTCAGCTAAAACAGTCTCCAGTTCTTGTAGTGATGATGGTGGAGGATATCGATTCCTTACTTGTTTTCTAAAATGCACCATAAATGTTCAACAATATTGAGATCTGGGGACTGTGGTGGCCAGATAAGATGTTCAACTTCACTAGAATGTTCCTCGTGCCATTCAGTAACAACTTTAGCTGTATGAATTGGTGCATTATCATCCTTAAAGATTGTGTTTCCCTCCACAAACAGTTCCGCAACCATAGGATGAATCTGATAAAATGCTTAAAAAGTCTTGACTATTAATTCTGCCATGAAGGGAAACCATTGGGCCAGCGGATTTCTAAGATATATTGCCTCCCAGATCATCACAGATTCTCCTCCATGTTTAACAGTTGGAAGAAGGCAGTCTGAATCAAATGCTTCTTTTGGATGTCTCCACACGTATACTTGGCCGATGATCAGAAATGAGGTCAAGGATGATTTGTCAGAGAAAATAACATTCTTCCACTGCTCTAGGAACCAATTCTGTAGGTTTTACTCCACTCTAAATGCTTTGCAATGTTTGCTTTTGAAAGTAGTGGGTTTCTGATTGCAGCCCTCCTGGGAAATCCAGCTTTGTGTAGCTCCTGGTGGACAATAATTTTGGGAGCTGTACTTTTGTGATCCTTTCTAACAATTTGCATAAGAGTCCAATGATCCCTATCTGAAAGTTTTGGTTTTCTTCCAGAGTTTTGTTTTAACGAGGAGGTTTTTCTTCTTTCTCAAGAGCTGTCATCACTTGTGAGACAGTACTTCTTGATATACCAAACATATTGGTTGTTTTCGTTACACAAGAACCTGCCTTATGAGCACCAAAAATTTGATCTCTTTGAAAGTCCGATAGATCTGTCATTTTAAGGAATTTTAATTATCTTTTACTGATGATATCTGAAAATAAACAGCAATTTTAGCAAAACAAATTAAGCAACGCTAATAATAATAATTCAAAAACATAAAAATAACAAGTTTTTGATGGTTTTATAAATATTTCAAAATGTTGATGCTATGATGCTAGGTGTTTCCATTATTTTGTCCAACCCCTGTATATGTATATATATATATATATATACATACACATGTGTGTGTGTATGGGTGGAAGGGTGACTTTGCGTTTGTGTTTGTCCCTCACCAATACCTCTTGACAACCAGTGTTGGTTTGTTTATGTCCTTATAATTTAGCAAAACAGACAAAGAGAATAAGTATCATGCTTTAAGAAGAATGGTAAGTCCTGGCATTCATTTTGTTTGACTAAACCCTTCAAACCAGTGTCTAAGCATGACCAGGGCCCGATGACTGAACAAGTAATATATATATATATATATATACATATATATATATATATTATCTATATATATATATATACATATATATATATATATATTATATATATATATATATATATTTTATTATATATAAAATATAATATATATATATATATATTATATCTATATATACATATATCTATATATATACAATTAAATATATATATATATATGTATGTATGTATATATATGTATGTATAGGCGTTAGGAAGGGCATCCAGCTGTAGAAACACTGCCAGATCAGACTGGAGCCCGGTGCAGCCTTCTGGGCTACTTCCGATCTCTGGTCAAACCGTCCAACCCATGTAGCATGGAAAATGGACGTTAAACGATGATGATGATGATGTATGTATGTATATATATATATATATATATTATATATATATATATAATATATATATATATATGCATATATGGGTACAGCACGTCATCAACCGTGCAAATAACATGAAATACGTAAACAAACATGTTAAATATGTAAGCAGCGAGGAAGAAAGGAAAAGAGGACAAGTAATCACAGATAAAGGACCCTTCATCAGTTGTCGACTGTCTATCTACTCTTCATTTCGAGCATTCACCGACAATATGAGTCTACAAAGACAGTTGCTCCCATAAACTCTAAAATAAGATTTAGTATTTATGGAGGGTCAAAGTCAGGAACAAAAACATGGTAATGAAGACATGGATGGAAGCACTCCATCGGTTACGATGACGAGGGTTCCGGTTGATCCGAATCAACGGAACAGCCTGCTCGTGAAATTAACGTGTAAGTGGCTGAGGAATCCACAGACACGTGTACCCTTAACGTAATTCTCGGGGATATTCAGCGTGACACTGAGAGTTGAAATACAGGTACAACAGAAACAGGAAGTAAGAGTGAGAGAAAGTTGTGGTGAAAGAGTACAGCAGGGATCACCACCACCCTCTGCTGGAGCCTCGTGGAGCTTTAGGTGTTTTCGCTCAATAAACACTCCCAACGCCCGGTCTGGGAATCGAAACCGCGATCCTATGACAGCGAGTCCGCTGCCTTAACCACTGGGCCATTGTGCCTCCCAATGAAGACATACAAGGAAACTGAATGAAAACAAACATGGAGGGTCATTGGACAAGAACGAGAGGAAAATAGTGAATGCTGGGAGAAATATTTTTTTTGAAAAAAAAAGATAGAAAAGAGAGAGGTAAAAAACATGTCTGCTGTTTTGAACTTCTGTGCAGGAAAATAAAGAGGGTCATGTAAAGAAAAGAGAGATGGACATTATATATACTAGCAGAAAGACCACCCTCCAGGCAGTTTTCTGCTAGCCACTCACTAATATTTCCATATTTGATTCCCAATTCTAATAATTTTTATATTTTACAT